>NW_026586383.1:8032254-8057606 GCF_907164565.1 Psammomys obesus
GAAAGAAAGAAAGAAAGAAAGAAAGAAAGAAAGAAAGAAAGAAAGAAAGAAAGAAAGAAAGAAAGAAAGAACAGGCTGAGTAAGCCATGGAAGCAAGCCAATAAGCAGCCCTCCTCCTCGGTGGCTTCAGTTCCTGCCTCCAGGCTCCTGCCTGACTTCAGTAGGTGGTAGGTGACGATAGACTATGATGTGTAGCTGAAATCAACCCTTTCCTCCCCGTGCTGCATTTAGTCAATTTATCACATCAAATCGAAACCCCAGCTAAGGCAGGCATGCACCACCACGTCTGGCTCACACTAAAAATCTAAAAGAGAGAAAAAAGCCTTATAAATATAGTTATATGTATTTCAAATAAAAATAAATAGATGTGCTTCTGTAATTTACAAATGTTTAGTTAAGGAGGAATTTCCTCACAAGCTCCCTTCTGTCCGAGTGGCCTCTCCCAGACTGAGCATGCTTTCCCAGCTGAGGCAAAGTGCTTCTCAGAAGGTCTTTATGAAACACCTTCCTTGTTTTTGTTTTTGTAACGATGTTTATCTTCTACGTGCATGTCTTTTTTACTTGCAGTACTCTCAAGTACATTAAAGATTCAGGCACAGTAAATACAGCTGATTCTGCCACCTATCCTCTGAGGTGCTGTGTTTTTCCACCTTCAGAAGTCTGCTCCTCAGCCCCCAGGGGACATGAGGACAGGGTGGAAAGGAGGTACGATGCCTTCTTTCTGGGAGAAAGGCTGAGTACTCACAGCCTGCTGAAATCTCTGCTGTGCTGTCAGCTTCCTCCTGCGGACAGCAGATCTGTTTCTTGGTCCTTCCATGGATGAAGAGTAGAAAGTGAGCAAACATAAGGTGACGGGGGGGGGGGGGCCGGACACGCTCCATCCCTAGCAGGCAGCCCAGGCTCAGGGGACCACATGGTTGGAAGATCTTGGATGTGGTAGTGAGATGCATTATTGCTGGTAAGGGGTTGTCTAAGCCATGGACAAACTGACATGATAACAGCATGGTGGGGGCTCTGAGGAGAGTTTAGTCCCCCACACCAGAGACAGAGGAAATGGAGAGCCACAGGGAAGAAGGTGCGATCTCCTATACCTTTGAACGGATGGAAGTGGTATCCCAGCAATAGCCTGCAGTCAGGCTGACTCCCAGGACACAGAGAAGAAGGCTGGGGTGGGGGTGGGGGTGGGGGGCACCAGTACCTCCTTTGACTTAAACTCTCTTCCCAGGTGTGAGCTCTGGGCACCTGGTAGTCTGTTGCTAGAGATCACAGTGTCTGGCAGCCTTGGATATCCGTGAGAGAGGAGGGCTGCTGCAGGTACGATGGCTTGACCAGCAGCTAGATTCTGGCATTAGTCTTTCAGTGATAACAGATGCCCTTTCCTGAGTGCTATGTAGGACTCAACAGGGCTCCAAGATGCTCTCCCTCTTCTCCAAGACTTTGCCCTATTAGTGTACAAACAACCCCATCACTTGTTGGGTTAATACAATAATCAGTTATTATCGCTCCTAACTGTCGACATTAGCTGAGCAGGTTTTCAGCTGTGAGCCAGGTTCGGTCTCTTGGCTGACCTTGCTCTTAAGTCTGCGGTTACCCAGCAGATCAGCTGGAAGCTAGCTGTGGTCTGTAGCTGGCATCTCTCAGTGAGCTAGCCGTTGTTTGCATGGTCTCGGCAGCATTCCAACAGAGCAAGCAGAAGCCCAAGGCCTCCTGGACCGGGGCTTGCAATAGCCATAGCATCACTTCAGGGGCGTTCCGGTGGTTGGATCCAGCCACAAGTCCTGCTGAAATTCAGAGTGCAAAGAGCAAGTTGACCTCACGATAGGAACAAAGGTCAAGTGGGAAAGAAATAAGGATAAAGGAAGACTACAGAATCATGGCCACTTTTACAAACCATCTACCCCCGCTCCTAAAGGGTAGGTGCGTTTGTAGCAATGTTTTTCAAAGGGCAACTTGTTCCCCAGGTGACATCTGGCAAATAGTTGTCATGGATAAGTTGGTTCTACTAGGAGCTAGCTGGTAGGAGCCGGAGGTGCTCGCTAGGGATGCAGGCATGCAGGGGCGCTCTGACGTCTCGTAGCTGGAGACTCGGGGGGAGCTACTGGAAGGAGGCCCTGTTATTTTCCCATCAGGTCCCTGCGGTGGGTGACTGGGGTATCGCATGCCACAGTGACCAGCTTCCTCTACAGCAAGCCATCCAAGAGCGGAAAACCAGGCAGGAGCTGGCCTCCAGTGACCCCCATCAGAGGCCACACCGAAATTCCTCTACTGCCTCTGTTCTTCAGAAGTAGGTCGTTAAATCTGGCCACAGTCAGGGGAAGCCCGACTCCTCCTCCCAGAAAGAGCATCAGATAGGTCCCGGGAGCTATTTAAAGCCACCGTACTAAGAGCTGACAGTCACGACTTACGAGTTAAGTACCGAGTTTAGCACAACAGTAGCTAGCAGCCATTAGAAGCAGAATCTCAGCCACATCTCGCTCAAGCACCGAGGGCCTGGGGACACAGGCCGCCACCAAGTCCTCCTCAGAGGTAGGCCTCCCCTCAGGGAGTTCTGCAGGGCGGCAGAGGGTCCTGTCAAATTCACACTTTCACATGTTCCGCTCTCAAGTGTTCTAGCGGGTATCCCACAATACCCCTTGTGCTTGGAGCATCTTGACCTTTCCTCCCTGCACAGAGGAACTGTGTCTCAGTGCTACAGCAGGCAGGCTACCTCAGGGGCCGGTTTCCACCCCGCTCTGCTGCCTGCCTGCACAGGCCTCAGAACCGTAGGATATTTGTATCTGTTTTATCCCTTTTTGTGCCACACAGTAGAAGACCCAATCTCCCTTACCAGGAGTGGACAGAGAAATTTTTGTTCTGCAAAGTGAAGAGCTAAGGTTTGCTTGGGCCTCAGCTTCCTGCTGGACCTCTGGAGTCCTTGTGGTGTGTCTCCGTCTGTCAGCTTCTTTTTTCTGCTTCAGGTCCACGTCCAGACAGCCTGTCCCCTGAGGGTGGCAAGAGCATGGCCAGGTCACCATGAGGAAGCGCTTTGATTCCAGGGAAGTTTCAGAGTCTCACCGGGCTGATTGGCATGGTGTGGGTCAGGCGGTCCTGTGTTGCTGAGCTGGGAATGAGAGCGAGTGCCGTGTGTGCTGGCAGGCGAGAGCAGGGTAGCGTGGTGAGTACGGCAGATGGAGACCGGTGTCTGCTATAGCATCATTTTCCCATTTACCAGTGAAGAGAACTGGGACTCCGAGCTGAAGCTTGGCTGAGGTCTTCCGCTGAGCACAGGTCGGGGAGGAGTCTTGTCTTCCATCCCCTACTCCCCACCAAGGTCCCATTCTTCTCAGAGGACCTATTATGGGGACGTGGCTGCTAGTAGGTTTCTTATGGATACACACACACACACACACACACACACACACACACACACACATACACGTGCACATGTGAGCAGCACCAAATAACAGAAAACAACTAAAATAAAGGCATGGAACTGGGAAAGAGATGAGGTCGGAGCCACCAGAGGGGGCTGGGTAAGGTGGATAGATATGAACAATATATGTTAATATAAGGGTGCGAGACTTTGAAAGAATAAAATTGTCATTTGATTTCTAATCATCTGCTGAGCTATGTCGATGCCTCCTTCCCTGGAGGCCCTCACCTAGAAGGTTCTAGATGAAGGGGCTGCCTTCTGGCTCCAAGGGCAGCAGAGGGCAGCGGATGGAGCCACATAAGAAGGAGGGACTCAAAGAGACAAAACCAAACCAGAACCGTCGCCTCAGAGAGACAGGCTGAGGGAATGGGTGAGGGAGCAGGAACCACTGGAGTGGCCCAAGTGGGAGCTGCTTTCAGCCCTTATTCAAGAAGCCAATGGCAGGGCAAGAGATTGGAGCCTTATGTCAAGAAAAGCTCTCCCTGTTTTTTCCAAAAAGCCTGGAGAGCTTTTTTGACCCAGGGGTGCCAAGACAAAAGGTGACTGTGCAAGGGTATCCTGGGCATTCACTGCCAAAACGGTCTCAGAAGACAGCCCTGGCCAGAACACACATGTTGGGTGGAGCCAAGCTAGGCCAGATTGGAATCTCGGTTTCAGCCAATTGATCGCCACTGTGGCGAGATGCCCAGTCTCGAGTCCTCCTTTTCCTCATCTGGGCAGTGGAGACTGCGAGGCTTACCTTACAGCGTCCAGATTAAATAAAAAAGGGCCTGGCTTGAAGAAGCTACAGGTTGATGTCTCTTACCCAAAATTCTTGGTTCAGAGCCGTTTCAGATGTCAAATGCTTTAAACTTGGGATGCCCAACTTGAACCTGCAAACGGCAGGCCATTCCCTTCTCCGCTGGTCTCCTCTCTGCAGAGCTGTGTGAAGTCTACTTTCCAGCCCCGTGTTTTCATGAGGCTGGTGAGTGCTGGTGGCTCAGGAGGGGCTTTCGTCCGTCAGAGGTAGTCCTCAGGCCTCCCTACCCGGCCCACACTCTGAGCTACGAGGCACATGCAGATGTGTCTGGTGGATCAGCACATCAGTGACCACCCTTGCCTGTGATTACCCTCAGAGGTCCAGCCCAGCCCAGGAAGACACTTCCCATCCAAGGACAGGAAGCACCCCAGTGTCTCTAGGGATCTAACCGTTGTGCCCACTGAATAAGCTCCTTACATCTGATGGGTCCCAACCCATCAAGAAAGCCATGGGCTCCCTAGTCAGTCAGAGGCTGGCTGAGCATCCGTCCATAAGCTGCCTGAAGCTCGGCAGGCCATCCAGTGACAGACTCGCTCCCATGAGTGGGACAGGCAGGTGATTTGAAATGAAGGGAAGAAAATGTCTCCCTCAGACCCTCTCAGACTGACACTCTTGTGTGAGCAGTGTGAGGCCACCCCTTCTCAGCCTGATGCCCTCTGGGATGTAGTCTGTGATCTGGATCAGAACACCAGGCTGGAGCTTCAGCTTTCCTGAAGGGCCCTGGACATGTGTGACCTTGGATGAGTTTCCTAACCCTCAATGAACCCCAGAATCCTCACCTAAAACGCGGGGTGGTCATACATGAATCCTGTGGGATTGTTGAGAGGCACACTGTGATGTTCAAACAGCCTAGAATCACCGTGGAAGAGGGATTATGGAAACCAGGGGGGCCGTGGCTGTCCCTGGGAGCTTGTCTAGCTGATACAAAAACACACAGGTCGAAGGCAGGCAGCACCAGTCCCGACTGTGGGGTCCCAGACTGTGGAAGAGCAGAGAGAGCCAGCTCCGCATTCAGCATCCTCCGGACCCTCTGCCCTCGGCTCTCCATGTGATGTAACGTCCTGCCTTGAGTTCCTGCAATGATGGGCAGCACCCTGAAACTGTAAACTGAATAAATGTTCTCCCCTAAGCTGCTTTCTGCAAGGTGGTTTTCTTTTCTTTTTTTTTAATACAGCCACAGAATTAAGACCAGCAGAAACGTAGTACCCACCTGAATGTGGACAGAGCCCACATTAGCTCTGTCCTCTTAGTTTCCAGGCGGTCTGAGCAGGTTGTGGATCTTACTCTGAGGCAGTATGAACACCAGGAGCATCTATCAACATGTGGGTAACAGAGCCAAAAATATTTGAGAACGATTTTCTGAGTCTTCTCTGGATCCTAATAGCCACAATGAGAACCTGAGATATTAAATACAGGATTTTCCAGGTTCCCCCATCCTCCCCCTGAGAAAACTGTCAAGAAGAGGCAGCTGGAGCATGAACATCAGCGGCCCAGCTCTCTCTCCTCGGAGACTCCCACAAGCAATGCATCAGTCGGCCTCCCTGAGCACACAAAGAAAACTCTCAGAAGCAATAACGTGATGAGTCTGAGCTTTAAGAGGCACTTAAGCGAATTAAGATCAATAAGCAATCAAGTACGGCATGTTAGTTGGCACGCCGAATGTTTCACTGGTGGACTTCGCTGTTTTAGAAGATACTGGTCTCTGAGGACAGGAAGCTCGTGAGGAAGCGTCTCTGTCCTGCAACATGTGCTAGGATATGAGGTTTGTAAAACATGGAGCTATTCCCTCAGGGTCTGACCTCAAGCAGCTGTCTTCGTGGGTGAAGCACACAGAGACATGGAGGATGAGTGTTTGTGTGGGCGTTTGTTTCTTACTTTCTTACGTTGAGGTCCTACCCTCCTTCATTTGCTGTGACAAATACTGTAACCCAAGGCAACTTAGAGAAAGAAAGGGTTCATCATTTGCCTTTCATTTGCAGGTCACAAACCATCACTGAGGGATGTCAGGACAGGCAGTCATGCAGGAGTTTGAGGCAGAAACCAAGGGAGAATGTTTCTTGCCGACTCACTCCTAGGCTCTAGCTCCTGCCCAGGAAAGGGTGCTGCCCACAGGGGGCTACGCTCTCCTCCAGCAGGCAGCAGTCAAGACAACGAGTCCCTCACAGGGCCACCCATGGGCTAATGCCATCTAGGCAATTCTTCAATGGATGATTTTAGGCTTTCCTCTCAGATGATTCTAGGTTGTGTGAAGTTGACAAAGCTAACTAGGACAGTTCTCTACAACAAAATCCTGACAAAAATATCACGTAATAATGATTTCCTAGGTAGTGCACACAGGGGAATGAGGAAGCAAGCCTGGGCAGGTATGATATCAAATAACGTACTCATGAGGGAAAAGGTGAGGGACTCTGGCACAATCCAAGGTATAATTGTCTGAGACAAGGGACTGTAAGAGTTCTCTTGAAGGAATTCCTGGGCACTGCTGTCTCCTGTCTCCAGGCAAAGATGGTTCTAAGAAGCAATGGTCATCCTCACACACACTGGTGCTAGTGTGGGATGCAGCAGAGTGCATTGTGAGCTCTGTGAGGACACTGACAGAGCTGTGGCAGCCTGGGCAGCACCCTCCCCACAGCCTGTTCTTGGAGAGTTGCTGTGTGGTCAGTCCAGCCATGCGAAGCAGGACCAAAACAAAACAAACAAACAAAAAACCTAAATTGAGAAAACAAGACCCGGGAAAACACCTTGAAAATGAAGAAAAATAGGAATAAACAAAACTGTCCAGAGCAGCCAAGACACATAGAAAATGTTGGTCATCCAATTACCTCTGCAGTATCAGCAGCAGGTCATAAACAAGCCTGCCCATCCACCTCACCCCAGCTGCTGAGGCAGCTCCTAACGTTCTCAAGTCTATCGTGTTACAAGCAGCACAGACATGCTGTGCCTTAACCAGCTCACAGCATTGTGGCTTGGCCTTTTTTTCCCAAAGGACCAGGAAAAGTCATTAAGTTCCACACAGAGCTCTAGCAAAATAGAGTTTGAAACCTGGTCATTAAGACACCCTAGAGCAACCCTCATTATTTGTATGGGTCACTCGTTCCAAGAAACTGGCTAGTTAACCAAAGACGCTGAAACCAAATGTGGAAGACCAAGAATAAAGCTGGAAAGCAGAGCCTATCTCCCAAGGCATATGGACTCCAGCATTTAACTACATTCGTAGACACTTATTTTTTTAGTACTATTTTATGTGTAATTAATGTTTTGCCAGCTTGTATATATATGTACAAGAAGAGGGCAGCAGATCCCCTGGACCTGGAGTAACAGGCGGTTGAGAGTCATCACATAAGTGCTGGGCACTGAACCCAGGTCCTCTGCAAGAGCAGCCAGTGCTCTTGACCACTTGAGCCATCGCTTCTGCGCATAGTTGGTATTTCTCAGCTCAGAGCTCCTGTAGAAGTGTCGTTCAACTATTCTAATGATGCATGCAACCACTGAAGTTCTTGGCTTCAGACTTTCAGGCACTGTGCCCATGATTGCACACCCTGAAATAAGGCCTGTGCTCCCTTCTCTCTCCTATGGGAAACATAAAAGCTTAAGACTCGGCTGGTGTATGATTCACTATTGCATCAGCTACCAAGACAATGGCTTTATGTGTGTGTAACTTCAGGTTAGCTCTTGAAGTCCTGTCCACGCAGGGCGCTGTTGAAAAGCGATACCTCTTGAGGAGATTGGCCTTGGTGTGAGGATGTTTTATCATTGTGGGCCTGGCCTTGAACATGATATCGGGACCTGGACCCCTTCCCCACTCTCATCTCCTTGACTTGGTGAGGTAAGCACGCTGGCTCCATTCCACACTCCCACCAAGATGCCCTACCACGGGCTAGTTGATCATGAGCTGAAACTATGAGCCAAAGCCGTTTCTACCTTCACATTGGGTTTCTTAGATATCTGTCACAGTGACAAAGCTGAGTAGAACACATGTTTAAACACCAGAAAATCCCCAAGGAGAGGGCTGCATCTGTGAACCTCCAATTCTGACTCATGAGATGGTCACAACATCTTCCAAATAAATCTATGACAGAGCACAAATTCTGTGCTAGCCCCGGGGCCCTGGGCACAGCCTAGCATCTGCCAGGTAACGCTCTGAATGAGAGCCCTCTCCACTACACCAGGCAGCTTGAGGGAGGGGATTTCAGTTATTGTCATTCATGACGGCACTGACCTGCACATTCGGATGATGGGCCAGCCTCCACCATGACGTGAGTGTCTGTATGACTCAAGTAGTCTAGTACACCCAGTTTTAGATTCTGTAATCTTAAAGTACTTACAGATTTAACGATTCATTCCAAAGGAAGATAAAATTACAGCAGTAATGCTGAACTATAGAATGGAGTTTACAGAATGGAGTAGGGAGGCCTGGCGCTTTTCTTATAAAGAGTTGCCCATTCCATCTTCTTGAGCACAGACTGCCCGAACACTCAGACAGTAATCACTCTTTATTCTCAGTTCTTCCTCCTCCTTTCTGCCAGGACAGGCATCCTCCTGAGAGACAACAATGACAGGATTACAAAGGCATATGGCCCAATAAAGGGCATTTGTGGATACTCCATGGATAATAATTCATGAAGAAATTGACCAAAGGCATGTGAGAATTGAAAACATGCCTGTTTCACATATGAGAATTAGTTTTACCAAAGTTTTTTTTTTTTTCTGTTGTAGCAACGTAAAAGGCACAGGATGCATGGATAGATGGATCGATGGGTAGATGAGGGGTATATGGGTGGGTAAGTGGATGGAGAGATGGATACATAGGTGGCTGGGTAGGTAGATGATGGATTGATGGATGGATGGATGATGGATGGATGGATGGATGGACGGGTGGAGAGATGGATAGATAGGTGGCTGGATAGGTAAACGGATGGGTGGATGGGTAGATGATGGATGGATGGATGATGGATGGGTGGAGAGATGGATAGATCGGTGGCTGGATGGGTGGTTGATAAATGGATAGATGTATGGATGAATGAATGGATGATGGATGGATGGAAGGATGGATAGATGGATGGACAGATTTTCTCTGTGACAAGCAGGAGCCCTGGGGTTAGAGCTCATCTGAGTTGTCTACAGCGTTGTACTGTGAATGCACCCAAGCTCAGCTGACTCACTGCTGTCCGTGCATGGTGTGCAGGGAATTTGACACCTAAGGCTTTGATCTGAGGGCTCACACACCAGTGCACAGGAGTCGAGCTACTGCCACACTTACATGCCTCAAAGGAGCTGGTGTTTCTCTTCAGGGTAGCATATGCTGTAACCCCCACACTGGTGGTTGCTGCTTTAGCCTTGAGAGCAAGAATTTCATAGAGGACTCACACTCAGGATTCTTTCTAAAAAGCCTTATGCTGAGCTAGTGTGGTGAAACGTATCTGCAGTCCTGAGAGTCAGGAGGTAGAAGCAAGAGGATTTAGAGTCCAGGTCTAGCCTTGACTACATAGTGAGACCCTGTCTGGAGAAAAATAAGAACCCCACAGTGGAGAAGAGGGCCTAAAGTCCACTAGAGGACCTTAACGCTGCTTGATTTCCAGAGTTCTTAACTCTAGAGCCCATAAGAACCAGGCAGGCAGCTTTCTGCCAGTGCATACCCAGGCTGCCCAGCGTGGCTCAGTGCCACACAGGGGCCTCTGTGTGGTCTTTATAACAAAGCTCTCTGCCACTGTCTTCTCTGCAGCATCAAATAGATTAGAGAGGTGCCACTGTTTGGTGACCCGAAGCTCTCTGCCAGGGCCTGGGGCTTGGTGAAAGCAGCATGTATTTGATTTTTTTTTTTTTTTAAATCATGTCCTCAGCCAGGACTTATACACAGCTGCTCTCCCAGAAGAGTCTGCTCCCTGTTAGGAATCGGTGACAAATGCTCATTGATTATCATCTCTGAGGGCTGCTAAGCAAAAGGAAAGTGATACAAAATTACTCAGAGGCAATGAACAAAGCAGCATGGGGGAGGTGACGTCAGTAATTCCAGAGCATCCCTTTGAGATGAATCCCACAACCAGGTACAGTGGCCCACACCTGTAATCCCCAGCACTCAGGCAGGAAGAGGCAGGCCCATCTCTGAGTTCCAGGCCAAGACTAGTCCACAAGGTGAGTCCAGGACAGCTAAGGCTACATAGAGAAACCCTGTCTTGAAAAACAAAACAACAACAACAAAACAACAACAAAAAAAAAAAAACCCCACAAAACAACAACAAAAAGTCACATTCCATGAGCACTCCACATTTGTCTACCTGTTGAGGCTAGATTGTTCCCTGCTGTACTAAAAGGTGTTAATGCTGTTCCCTTAAAAGTGGGCATCCCTTCTCCACCATCAGTCCAGTGGCCTCTGTTCTGTGCCTGGCACTCTGTAGGCTAGAGGAACAATAGTGAGCATGTGAATCGCTGAATAAATGAATGTGTTGGTGGATGCAAAGACAGCATAAGGCAATGGTGAAGGACCAGATACCACACGCACCATCAGAGGCTCAGGCTATTTACAAAAGGTTCAAGTGAGAGGTCTTTCTCACACCCATGTTGTGGTCTGTGCTAGACTCATGGTGCTCGAGTTGGACCGGGAGACAGGGGATTTATGTTTAAAGAGTCCATGAAGAGAGGCAGGTCTGAGCACGCATCCAGAGGCCCACTCAAATTGGCTCCGTCCTTTGCTCACTAGGAACCCTCCAGCAAGAAACAGAAGGCCTTTGCACCCCAGTGTCCTCCTTGTAAAATGAGAATGAAGAGGGAATCAGAGTCCATACACACTGCCTGGCATGTTGCAGAGCCATTGATAAGCAAAGGTCATCTACAAAAGCCATCCTCATCCTTCAGCCCCAGCAGGGACCTCCAGCGTCATCTCAGGGAGGTGTCATGACTTCATCCCGCAGGTGATAAAATTCAGGCTCGTAGAAAGCCTCGTTTATTTGCACGATGGCACACATAGCTGTTTCGTATCTGAACCAACAGTCAAAGCCTACATGTGAATGCCAAAGCACGCTAGCTTCCTAAGCTGCAGGCTAGCATGTGTTTCTGCGAGGTCCTGTCCAGGTCCTGTCCAGAGACTGGACCTCTCAGAGCAGAACTATTTCGTGGCTGACTCATCATTGAAGGGAACCAATAAAGTCTACTCTGGGAGTAACCCCTCTTTCTGTTGAACCGGGTCTTTGGGAACTTTGCCTCTGGCTCCTCTGTCAATTAGGGAGTTTGGGCTAGGACACCTCCAAATGGAACCCCATGAAAGCACACTAAGGAAAGGAGCATCAAATCAATAGCCAGACATGGAGACCTGAGGGTGAGCTTCGGTTTGGCAAACACATGTAGGAACTAGAAGACGCAAAGTCAAAACTCCAGGTTCACACTGACTCTGAGTAGTCCCACCAAGGGACTCGCAGATACTCTGTTTCCAATGACGGCTACACTGGTGGCCGAGTGAGGCCCTTGTCTAAGTCTGAAATCAGACCCTCCTGTGAATGAGAGGAAGGAGGCCAAGAGGCCAGAGAGGCTCACTGCCTTCATTGTCTGATCTTCTCAACACCACCACTTTGTTACAGAGTCTGGAACCTGGCTCTGCTGGCCGTGTGCCCAGAACTGGGGCAGCCAAGGTATGTCTGGAAAAGAAGGCTTCTTCAAGGCAAGCATCCCTCATGCCAGGCAGGCCAGTAAAATGAGCTGCTGTTTGCAGCCCGTCCCTGCAGGCTCGCAGAAGCCAAGCTCCCTCACTCAACCAGTGCAAAGTCAACAGCTGTTGAATGCCAGGCATTGAGAATATAGAAGCAAGTGTGTACAGACCAAGGATGCCTTCGGTGTTAATTGATGATTTCCTATCTTGTGCATGGTATGTATTGCTATGGTATTTCACTTGGATCATAATTACCTGTGATGTCCACAGAGGGACCTTGTCAACTGTCTTTGCTAGCCAGGGAAAAGTGGGGCTGGGAAGCAGGCCAGTTAGTGAGTTGGCCTGAAGTCCAGTCCAAGATTTCGTAGTCAAAATATTTTCAAAAGATTTTGTTGGGACTTTGCTTGCAAAATAAACAAAAAACTTGTGAAAACAGGTTGGCTTTAAGCTATGTTTAAAGTCACTTGGCATTTTTATTATGACTGTCGAAGATATCTTAGACGCAAGGTAGAAGCCTGTGGTATGGTTAGCCTCTCCAAAGGGGCCCTGCCAGGGGCTGCAGAGATGCCTCAGCGGTTAAGAGCACTTGTTACTCTTTCAGAGGACGAGGGCTCACTTCCCAACACCCACGGGGAAGCCCTCAACCACCTGTAACTCCAATCCCACGGTATCCAGTGTCCTTTTCTGGCCTCTGGGAGTACCAGGCATGTGCAGGGTGCACACACATACATACAGGCAAAATATCCACCCATAAAAGAGCAAAACAAATAAATAAATCTATTTTAAAAATGAAGTGACACTGCCCTGAATAATTAAGTAAGAAAGTGACAGAATACTGGGTAAACAGCTATTATTTGGGAGTTTTCTTAATATATGATACCCTACACCTTCTAAAGGCTAAGTGTGTGTGTGTGTGTGTGTGTGTGTGTGTGTGTCACAAGATGACCTGTAATAGTCATTTCTCTCCTTCCACCATGTGGGTTCTGAGGATTGAACTCTTGCTCATCAGGCTTGGCAGCAAGTGCCTTTACCCACTGAACCATCTTGCCAGCCCAGCCTTCTTGCCTGGAATACATGAGACCCAGTTTCAAAACACATTCACACGTGCAAGGGGTTGAGGAAGAAAGAGAATGGATGATCAGAGTTTCCTCCGAGATTACACATTTAATAAAGTGCAGCTCAGGAATCTGCTTTTTCAAATTCTTCTGTGGTGCCACCAATGCAGCTGATCTCAGGTCTGGATGTGAGGGCCGCTAGCTTTGGGCACAGCCAGCGCTGGGAAATTTAAAATCAGTCGCATCAGCTATTCTCAAGGTGTTGAAAGGACTCACGGGGCTTCCCTCCTACATTAGTTTATCTCCTATTGTTTGTGTGGTTGTATCTTGTAATTTGGGGTGTTACACTGCATTGCTACTTTCTAAGATAAATTGTCTTAATGTTTAACAAGGTACTTAAGTCGTTAAATTTCACTCAATGAATTTTCACAAGATGGCCAAACCTATGTAAGTAGCACCCAAATCAAGAAACAAACAAACAAACAAAAACAAAACAACAACAACAAAAACCATCCTGGGGCTGGAGAGATGTGCCCCTGAAGAGGACCTGAGTTCGGTTCCCAGTACCCCCGTGGTGGCTCATGAGTGCCTACAGTTCCAGCTCCAAGGGTCTGCTTGAGAACCAAACACATATGGTTGCATCCACAGACACATAAAATAAACACATTTTTAAAAAAATTTAAAAGCATCCCCAACGTTCCAGAAACTGTCTGTGCTGTTTCGTGACTTCTGAGTCTGAATTTTGTCATTTCTGTTTCCGTGTGTCTGACTGAGCTCATAAAATGCATTAATGTCAGGCTGTGTCCATGAATTGGTGTGTTGTGGCAAGTGCTTGTATTTGTAAATATGTATTTCATATGAATGTGAGTGTGCCCGAGTGCATGTATGTGCACGCACTCAGAAGGTGTGTCAGACCCTCTGGAATGGGAGTTACAGGCAGTTGTGAACCATCGTGTAGGTTCTGGGGATCAAACCCTTGCTCTCTATGAGAGCAGTAAGTGCTCTCAACTTCTGAGCCGTCTCTCCTGCCCAGACGTTCATGTTATTGATTTTAACAATTTATAGGAGTGTGAGAAGTAGAATGTGAAAGTTGGGTGCAAGAGCAAGTGTAGGTGCGTGTAGGAAGTTTTAAGAGGTGGAGGCAGGGTTAGAAACACGAGGGTGTCCTCGGCTACACGAGTTCAAAGCCAGCCTGGGCTGAATGAGAGCCTGACTCAGTACAAAGAAATGTGGCTGGAAGGAGCATGTGGCGTTCCAGTGCCTGAGTCTTGATGCCCTTGTCTTCGGCCATGCTCATTGGTCTGGGCCACCAAAGGGGTGAGGGTATCGCCTCCAGAATGGCCAAGTCTTATCCAGACTCTTGCCGGCTTCAGCCTCGTCAGCTGAATGTCGTTGGCGACGTCCCATGACTTCACTGAACTCCACTCCCCAGACATGGAGCACAAGGATGGCGCTCAGCAAGGGTTGGCTCTCTGTTACTTTTCTGTGATATCCTAATTTGGTCTCAGGAGCTCAGAGCGCCGGTGAGCCTCCTGGATTCTCTGACCGCAGTTGGAAACCTTATTGCCTGAGCGAGATAGAGCAGCTTCCTATAGCTTCTCTCTGCGTTCTCTCAAGCCAGTGTTTACTGATGCAGCCTAGGCTGGAAACACTGTAAATGCAGCCTCACCCTGGCATGTGCTCTCTCTCCCCTGGGAAAGCTTATACTCGAGCTGTGGAAGGAAACCCTGTTTTCCTTGGCGTTGTCTTGAAAGGGGTGTTTAGTGGGTCTGCTCAGGATAAAGGAGACATAAAAACGGGTTGCTTTTGAGTACAAACCTTTGGAAGCTTCCAGCCTACCTGTGGTCCACTCACCAAGGCTGCCTAGGTTTAGACTCCGCTTCTTCTCTCATTGCTATAACAGAACACCTGGCAAAAGCAGCCGGAGGAAGGGAAGGGTTGTTTCGGCTCACAGTTTGAGGTATACAGTCCATCATGGTTGGAAGGCACGTCAACAGGAGCATGAGGCCGCTGGCCACGTGGCATCCGCAGTCAGGAAGCAGGAAGGTGCGAATTCTGATGCTCAGCTCGACTTTTCCTTTAAAAAACTGTTCTCATTATTTATTGCGTGTATGTATGTGTACATGTGTGTGAGGGTGTATGTACCATAGATACATCTGTGGAGATCAGAGGGCAGTTTTAGGGCATTGGTTCTTTCCTTCTCTCCTGCGGCTCCTGGGGATTAAACTCATGTCATCTGGCTTAACAGCAAGCACCTTGACCCACTGAGCTGTCTTACGGGTCATCTTCATTTAGTCTCTATTCCTAGTCCATGGCATGGTGAAGCCCAGTCAGGGTGGATTTTCTCTTCTTAAGTAAGTCTTTCCAGAGACATTTTCACAGACACGATGAGAGATGGTCTCCTGTGCGATTCCAAATCTAGTTCAGTTGGCAGTAATGGTTAAGATTTAAATTTATCCGTAGTTCTGTCCTCTGCTGCTGCCTCAGGGAACCCTGGGAAAATGGACAGCCAGAGAAGAATTGAGGTTAGGTCTGGTCTCAGAGCTCCTTAGCCCACCTCAGCCAGGGATGACCGAACTGCTCTCAAGGACCTGATGGCCTCCCTGAAGTCCTCCTACACCTCTGTCTTCTGTGCAGTCACCTGTCGACACTTTTTTCATTTCAGGAGGAGATGGGCATTTCCTGTGAGCTGCTGGAATCAGACTTCCTCAAGTGCAGCGTGGGGTTTCCTTTCATGAGGTCAAAGTCGAAGGTAAGGCCGTTGGCCAAGAGGGATGCTTCGTAGACCATAGTGCCCCAGCTCTTCCCATCAGTCAGTTATTGATGCACGCGAGCGTGCACACGCACACACACACACACACACACACACACACACACACACATATATTTTCTTCTAGGACATTCTGTACTCCTTTGAGTGCCCAACACCACATAAGAGAATGTGTGGTATAAACCTGTGACCCACAGTCCTGATTCTGACATTCCCTTGGGTCCTTAGTATTTTCTGAAGACCATTCAAATTTTTCCTGTGTTCTTGTTCATATTTTGAAAAGTTAAAGGCATTGAGGTCAACTTGATATTTAGAAGGAGACGAATTTCTTAAGCTCAAATAGTAATATTATATAGCATAGAAGATATTCATGGAATCTGCTAGTGGGTGCCATGGTTGGGAAAAAAATGATCAGACTGGTTGGTGGAAACAAAACTAGAATCTAAAGAGGCTAGGTCTGCCTTTGAGTTTGTAGATTTTTTTTCATGCTAGGATCTTAAAAACTCCCTACTCTCTGATTTACCTTTTGCTTCCACAAAAAAAAAGTAGAGGCTCCATTCTTTGCCCACACCTAGATGGTAGAATCAGACATTTTAACCTCTTTGAGTCTTCAGCTTTTTTGTCCCAGTACCTGGTCATTGTTTAAGAGACAAATAAGGTTTGCTGATATCTTGGCAAACCATGCAAACCCATCAACTGTGTTGAATGTGCCCTGTCCCATAGGCTACAGCCCAAAATGGGGCAGAAGGAGGAAGGTGGGCAGCTTTGCCCATGGTGAAGCATGTGGTTTGAATGTTAATGTGTGTGTGCACTCACCACTTTAAGTGTTTTGAATAACAGAAAGCAGACTTCATTGAGAGACCCACACTTTCTTGAACATGCTATTCTACTGTAAAAACCTAACCCATGTCACAAATCAAACCCAAAATGCATCAGGTAGAATGTGAGTTAAATTAACATGTATTAATTCTGAAAATGCCGTGAAGTCAATAGAAACAATGACTATCAGAACACTGTTTTCCTGTTTCCCCTGCAGAGGCCACACACATGAATAATTCTATTTCATTTTCCTTTTGAAAAGTCCACATGCAGATGTCAAGACTTTTAGCAAGACTAAACCCAGACGTGAGGGGTTAAGAAAATCCAGCTAGTTACACAAGGACTGAGCCCCCCCCCCCACCTGTGGCTCCTCACACTCCCCTGTCCCCACATCCTGGGGTCATCAGGGGCTAGGACACTTGCTCAGGCTCATGGCTACACTGCAGGCCCACTTTGATTAAAGACTGTGTGTTTCTGCCTGTCACTTCCAGCCTGAGCAGTTTTGTGCCTTTGTTTCTGGTTTTAACTGTCACTCAAACCCTGCACCCATTCCTAACTTCTGTCTTCATATGGTTGATTTAACTCAAATGTCCAGCCAGTTCTGACTCTACTGGGACAAGACCCTTGACCGTCCCTTCTTTTGTGTCCTCCTGTCCTATCTTCATACCTCATCCTTCTCATAATCCAAGTCCCTCTGCAGCAGAGATTTCTGCCTAGGAAGGATGTTCATGTCCATCATAGATAATGGTACAGTTTAATGGTCTAGCCCATTGCTCTCAAGTAGCATTCAGTTGCACAGAATTCAGTGTCTCAAAAAAGCATGCAATTGCCTAGGATTTATTTTAATGGAAACCAAATAAATGAGATACAATCCACAATCTCTCAGCATTTGTTGTAATTGAAAACCATCTTGTAAACATCACAGCTGATGAGATATGTGAACTCGGTAAAGACTGGGACGGTTGAGGGAGTGAAATCAGAAACTCCTGGTTTTACAGTTCCAGCATGCCACTGCCTCTGGGACTTCCTGTGGCCGAAAGTGGTGGCAGGGCCGGGAGAGGGAAGGTTCTGCTGCAAATCAGATACACATTAAAAAATCACCCTTGCTGTGCAGGTGACAGTCCAGAAGACACAAACCATTCTAGAATTATAGTTTGAGATGTGGAATGCTTGTGGGTGCCAAGTGTGCTCTCTTTCTTTTTCCCTAGTATGAATTCAGCGTCATCTTTGATACGAGCCATCTGTCTGGGGAAGAGGAAATTCTCACCTTCATTGTGACTGCTCAGAGGTAAAAGGGACTTAAACAGATCCCCTCCCCCCAAAAAAATAAAAAATAAAAACATTATGCAATTAGGGAAAGAACCTGCTTTGGGCATCCCTGGAATGCAGAGGATTCAGAAATGGCTACTCAGTGATAAATCCGTGTAGCACTGGGTGACAACAGATCTCTGCAAGGTGGTCATTAGGCTCTGCTGGCCTGGTGTATTTGTTGGCTCACATCTTGGAGTCCAGTAATCAGAGAGCTAGGAATGAAGACAGCTGCCTGCACAGTGATTTTTTTCTTGAAACCTTTTGTGTCTGAGCTTCCACAGGAAGATGCTGTCTGCACTGCATCATGCTCTGGCTCCTTCTGTCTTCACCTGTGTCTAGCTTTTTCTCTCATTCAACCTCTCTCCATAAAACTCCCCCTGTAAAACTGCCTCTCTCTCTGCATTGCCCCTTAAGCACCTTCCCTTTCCTCTCTCTTCCTGTGAGTTGGGCATATCCTATTCTGTCATAGCTTTCTCTGATTTGTCACATTTTCTGCCACTCTGTTGAACATAACTTTCAAACATGGGTGCTTCCTTCTACAAATTAACTTTACCTTCATGGTTTGGGATTAAGGGTGTGCACCACAATGCCTGGACATAAGCTTCTCTTTACCTGAAACCTGTTCTATGCCAGGCTGGCCTTGAACTCAGATCTGCTTGCCTCTGACTCCTGGATTAAAGGCTGGTTTGTATTCCAGCGGGATCACACAGAGCTAGAAGGTCTTTGGATGTGATCTCTTGCCAGAACAACCATGTTCTGAATTAACGTTTCTTTACAGAGTGCAGTCAGTCCTGCCTTTGTTAGTCTTCCCTGGAAGCACCCTCATAGACATGCATGTCTCCTGGGTGACTGTAAACCTACTCAAGCTTAGACCAAACCCAGTTAGGGCCGCCATCCCTACTCAGCGCTTCTGACTGAGCCTGGGAGGCCTGAAGATCACCCAGTCAGCTACAACTGAGGAGAGACGGGCCTTGTGAGGTGACATCCTAGTTCAAGGTCATGTAGTTAATTGGTCAGTTCCTGCTTGGCTGGGTTTCCCAAATCAGACAATGTTCCCCACGGTTTGTCAGGCTAGGTCATCTGTCTCTCAGGGTGGGGAAAGCCACCTGCAGCCTGCGCAGTTGGCAGAGGCACCCAAACAGTATATACAAAGAACAGGCCTGTCCCAGAAGCCAGGTGGACAGTCAGCGAAGGGCAAGGAGGGTGCTGACTTCTCCCCTTGTATAGCTATGTGAGCTACCTTCTGGAGCCACCTGCTTCTTGAGCCTTGAAGCAGCATGGAGGCATCAATGCTGGCAGCACCAATGCAGGAGGCGGCATTAGATCAGTGGGTGGGGACAGGCAGAACCTGATGAGGTGCGGGCAGGTGTGGCTGGACACCCAGAACATGTTCATTTAAAGGTCTAGTTGTTGCGCTGGAGAAAGGGCTCCATAGCTAATAAGAGTGCATCACTCTTGCTGAGGACGGGAGTTCAATACCCGACACCCAGGCTAATCACCTTACAACTCCCACTGAAACCTGAATCTGACTGCTGGTCCTCGGACCCACAGAGAACGCAGCATTGCTGGGCGGACCCAGCATTGTGCTCTGTCCTTCAACACCTAGCACGGCCAGGGGTCACAAAAAGGAACAGGACGTGGAAAGGATTTCCTTGTCAAAAAGAAAATGACACATCCTGCCTCTAGCCTCACACCCAGAGAGGGCAGAGGGCAGATGCACAGTGCTGAAAGCTTCCTTCCCTCTTAGAATGACAGGTCCACTGGCTAGGAGTGTGCTGGGCTTGAAGGCCCACTGGAAACACCTGTGAACTCTGGCATCTGCTGATACCTGATGCAACCCCACCCACTCCTGGGATTTGGCTCTAATTGGTTTGGAGTAAGAAGAGGGCATTGAGGTTTGGGGAAAGACTGGCTGATTCTAATTAATGAGCAAGGCCCGCTAGCTCTGTAGTCCTGACTTCTGCCCAGCATGCCACTGCTTGGTAAACGCCTGTTAGAGGTGCCTGCCATTTGCCAGTTACAGTGCTAAACACAAGTTACATTTTTAAATGCCTACTACCTGCTAAAGTTTTAAAAACCATCATATAATTAGTCTAAGGCTTTCCAGTTAATTCCTTATATTATAAATGTTAAGGAGATCATATAACCTTTTAAACATACTAGACTATTCCACATTCTTGCTTCTCTGGAAGATTTTGTGGAAATCTGGTCCACCCTTCCCCAAAGACTTCTCCTAACACTTGACTCCCTGCTACAACACACAGATCTCTAAAGCTACTTATCTCAAACCTGGCAGTTAAAATATCAGTCATTCCTCTCTTCCATCCCCACCCTTTGAAGGTTTCTTGCCTAC
The DNA here is from genome assembly GCF_907164565.1 of Psammomys obesus. Taxonomy (NCBI): domain Eukaryota; kingdom Metazoa; phylum Chordata; class Mammalia; order Rodentia; family Muridae; genus Psammomys; species Psammomys obesus. The sequence continues at coordinate 8,052,413 of NW_026586383.1, forward strand.
TTACAGCTTTCAGAGGGCATCAAACTGAGACTAAACAGTGTCTCCCGGCCCTTCAGCTCCGCCATCAGCAGCCTAGCCTCACAGCCCACTTGGAAAGGTCCCAGCACATGAAGCTTGAGGAATGGCAGAGAGCTGTTTGATGTTTGGTGTCTTTATCTCAACTTTTCAGCTTGGCTCATTCTGGAATGGTTACTTGATGACAGATCAAACCGCTATTAGGTGTGAGCTGCCAGCAGCCCCAGGTGGCTGGAAAGATGGCAGGGCAAGGGATGACTCTTCCATCAAGAGCCAATTACCCAGGCCTGGGAGGATGCTGGGCGTAGGGCGGGTGGGGACCAGGGTGGCACCAGCTGCACTGACATCGAGGTCACCCTCGGACTGTCCCTGGCAGTGACTCAATGCTTAGATTACTCCCTGGAAAGGGCACGGTAAGGCATCTGGCCATGCGAGCACCTGCTCTGCAGTCATGTGGCAACCTTGTGAAGGACTGATGTCATCTCATGTGCGGAAGTCGGAGGCGGATCCAGGGCCAGTGACAGTGGCCCTGCATAGTCAGAGTGGTGGAGCACCATTGTCTCTGAACAATAGGAGAGAGAAGGGCTGTGAGGGCTATTTCATTTCTGTGGCCATTCAACACTTGCTGGTGGAAGAGGAAGGCGGTGGGCCAGAGGGCAGGACACCAGCGCAGGCGGGGTTAGCAGATGTTTGTCAGCTGTGTCTAAGGGGTCTGGAGGGCAGGCTTCATGTTCAGCTGGGGTGTCCTGTCCATTCCATGTGACAGAGCCAGCCTTCACTGTCCCAATCAGACCCAAGAGCCATGTCTCTCCCCAAGGTGGCCACTGTCCACCTTGGGCATCCCAGTCCTGGTTGAAGCTTAATGAACTAGTGAATCTAAGTGAGTAGAGCCTGGCTTGGCGTTCCATTGAGCTGGCTAAAATCCTACTTCCCTCTGGCTCACAGTGGACCTGTAAGATGTCTGAGCTGATCTCTTAAGTCCAGAGTGATGATCCCTGTGCCCCTGGACTCACAGTATGCTGTCCATAACCCTCCTTCCTGGCAACCATGTCCTAACTTTGATGGTCACTATCTGTGCTGGCTAGTTTTAACTGTCAACTGGCCACAGTCACTGGAGAAAGAAGCTTCAAAGGAGGGATCTCCTGGATAGGCTTAGCCTATGGGCATGCTTTTGATTGCTGATTGATCTAGGCAGATCTAGCCCATTGTGGGCCCACCAGTCCCTGGGCAGGGCATCTTGAGCTGCATAAGACAGGAGAAAGCTGCATGACAGCAAGCAGGCAACAGCAATGCATTCAGCCCTCTGTTCTTGACCGTGGATGTGATCTTCTAAGTTCCTGCCTTGACTTCCCTCAGTGATGGAAGTCACCTGAACACACACACACACAGAGAGAGAGAGAGAGAGAGAGAGAGAGAGACGGAACAGGGTTTCCACCTGTAGCCCCTCACAGCACACTCATCAGGAGGACTTAAATCATGGCTTCTGCCTCCCTGTTGGGGCTTTCTCTGGTGAAAGCCTACTCACCTCTGTGACGAGGAGGTAGCAGAGAATTCCTGTCTTCTCTCTCTTCTCCACCACAGTAGTTCTCAGGGGTCTCTATGCCCTCAGATGGGATACCCAAGATTCATGTTCTGTCCTCCTTCCCAAAGTTCCCCACCCCAAGAGAGCCTGAGTCCCCGCTGTCTCCAGTGTGCTCCTCCTGGATAGCAAGCCTCCCGTGGCTTCCTCCCTTTCCCTGTCTCTTTCTCTCTCACCCGTCAGTGTTTCCTGGAGTCACCTCCCACACACACTACTCAGCTTGTCCCCCACTTTATTCATGCCTCTGTACAGGGGGACTCTACCGCAAACAGAATGGGGAGGGAGAGGGTGAGTCTGAAGACTCTGAGGGCTGGTGTGCCACACAGGGCAGGCAGGCCAGCTGCTAAGTGGCTCACCGCTGTCCCTTCATGCTTCTCTCACACAGTGGCAACACGGAGCGCTCTGAAGCCCTACATGACAATGCTCTCACGCTGACGGTGCCACTGGTGCACGAGGTGGACACGTCCGTCACTGGGTACGTATCCAGAACACAGGGCACCCAGCGGTGGAATGCTATGCTGCTCCCGGATGCACGTGTCACCACCGAGGACTAGTAGCCCACCTACCTCCCTGCTGCCAGCCTGGGATAGCAGGGAGAAACTTCATCTGCCCTGGGGCCCACACCCACCTCCCATTCCCTTCTCCCTTTGGACTGTCCCAGCCACATAGCTGGTAACACAGGAAGAGTGATGATAAGTTCTCTGTGTATCTTTACATGAGCCTATTCTAAGGCCCTGGCCTACCCACACTCCGGAACGCTGTACAGTGACAGGCGCTGTGGTTTTGGGAGGGATTAAAACACCGGCCAAAAGCCGAGGGGCGGCAGGGTGCAGTGTTCCTCAGGCCCTAGCTCCTGGGAAGGCTGCCCTTCCGATCAGCTCCATTCTTACTTCTGGCTTCTCATATTACCTCCTCTGCCTGATGTCTGTGGTGGTCTGGAATGCGCAGGGAACCACCACAACAGCAATTGCAACCTGTCCGGGTGGAGGCCACGGCCACTCTGTGCCGCTGGCTTTGTTGGAAAGCAGGGCTTTTGGCTGTGTCCACTGGGACACAAAGCAACCTGAGTCAGCTCTCAGCCAGAGCTCAAGTGTAGAAAATGAGAATTTGGTTCCTCGCTGTAGCTTCAGCAAACAGACTACAAACCTCCCTGACAGTAAAAAGGCAGGGGTGCTTGGGGGAAGGGGGGATCAATTGGTTTAGATCAAACGAGAACTCAAGGAATCCCTTACCCCCATGCAAGCTGAACTTTTTCTCCCGTCTCAGTTTTCAAGTGCTTCTGGATCTAAGCCTTGGTCCAGAAGGGAGATGGTTGTTCCACAGAGGTGGGGGTGGGGTTAGGGGCATCCCTGCAGTAGCTGGACTCTGCTGGGAGGCAGCAAAGCAGCAGTTCTGCAGTTCTGCGTTCCCATTCAGCACTTCGTAGCGTGGCTCTTAGGCCCTCAGCACTGGTGGGATACGTTTGCAAAGGGGCACACACGCCTGTGTTCACAGCTGTCTTTAAGTTTCCTTATCCGTCCTGTCCAAGGGACAGGCTTTGTCCTCGGGGATGAAGGGAAAACACCCCACACACTCTTGATCATGTTGTCAAGGCCTTAGCAGACCTTGTTCTGAGGTACCCCCAACAAACCAGGCAGCCCCTCCTCTTTCCAGGGACGTGTGGGGTGAGTGTAAATGAGCCAGTTCTTGCCATTCGGCCGTGGTTGGGACTCACCATGTTACTAAAATAAAACGCTCACATTGAGGTAGAGGCTGCCGTCCTCCTGGACTCGTCCCGAAAGACCTCTCGCTGTTGTGTTAAGAGCACCTAGAGTCCACTGTTAGAGATATCAGTCTGCTCTATGGGGGAGGGGAGAGCAAAGGGGGAAGGCTGTCGGGTTTATTCACATGAGCAGTGTGAAAAGTATTCTCACCAAGTGAGGAACAACTCTTAAATCGCCCCTTAGAAGACCCTGATCTAACACTTCAAGATAATGTCATCATTTAATTCATTCCCCTTTGAAATACCTATTTCTTTTTAATTTTTTAGTGCATTTATTACTTGTGTGTATGGGCAGGCAGGCATGAGCAGGCACAGGCGCCAGACAGCAAGTGGAGGTCAAAGGTCAACTTAGGGGCATCGTCTCTCTCCTTCTACTACGTGGGTCCCAGAGATTGAACTCTGGCCATCAGGCTTTGTGGCAAGCATCCCTACCCCCTCAGCCATCTTGCAAGCTCCTAAAAGACCCAATTTCTAATAAGCAGTGAGTCTGACAGATAGAAATGATGCTTTAAAATGAATTTGTTACAGTTTTTTTTGGCAAGTACATAATTAACTTACATTTATTTCTCAAAAGCTTGTTATCAGCATACTATACAGAAATGCCTCTCAAATGACAAAGTGTATAATTTTATAATCAATGGGTTTCTGTTGGTTTTGGGGCTGAGGTTGGAGGGTTTTTTGTTTTGTTTTGTTTTTAGTTTCTGCAGCTTTTGATTTTTCAAACTGTGTTTTGGAAACATAATTGGGGTGATGGTTGGGTAGATGACTTAACAGTCAGTTAAGTGCTTGCAGAATAAAAGCACAGAGATCTGGTTTCGGATCCCCAGGACCCATGTAAGAAGCCAGGGGTAGCCACGAGATCTGTAATGCTAGGACAGGCAGATCCCTGGGGCTCTTGTTCAGTGACAGTTCCTGCCTCAGGAAATAAGGTAGAGAGAGGAGGACACCCAATGTTGACCTCTGACCTCTACACCTATGTGTTCACACATGAGAACCAACAGATACATATACACAAAGAAATATAATCTCAGTGTGCAATGTTTCTGTAGCCTGTTAGAGTGGCCTGGCGCTAAAAGACATGCCAGGAAAGCACGCTGGGACGTCCAGGGCAGCTGGGTCCATTCATAGGAGAGAAACGTGAGCATCCCAAGAGCAAGAAAATCTGGCAGGAGGCACGGGTACAAGAGGTGACACCTGAGGTCAGCCCAGCAGTGACCTGTGGACCTCACTCAGGTGGGATGACAGGTTTCATGCTTTTCTCTTTCAGAATTGTGTCCCCAACCTCCTTCGTGTATGGTGAGTCTGTGGACTCGTCCAACTTCATTCAGCTGGATGACCAGGAGTGTCATTTCCAACCACTGAACGTCACTCTCCAGGTATGGGCCCCGGGGGTGTGTCCACTGATGAGAGGGCCAACTTTTATCTTTGTCTTCAGAGGGAACTGTTCCGGTCTGTTTTTTCAGTTGGGGGCAGCAGGGCAGAGAGAGAGAACCACACACCTGCAGACCTCTGTGTTTTGGGAATTTAGAACAGCCACCCCAAAGAACAGAGGTTCTCAGTGTTCCTAATGCTGAGACCCCTTGATGCAGTTCCTCATGTTGGGGTGGCCCCCAACCATAAAATTATTTTTGATGCTGCTTCTTAACTGTAATTTTGCTGCCGTTGTAAATCATAATGTCAATGCCTGAAATGTAGGACATCTGATAGGCGAACAACAGATGTGGAGCCACTGCCAAAGAACAAGACCTTTGCCAGGAAGGCTTGTTTGGGCCACGATCCAACACACACACACACACACACACACACACACACACACACACACACACACACACACACAC
>NW_026586383.1:8057616-8064360 GCF_907164565.1 Psammomys obesus
CACACACACACACACACACACACACACACACACACACACACACACACCTTAAGAGCTTTAGGAGACCCTTCAGGGCCTTGCCACATTAATTTCCTCCAGGATTTTCATGCTGACTCTGTCAATGTTTTCTCCTCCTGGGGACAGCCTTTCAGGAGTTCAGCTTCCTGAGAGCTAAGCTCTGTGAGCCCAAGCACCTCAGGAAGTGCCCTGTCCCCTCGCTGGGCCAGGGCTGACTCAGCTTCCTAAGCATCAGCTCCACGGGTCTACGGGGTGTGTGGTCTGTAGGCACCCAGAAGACCATTGTTCCTTCTCTTAGAGGTTGCAGACTTTTTCTGAAACAGCCAGAAAGTAACTGTTTATGTGCTTGTGGGCTGTCCGATGGCACCCACTGGGCTGTGGGGCTGTAGGGAGAAGGTGGCCACAAAGGCAGGTACTGATCCATAGCCATGCAGCATGCTTGCATGTGTTGGTCTTTTACGAGCCACAGAAAGTTACTCTGATTTTCCCCCCAGAATTTTAATGACAACTGTTCTGAGTTTGCACACCAGACAAAAGTTAGGCACCAGGCCAGATTTGGTCTGTTTGCTGGTCTTTGCTTTTAAAATATGGATTCTAAGGGCAGCTTTTCAAAATGGGAGCAGGTGGATGTGAAACCAGAAGATGGCCGCTCTGTGTCCTGTAAGTGTCGGGTAGAGGGAACGTGATCCCTGTGAGAAGGCATGTGCAGTGTGGTCCCGGTCCAGAGTTCTGCCTCCCAGTGCTCTCCCTGTCCGGCTCACACGCCTCCGTGAAGAGGATGGTCTTCTCATGTGAGAGTCACTACTGGGGGCAAATGGCAGTGCTTGCCCTCGCCTGTGGCACCTCCTAAGTGGGCAAAGGGATGACAGATGACGCTGTGGGGAGGGTGCAAAGGATGGCCGAAGCATGTTGGGATGCACAGACTCTTCCTCCACCCGGAGTATCTTCTGGGCCAGGAGAACTCTGAAACCATGATGGATAACATGTGTTTCCAGCTTAGAGAGGATGCGTCCTTGGCCAGCTAAGCCTGGCTGTCATGCCCTCCCTTGATTCACACGGGAGAGTAGGAGAGAAAGTTCAGCGAGCTGCAGGGCGACAGCTGTGGCTGCGCCTCCAGGTTTCGAAAGCCCCTCTCGGAACCCGTTCATTGTTTCCCTTTGCGTCTCTCGGCGGATAGGAAACAAACGCCAGGTAGATTTATCTTACTTTTGTGATTTATATCCTTTCTTCTCTTGAAATACAGGATGCAGACAAGAGAATTACTTAGAAAGTCTCAAATGACCCAGACAGTGTCATAAATAAATAAATAAATAAAAAGCCACCCTAAAAAAGAAAAGAGGGATGCTAGCTATATAAAATACCAGATTTATAACAGATTCTGAATATTAGTACCTGCTTAGAGGGTAGAAGGAAAGGACCAGTGGATGGGTAGGTGGTTAGATGGGAGATGGACAGACAGACAGGGTGAATAAATGGATGAATAGATGGACAGATGATGGATGGGTGGATGGATGGATGGATGATGATGGGGGTGATGATGGGTGGGTGGTGGATGGATGGGTAGATTGACGGATGGATGGTTGTTGGGTGGATAGACAGATGGATATATGGGTGGCTGGTTAGATGGATGGATGGATGGATGGATGGATGGATGGATGGATGGATGGATGGGTGGATGGGTGGATAGATGGATGGGTGATGATGGGTGGGTGGATGGATGGATAGATTGATGGATGGATAGATGATGGATGGATAGTTAGATGGATATGTGGGTGGCTGGTTAGATGGATAGATGAATGGATTCTTAAGACATGTAATTTATTCTTCTAGCTGGTTCTCTGAAGAGATTTTGAAAGGGAACTTAAAGTTTGTTGTCTTAGAACATTGTTTATTTCACATGCAACCTGAGGCAAAGAAAACCAGCTGGAGACTGTGGCCCTGGGAAATGAGTGATTGGAATGTTCCTTAGATAAAATACTTAAGCGCTAAGTGTGAGCTGCGCTTTGAGGAAGCTTCAGCCATGAGTCCAAGTTTGAGGCAGCAGGCTGGATCTGAGAGCTGTCAGTGAGCTTCGGGTTAGGAGAGCCCTACCCCCACCCCACACATGCCCACGTTAGCAAAGCCTGTGTTTCCTGGAACCTTTTCTACTGACTCGTTTTTCTGGCATAACCATTGTGAGTACAGTTGTCCAACCAGAAGGTCACCCAGATTGGTAGTGACACTGACCAGGACTGGGGCTGGTGTGGGGAGAGGGAAGGGATGTGGAGAAATCTAAGTGTGTCCTTGTTGAACAGTACCGTCCCTGAGGCAGAAACAAGACTCCCCGAGGAAGGGCCTTTCTGCCTTCTGTTAGTGGGTCTGTGGTTCAGCAAGATACGTGTGAGTGAGAAGACCCCACTGCAGATGCAGGCGGGGGGCAAAGGTTCTAGTCCGGGCTGGGTTACGTGCCTTGCGAGTAGTTTTCCCCACGGAGACACAGAAGTCTGTTGACTGTTAATAGTAATTGGTTTGACTTGGATTCATTTGGCTTGATCCTTCCATCGGGAATCACAGTGCTTTCCCCCACCCCCTACCCCGGAGAAGCATAAGGAAGTAGATTGCAGATGTCACACGCAAGCCTTCACACGAGCGCAGGCATGAGATGCCGGCACGGCAAGCTGATGCTGCTTCAGTTCATTAGTTTTGGGTGTTTGTTTGTTTGTTTGTTTGTTTGTTTGTTTGTTTAGGCAGAATCTCATTATGTAGATCTGTCTAACCTGAAACTCGTGGAGACCCACCTGCCTCTACCTCATGAGTGCTAGGGTTAAAGTCATGTACCACACCTGGACGCTTTGTTGGGTTTTTTTCCAAGACCAGATCTCACTGTGTGACCCAAGTTAGCCTAGAACTGGTGACTCCTGCCTCTGCCTGCCAAGTTCTGGGAAGATAAAGGTAAATCTGATAACACAGGCTGCCTCTGAGAAGCAAGGCCGTGTGAACAAGAAAGAGTCCTTTCTCCTGTGCTTACCCTAGCCACTCTTTCAGTGGATTTCCCAGGCACGGCGGGGGTGTCTGCGATTCCCAGCTCTAGAGCTTTTCTTGAAATGAGTTGTTTCGGTTGGGGCCAGATACTCCTTCCTTTTCTTGTATCTGAGGGCTATGCAAATGTTGTTCTTTGGGAATCAAGAGTTGACAACAACCTCTCATCCAGTCTTAATCTTTTTTCTTTTTTTTTTAATCTTTCAATGAAGCAAAAGAACCTATGGTGAAAAAGAACTAAAGGCCTGGCTTTCTAGGGAAAAGCTGGCTACAAATAGAGCTCGCGCCTTCAGTGTGTGAACGCACAGTTTGGGTGGCTTCATTGGTTGTTGGCTCCTCCTGGCTAGCCTCAGCTTCAGAGAGAGGCTGATTCCCCTGAATGTTGTTTCTCGTTTCCAGACTGTCAGACAGGGTTTCATTCTCTCTCTCTCCCACTCATCTCATTCTCATCACATTTTTAATTGACAAATTAGAATTGCAGCTCAGCATGGTAGTTCGTGTCTGCAGACCTAGCCTTTCGGGGACAGGGGCAAAGGACCATGAATCCAAGGGCAGCATGGTCCACATAGTGAGTTCCAAGGCAGCCTGAGCGTTCACACAGAGAGGCCCTTTCTGAACACAAAACTAAAGAAAACAAACCTATAAGCTTCATTCATCTATTTATTAAAAAATCTTTAATGACACACCTATTAAACTTTGTTTAAAGTATGCAGTTTGATAATTTTTGGAGTGTTTGTAGGGTTTTTTTTTCCACAAAATAAATTTAAAATATTTCCATCACCTTAAAACACACACACATAGTCAGTCCCTGGCTATATAGACTTACCTTAAAAATAGGTGCAGGATTGGCTCTAGACCCCTCCAATTAAGCAAATAGTCCAACAAAACAAGTCATACAAGTTTTTATGTAAAAGCTATATTTATCCTGTATTATATCACTTAACTGGGTAACAGAATATATGAAAAAACAACACACCTTAATTAAGAGTATTTTACTGGTGAAAACACCAGTGGTCATGTGAGCCACAAGTTTTAGTATTGTCTCGGGAAAGACGTCTCCCCAGTGAAGATGTGTGCCGACCAGCCTGGCTGCTAGTTGTGAAGGGAGAGGTATCCCTGCAAATGACAGGGACACTTAGAGCGTCAGTTGACCCCTGCCCTCACGAAGAGTTCTTGATAGAATAGTTTGTAGTAGAAATACTTAGATAATTGGAGTCAGTCCTCTGGTATCTGCCAGTGCCTTGCCTTAGCTTCAGCTAAGCTCGTGAAATGTTCTAAATCCCCCATGGTCATTTTAACAGCTTCCCAGGATCTGAGACCAGGGTATACCCCATCTAGAAACCAGTTTCTTTAAAGCATAAGAGACAGCTCCACACCCATGAAAGTTTTGTTATAAAATGGCAGAAATTTGTCCATATCTTCAGGCTCCACTTCTAGACTGTCCTGTCAGCCCCCTCACATTCGCAGTGACTTCCTCCCTGGGGGTCCCAGACCCCTCCAAGTCATTACTCCATACAAATACCCATCACACTGATGTCTGGCTTGCCACCACTGATCATGAATATTTTCAAGGGCGAACCCTTTCTTGGTGTTCAGTGTACTTTCCCTGGACTTGCGATGGTTAGTTTATCAGGGAGGTTCAGTGTTAGAATAACCTGGGAGTTGAGTCTGGGTGAGTGATTGTCTATGTTAGGTTGGCCATTGGATGTCTGAGGGGAAATATCTTCCTTGTAAGTGATGCAGGAAGACCTTCCCACTGTGGGTGGCGCCTTTCTCTAAACAGAGGATCCTAGATTGAATGAGAGAAAAGGAGCCGAATGCTAGCTGGCATTCATTCATTCATCGCCCTCTGCTCTTGCCTGCAGATGCGGTAATGACTAGATGCTTCCGTGTCCCTGTGTCCTTAACTTCTCTGAGATGATTTGCTCTAACTTAGAACCATGAACTAAAACAAAGGCCACCTCACTTAAGTTGTTCCTGTAAGGATATCCTACCACAGCAGCAGGGACAGAAACAAAGACTCATCAAAGGAATCCATCTAGAGCAGCTATAACCTTATGGAATATAATCCTGAAACAGTGAGACTTGAATGTCAAAACAGTCCAGCACCCATCGGCTGCAGGCTGAGAGCTGTCAGGAAGCATGCCACATCTGTCTCCTGAGGCACCTCCATAGTGCACCCCTGCTCACAGCCTCTTTGCTTAGCTGTCCGTGTGTTCACTGGGGAAGCACTTTAGGTTTCTTTAGAGAACATTTCCTCTGCAATCACAATTTGATTGACTGATTCAGGGCACCCATCAGAGCTCTTGGGTGATGTTGGAAGGGACCTTCTCTTGATCATAGTAGTGGGCAAAACACTCAGTAAACAGGTGTCCATCTTTGTGTGGTTAGAGCACATGGCTCCAGTCCCACTGGTGGAGAATCGAAAATATTTTATCCCACCTGGACAACGTTCTGATGCTATTCTGGAATGTGAGAACCCCTGAACTCTCACATCTAAGTTTCCACCAGCTATTAGCTATATAAAATTAAATATAATTTTTGTTAAAAAAAAAAAAAAAAAGGATAAGAACATGCTCAGATTTGTTAGAGCTCCATTATGTAGCATTTCATTTCAACTAAGGTCACATCCTGGATCCAAGCCATCAAATGTTTGTGTATGGTTCAGAGCCCCTTAGAGCACATGATACATCACATGACCTGAATGTCTGTTGTCTGGCTGACCCTTGCCGTGTGCTCCACCCCACAGGTCTACAACACGGGCCCCAGCACCCTTCCTGGATCATCGGTCAGCATCTCCTTCCCCAGTCGGCTGTCCCCAGGTGGCGCGGAGCTGTTTCGGGTCCAAGAGATGGTGGTGAGTCCTCCATTCGTATCCTCTATGGGTTTCAGCTTTGAGCCGCCTATTTGAAATTCATATTCCACCTACCCTAGAATCTACTCAGAAGGCTCAGGAAGCCTAACTCACTTCAGGCTTTGGAGACATACCAGGGGAAGCCCGAAGAAAGGCATTCCTTTCTATGTTGAGGCAATTTGGTTGATGTCATAAGGCCTTGGAAGGGATGAGGAGGGGGTGGTTGTAGACTCATAACCCCCGGTGGCTTGAGGCACCTCTGGGAACTCCCGAAAACTATCTGTACCTTGTGTGTGCAGACGCTTCTCTCCGAGAAGAGCGTCAGAGTTTGTAACGATTCTCAAAGGAACACTGACACCCAGGGGTTAAAAATCAGTGGGTAAGACATACGTCAAGCTCCTATGCAAATATGTGGCCACCTGATCCTGTGTCACCGGGGCTAACTTTGTCTCAAGGGGCACTTGAAAAGTCATATGTGATCACTGCTATCTACCTGCTTGAAGCTTTGTCCTTGGCTCCAAGGAGTTTCTCCATTGACTTTTTGTCCTCATCTTCCCAACTTCTAAAGGGCTCAGGCCTGCTTTAGTCTACACTCTTTCCTGGAGGCCAAGCCAGACTCATGGACCAAAACCTAGCCTCTGCTGATGACAGCACCGCTTTCTCTCTAGCCCAGATCCCTTTCGGCAAGTCCGGGCTTTCCCAAACAGCTACCTCAGGGCCTAACAGTTCTGCTTAAACTCCACCAGCACTCTTCCTGGTCAGCTTTTTGTCACTTACAACACAATGCTGTTGCTGGGGTGGAATATATGTGTGTGTGTGTGTGTGTGTGTGTGTGTGTGTGTGTGTGTGTGTGT
>NW_026586383.1:8064370-8065498 GCF_907164565.1 Psammomys obesus
GTGTGTGTGTGTGTGTGTGTGTGTGTGTGTGTGTGTGTGTGTGTGTGGTTTATTTTGGTTTACAGCGCAGACCAAAGTCTACAGGGAGCTCATGTCTAATGAGAGCTGTGTTAGCAGTATCCCAAGGCAGCACAGAGTACCATGTGGCTAGAAGCTTGTACATTCATGTGTGTGTGTGTGTGTGTATGTATATATGTATATAGGTATATGAATATATGTGTCTCTGTGTCTCTCTCTGTATGCATGTGTATGTGTCTCTCTGTCTGTCTGCCTGCCTGCCTATGTGTGTGTGTGTCTGTCTGTCTCACTGGAGTCTGTTCCTCTTTTTCTATAGATACCAGCTTCAGTCATGGGACTTACACCCTGGTGATTTCATCAAGTCCCCCACCAAAGGTCCCACCTTTAAGCAGCATAGTCACATTAAACACAGGAGAGTAATCGCCAGTGTGAGTTTCAGAGAGACCAAACCGAATTCACACCGTAACACCTTTCAGGCTTCTCTATCTCAGCAAGCAGCCGCTCTGTCCTTCACTAGCCCAGGTCAAAGGCTCGTGTCATCCTAGATTCCTTTTCTCATACACTTCACATCCAGCATACAAGAAAACCTAACCATGCCTCCTCTTAAGAATACCAGGGTTGCCAGGCAGTGGCAGCACACTCAGGAGCAGAGGCAGGTGGATCTCTGAGTTCAAGGCCAGCCTGGTCTACAGAGTGATTACAGGACAGCCAGGGCTATACAGAGAAACCCTGTCTCGAAAAACAAAACAAACAAACAAACAAAAAAGAATCCCAGGGTGAGTACTGTTTGTACCTTTGCTTCCAGAGCCATGGCAGTCTAAATGTGCTGCCGTTTGCCACTCAGGTCACAATAGTGGCCCCTCACTGGCGCCCCTGTCTTTACAGACTATCCTTGGTTGGGTCCTGGCACACCTCTGTGTGAAACCTCCCCACAGCTTCTCCTAGAGGTTCTGCTGTCCCCCACACTCTATTGCCTGCCGCGCATCCCTGTCTGCTCTTGCCCACTCTCCTCTGCTCCAGCCTCCTTGCTGTTTGCAGATAGTCTCACAGCTCCAGAATTCAGACACACACACACACACACACACACACACACACACACACACACACACA
>NW_026586383.1:8065508-8084865 GCF_907164565.1 Psammomys obesus
CACACACACACACACACACACACACACACACACACACACACACACACCCCGCAGTGGCCTCTCCCCCATACCTACACGGCCTCTTCCTTTAGGCACCTCAGATGTCCCCTGATTGGTGAGACCTTCCTTCGGCCTCTGTCTTGATGCCCTCCTCTCTCTTTTCTGCTCACTTTACCTTGTCACCAAGCTGACATCCTACATCTATTTTCTTATTAGGCCACTTAAGCTGCCTCCTGTCTGTTCCCTATAATAAGGACAGGGATTTCTGTTTATATGTCTCTCTCTCTCATTGTCTCTCTTTCTCTCTCTCTCTCTCACTCTCTTGGACCTAATGCAGTGCTCAGACTATAATATAGATGTTCAGAAAGTATCTGTGGACTCTGATGACAATTCCATATTCTAAAGTAGTTGCTAACTCTGCAAGTGAATTCAGGAGAAATAGTGAGAAACAACCTCAACAGAACCCCTCTGCCTAGTGACCTGACTTGATTGTTAAGGGCTGATTTAATGTCCAGAGAGATGGAATGTGAGGCAACCCACCACCTCTCTTTGAGCCCCTGGAAAGGACCGAGGCACAGAGCTCAACAGAATCACCACACAGGAAAAAGCACACGCAGGCCATTGAGAGGATCAGGAAAGCCTGGGAGGGACAGCCGCCGGCCAGAGAAATGGTCTCCCCATACATGGTTTGAAAAGCAGGGTAGCAAGCCCCTGGCCTGTGACACATTTAAGCCTGGAGTCCAAAGGACACTGCCACAGGGCAGAGGTTTGGGAAGCTCTGTGGGATGCAGTCATGGTTTCTGGCATTGACATCCTCTTGGGTCACATGGCCCAGACACTATAACCATGTGAGTGTTAAATGCCAAGCAGGCCTTGGTCCCTGCGCTGCCTGCTCAGTTGCTTGTTAGCCTCAGACTATTCCGTGTGTGCCCGGTGCCATGTCCCTGTCTGTGGGCCCTGCTGAACCAATAGAAGACAATCCCCTGCTGCTCGGTGCCAATGGGGTGACACTGTCCATCCTGAGCTTGAGCTCAGCAAAACACACACTTCTGTATTCTTGCTTTTTATCTTCAGTACTGAGCCTAGGGCCTTGTACATGCAGAGAGCTCATTCTGCCATGGACCTGCCCCTACTCCTCACCTTTTTAACTGTTATTAGCTACAGCAACCAATGCCCTACCTTGTCCCCAAAGTCTGCAAGAACAGTGTCCTCGTGTGTACACAGTATTCTGTGAGAGCTGTTCACATGAACATCTACAGTGTAAAATGAGACACACCCACCCCACACCCTGAGCAGAAGTGGCTGTGGTCCAATGAGGGCATGTAAGTCACCTGGGTGGTCAAGGCATCTCAGGGCCTCACAGACTGTCTTTCCTCTCTATTGGTCTTTTGCGAATGGATATGTGTAGGTTTTCCCAAGGGTCTTCAGGGTGGCTTCCCTGCAATTCTAGCTGGTGACCTGAACAGGAAACAAGAAAGAGGAGCTGGCTTCTGGTTTTTGAGTTCTCTGAAGCAAACCCTTAGGTTGGTGTGGTCAGTCACAGAATTCTCAGTGGCCAAGGCCAGCGAAAAGACCAGCCATGAGCACCAGCTTGACGTAGGAAAGCAATTCCCAGATAGTGACTGTTAAGCGCTGCATTCTGAAGAACCCTCACTGAGTGATGGGGGACTGGAGAAATCGCATGCTGCGGTGGTGGGCATTGTCTCGGAGACCTGAGGCCACCTCACCTTTGACCTTCAGGCCCATGTCTTCTGAAAGGAAAGGTAGCGCCCAGCTCAGGCCAGCCCTCTCTTGCTCTGTGGAACCTGAGACTACTCAGTAGATCGGGTGTAGCTGCTAAGGTCGTGACGTTTCCACCACATCCTTCCAGACTTTGAATGGAATAGGGACTTCATTCTGGAGACTCAGGTAGTAACCTAGTTTCCTTTGTTTCTGTGATAAAATAATCTGACCGGAAGCAACCTAGATAAGGAACGGACTTACTTGACTTATACTTCCAGGTCACCATACATCATTGAGGGAAATCAAGACAGGAAGTTGAGCAAGGACCTTGATACAGGAGAAATGCCACTTGCTGGCTCACTACCAGGTTTTTTTGTGGCTAGCTCTCCTGTGTAACCCAGGACCACCTTTCCCTGGCAAGGTACTGCCAAAGTGGGCTGGACCCCCTTACACCAATTCTAGTCAGGACAGTCCCCAGAGACTGTCCCTCATCTGAGACTCCCTCCTCCCATGACTCCAGGTTGAATCTAGTCAACTAAAGCCAACAAGGACAGTTAGCTCAGTGCTAACCGTGCTTGCTCCTCTTAGGAGTACGAGCAATCAAAACCTCCAAGTCCCCAGTGTGCTTTCTGAAGACTGGCATCACACATACCCTCCTGCCCTCCTACAGTTCTCTCTCACACCTTCAGCTGCAAACACTGTGAGCAAAGCATCCTAGGGGCAAAGCCAGCCCCTAGGATGTGCTTCCTGCAACAAGTTCGAACCACTTCCCCAAACACCAGCTGGGAGCTAAGCGCTCAAATACCCGAACCCACGAAAGACGGTTCTCATTCAAACCACACCACAGATATAAATCTAGAAACATGTTAACCTTTTGTAGCCTCCAACAATACCAATAATACTAAGCTTACACTATTAGGAACTTGTCACCCGCTGGGGAAATGTCTCAGCGGGCAGGGTGATTGTCGCACACATCTTAATCCTGGCACTAGGGGTGAGAACTCAGGAGGGCCTCTGCAGCTGGCCAATCAGTAAGCTCAGGTCCAGGGAGACACCCTGTCTGGAGCCATGAGTGGAAGAGCAGCAGAGGAAGACACCTTGCTGGACGCTGTTCTGTTGCTTTGGTAAATGCAGGGACAAAGGGCCTCTTAGCTCACAGGTCACACACTGTTACTCCGGGAAATCAAGGCAGGAACTTACGTCATCATGTCCACAGTCAAGGGCAGAGAGGGAATGCATGCATGCTCACTTGCTCGTGCTTGGAGTCATCTGGCTTTCCTCACGTTTATAGAGTCCAGGGCCAGCCCCTGAAAGGGTGTGTCCACACTCAGGCTTCATCTCCCCTCCTCCGTTAGCACAGTTAAGAAAACCCTGTTAGGCTGCCCACAGGCCAACTGATCTAGAAAACCCCTCACTGGGACTTCCTTCCCAGGACGTTCTAGGCCTTCAGGCTGACAGTTACGGCTGACCACACAGCACCCCATGCACACACGCACACACATGTGCACACATGTCCCCACATGTCCCCGATGCCAACCTCTGGCTGCCATATGCACACAGTGGACACATGTACCCAATGCCAACCTCTAGCTTCCATTTCCACATGTGCACACAAGGACCGTTAGCCTAGTACATACATACATACACACAAATAAATGAATGTGTCACCAAAATGCAGTATGGAGCCACCATATCAAATCCTGTATGAACCAGGACAGGTTCGTCTGATCACATAACTCCGTGAGGAAGCGAAGGCACAGAAAAGAAAAGAGTTAAAGCGACATTCAAGGTCTGAGTTTATAAGAGGTTCAAGGTCTGGTGTTCCCTCTTGACCACTAACCTGCGCAGTTGCTTGCAAGGCCTCAGGATGTCATTCTATCTGCCAATCATGGTGTCATCCAGCTGTACTGGCGCCACCCAGAAGATGAGACCCGGCCTTGTGTGTGCGCACATCCCCATTCGAGAAGCCCGGGCCACAAGGTGGTATTTCTGCTGATGTGCTTCCTTTTCCCTGTCTGTCACTCGGTGATGACAGCTGTTGCTGAATTAGGCTGTCAGAAGAATGTGTCTTTAAGCCGCGTGTCCTTTCATTCAACAAGTACTTTACACCCAGCACACGTCAAGGGCCGGTCACTACAGAGAAGGAAAGACAGACAGGCAGACAGACAGGCAGAGCTTAATCATTCCCAGCCGTCATCAAGCTCACCTTCCGGTAGATGAGACAAAGACGAGAAAAGCCAACGGCACAACACTTGGTGCCAAGTGCTATGGAGACAAATGAAGGAGGCAGAGGATGGTCAAGAGGACAGGGACAGTGGGCAGCAATGTCCCCTGTCAGGTAACTAAGCGACCCCAGGAGGTCTTTCTGCTTGATGGCTTTGGCATATCTACGGGGCGGCCTCTCTGCCTTGTCCTTACTTGGTTTGATTTTTCTCTATGAATGTGCCAGCTCTCCCCCTCCCCCCCCACCTCTCGAGGCCATCCTGATGTGACACTCAAATTGGACACCCAAGAGGTGTGTATGCCCATTACTGCTCACCCTGGGGGACTTCCTTGTCACCACCCGAGTCACTCACTTCTCTGGCGTTGGCTGTGGACAATGACATTGATGTTTAAAATGATGGGGTATTTTTCTCACAGGAGAAAAGTCCTGGGTTTTACGAGGCGGCTATGCCTGAACGCTATTGCGATAAGAAGCCTCCCTTGCGGTGGGCTTCCTGGAGGCTGAGACTTAGCACGTACGTAAGCCAGGCCTGGTGCGTTAAAGCAGTCTAGCAGATAAGCCGAATCAGAACTGAGCCACTCACATTGCTGTGTCACTCTCCATGACTGTACCCAGGGTGAGCGCACGCTGCTTCCTCCCCTCCCCCACCCAGCTTTCCCCTGGAGGAGGTCAATGGCTTGCCCTGTGGCAGACTTGCTCTCTGGGTGGAATGGTCCTTCTAGGCTTAGAGTCATCCTCCCCAGCCCTGAGAGATGGATTTACCGCCCCACAGCAGCTTTGGGAATTAGCCCTCTATCTTTGGGCAGAATGCAGTCAAGATGTCTTTTCAGCATAACAGAACCATATTTCCAGCAAGGTCTCGCTGCTAAGCCGTCCCAGCCTCCCTCAAATCCCACTGTTATGACTGGCCTTGGTCTTTCATACTCTCATCTCTCTCCTGACCTTTTCTTTCCTACGATGGAAAAATAGCTGCCGATTGCCTCTCATAGAGAAGCTGAGCTATCGCCTAATCATTCTTCCCTTTTCTTTTCAAAAAAAAAAAAAAAAAAAAAAAAGATTAGAGGGTTTTTTTTTCTCTCTCTCTTTCCCATCTGAGGGCATTATCTTCTTTTTCTCTGTGGGGAAAAAAAAGAAAGAAAGAAAAAGGATAAAAACCCAAAACTAACCAGCATATACTCTGCTTTTCATTTCGTCTCTCCCATCATGAGCAGCAGGAGCCGCCTCTCTCTGACAGTGAGAACCTGCTTTGCAGTTGGAAAACTTCATCTGGTTATGATTGCTTCCCTGAGACACCCTTGAGGGTCTCTGTAAGAAGATCAAAAAGGAGGGTCCCGTGATGGGCCCTTATAATTCCAGCACTGGGGAGACAGAAACAGGAAGATTCCTGGGGCTTGCTGGCCAGACAGTCTAGCCTACTTGGATAGCTCCAGATTTAGTGAAAGACTGTATCTCCAGAAAATCTGGTAGGGAATGATTGAGGATAATAGCTAATATCATTTTGACTTCTCTCTCTTTCCCTCTCTCTCTCTCTTTAACAATAAGATTGTATTGGCTCAACCACAAGGTCTGAAGCTCTGCATACTCACCTCAGCTTTTCTGGCCATCTTCTTCACTAACCCACTCCAGCCTGCCTCTGACTTGCCTTTCAGCATGCTGAGCAAGCCACTGTATCCTTCCATGGCCCCTTTCCTTGTTCACAGCTTCTCATTTCCCACCCATCCTTCCATATCCATCTCCTACGCCCTCTCTTCCACAATGGCCTCCTGGATTTTCATGTCACAGTGCTCCAGAATATACATCTGAGTCTAGGGCATGTTCTCTCAGGAGGCTCCCCTGGCCATGAGCCCCAAGCCTGAGAACCTCACTCTTGGTTCCATTTCACTGTGGTATTTTGTTCACACCTCTTGTCACCCGTTAAAATCACGATATTTGAAGCCTGTCTTCTCTCAGGAGAATAAGAACATCATGAAAGCAAAGGTCATGGCCCTGTTTTCTTTATATGCCCACATTTGATGCCTGGCCAGAAGTATAACCTGGGAGACATAAAAGAACTCGCTTGCCCACATCAGCTACATGACCTCCAGATGTAATTCCTTCTGTCTAAACTTATGAGATAGATCCTTAGCTATCAATATGCTCCACAATATATCTAGAGGGTATGCCATATCTCCAAAAAATCTGAAAAAGCTGTGTTCTCTGAGAATCCTCAAAAAGAGTCATTTTGGAAAATACCACTCCACTATCCACCAACTGGAGTTGCTGTGATTTCAAACTCAGAATCAGAAGGCAGATGATAGAACCATTTCTATTGATGAAAGCTTTGACAAGAAAGCTTAAAATCCATAAACTTTGGGCATGGTTATTACGTAATCATATTTCCTCATAATCCCTACATATCAGCTCTCTTGTCAGTGGCTTTAAACCACTTTTTTTTTTCTCTTTTTCTTCATGTATAGAAGTGCATCACATAGTAAAGTTTCAGAAATAAGTGAGGATAAGGTTAATTTTTTTTTCTCAATGGCAGACAAATACTTTATAAGGAAGAAGAAGCATGTGATTAAATTCTGCAGCCATAGTTATAGAGAGGTGTGGACTGAACTCCAGAGTGATAGTTTGCGCTCTGGGCACTTGACCTGTGTGAGCTTGGATAGAAGGCAAAGCCGTGTGTCCCTGTGCTATTCTGTAGTCCTCTCACACACTCCAAAAGTGCCAGCTGGGGCTGTGTGGACATGGCACAGGGCAGAAGCTGACCTTTGAACTGTGTAGACATGGAGAATAAATCAAGCCAGCAGTGCTTTCTCCCCACTGACCAAGGGCACCTATCTGGTCCAGGAGCCTGAACGTACTGTGTTCCAGCTGCCCTGACAGCTCCTGCTTATGGGCAGGCCATTTGGAATGCTGCTGCTGAGAAGCGTGGTGTTTCTGGTCCCAACAGGCCTTAAAAGTGAGGAATGAAGCAGTCAGTGACCCTTCACCCCTTAAAGCAAACGTGAACCCCCCCTTGCTGGTGTGGGCATGATGGGCTGTTAAAAAGTCTAGTAAAGAAATCTCCCTGAGGAGAAACGGCACTCATCTGCCACTGCCGAGAAATGTGTGTCCAATTGAGTGTGCCTCAGAAACACACACAAAAAATGGGGAGAGGCTTTCCCCTGTGCACCCCAAATTCCTTCTGTCCAAAAGGAATTGCATCACCAGCCCCTGAGAAGTGGTGGTCTCCCTGGCCGTTGGGGACCACCTTTTCCTCCTCTTTGATTTCCTGGACCCTAGACTGTGAGGTACACTTCAGACTTCCCTGCGGATCCCTAAGCCTGAGCCCCAAAGAATCAGTTACCGGTTTCACTTTCCACTGCTCTGGTGTGCACACACCTCCTAAAAGCACTCTAAGAGCTTGGACAGGTAGAGATGGCATCCGGGAGAGGGCTCCAGGGCTTTTGATAGAAGGGCAATCAACAGAGTGAATTCTGCAAAGCTGCATGGATGTTCGCCTTGTTCTTTGCTGTAGATGGATCCAAGAGCTAAAAGTGGAATTTAAACAAACTAACACAACATCAAGGCCTGTGCTGTGTCCTAGCGGGTGGAGGGTGGGGTAGGGTGACGGGTTCATTCATTATCCAAATCAGCAGGCCGTTCTGCTTCCAAAGCGTCTTGTTGTCTGAGCATTTTTAGCCTGTGTGTCAAGTGCTCAGATAATGTATTTTCGCCTCCATCTCTCACCACAGGCCAACCAGGAGCATCTGGAAATTCTTTGGTGTCACTTCATCTCTAAAACTGCTTCCCATCTGTATCACTTTAACTCCAGTAAAGGCCATCCCATGCTTGGGAAACAGGCGTCCTCTGGGGCAGGCCTTTCCCTGATTACACGTAAATGAGTTCTCTTTTATAGGGAGCCCGGTGTGGCCTGCACTCTTGACTCTCCTGCTTGTTGGCTCATCACCTCCAAAAAGCTAAAAGAGGGCTCAGGACTGAGGGTAAACGCATTGTGTTAGCCAGCCCTAATGCTGGCGGAAGTAAAAGGCCTTCCTCCATAGTGTAAGAGATGGCAGAGAGCGGACAATCTGCCTCCGACGGGGGGTTGGCGTTGCGACTTCATTTCTTCTCTGTGTCCACTTTGGTCTTGGTGGCCTTTTGGCCTTTCAGACAGCGTACAGCTTTCTTCAGTGAAACGGGCTTTAAGGGTCAGAAAAGTGTTTTCTTTACAGGATGGTTTTCAATTAGAAAACATCTAAGTCAAAGTTACAACATTTTCAGGATTTTAAATCTTCTCCCTTGGGCCGGCGAGCTGGTAAAAGTCCCTGCTGCCAAGCCACATACACAGATAAGTGACAAACACAATAAATGCACTGCTTAACCGACGCTGGGCTGTTCTGGTTGTCCTGAACAGAATGTAACTGGCTTCTTTACGTTAGGTCAGGTGTAATTAATCCATTGGTCTCGTCCCTCAAGCATTTTAGAGAGTCCTAAAGTGAACCCCAACTCTGCAGATTTCAAGCGAGCTGTCAGCGTGGACAGCTGGTGTAGGCCTTTGTTTCTCCTTTTCATTGCAACAACAAAACTGTCTGGTTGCGGTCCTTGTTGCTATGACTAGGGAGCTTTGCAGGGCCGGGGCTAACCGAAGCTAGAGCCTTCTGTCTCCTTACCGCTCAGAGCTTGTGATGGTGGGGGCACCTTTCCCCTTGGAATTCTATTTGTGTGTTGGAACCTACATGTGGAAAGAAGCATGAGAAGGATCGGAGCCCGGGGCTGGAGGTGTGCAGCGAAGTGCTAGGCATGTGATCTTAAGAAACCAAGTTTAGACTCCCAGCACCTACGAGGCCCGGCCATGTGCACCAGTAATCCGGAACTGGGTAGGCAGAGACAGGAAAATCCCGGGCACGGTGGCCGACTATTCTAGTTGAACCAGCGAGCTCCAGGTTCACTGACACAGCCTGTCTAAAGAATAAGATGGGGAGATGACTGAGGAAGGCACCTGACCTTAACTTCTGCTGCGTGTACACTGACACATGTGTGTGTCACAGGAACATGCACACACACACACACACACACACACACACACAATTACATGCCAAACTGATAAGCAGGCAGTCTTCCACAAAAGTGTAAGAATCCGTCGCTCTACCGCAGGACACACCCGCACACGCTTCTACAGGCACTCTGTTGCCTTTAAACGCCGGGACAGCAACACTCAAAACATGGGTAGCATAAAGCTAGGTGGTTCCACAGTCAGGAACTCACCAGGACTGTCATGTCCACCTCTGGCCTTGCGTTAAACGGCCCCATCGGAGCTGGAAAAATAGAACAATCGGGGTGACTGTGAGCACCCAGCTCTCTCTGGTCTGCAGTACCATAATGCTGGACGTGGACAGGGAACATGCAGATCTTCGGGCTTTAGGAAAATCATGTCATCTTTTACCGCCTGCCAGACGGGACCGAGAAACGCCTGGTAGGTACTAACAGCCCCGTAACTTAACCCGAGATATAAAACGGGAGACAGTTGAGAATGTAAATGCAGTTCACTTTTTGCTGAATGGGACAGAATGTAACTGGCTCCTTTACGTTAGGTCAGGTGTAAATAATCCGTTGGTCTCATCCCTCAAGCATTTTAGAGAGTCCTAAAGTGAATGTCACCACCACAGAGATGGAGCACAGCCCCTCCACCCCACCACCCCACCCCCGCCATGGTGGAATGTGAAACACCCTGTCCTCTGATACCTCCATTCCCAGAGTAGGTAGTTGGTAATTAAATTAGCAGAGCTGGCATTCAAAACATTCCCTGGGTATCCCATCTCGGAGGGCATGTGAATTCAGAGAATTCAGAGGGGCCAGCAGCTAAGTCATGGGGCCGGTCATGTTTACCCAGTTGCCATCAGCTGTGCTTATGTAATGTGATACAGAAAAAGTGGCCCAAAGAAGTAACAGGGAACAGAGTGTCGGCTGACAGAGAAACGTGAGCTAACAGAAAACACATGTTCTTGGGGGGGGGGGGGGGGGGGGACCCGGGCTGCTTCCCCAAGGGCTCCAAGCAGGGCCTGTAAGAGACCCTCACTTACCTCAGGCTTCCACCCTCCTATCTCTGACTGTGCACAAGAGGCCTGGAGTTGGGCAAATTTGATGTCCTTCTCTGTGAAACCCCAACCATTGGTGTGTGATCCGGAGAGTATGAAAAGGACATCCAGGCCTCAGATGTGCTGGGTAAAATGCTCATTAAAAGGTCAGGTGTCGGGTGCACACTCGGGAGGCAGGAGAGCTTAAGGCTCCCAAGACTTTGTGAGTTCAAAGCCAGCCTGGTCTACATAGTGAGTCCCAAGCCAGCCAGATCTATGTAGAGACGAAGAAGGAAAGTAAAGGGAAAAGAGTTCTAAGGAAACTAGAGACCTGAGAAGAGTCAGATCATGGTTCTCAGGCAGTTTAATCCACACACCTCAAATCCCACATCCTCCTCCTCTTCCTCCCAGGTTCAGAGCCTTCACGGGCTCCTCCGTCCTCCTGCTGATCCACCCACTCCTAAGATTTCTTAAAAGGCCGGTGTTGGTGTTGGGCAAAGGGGATGACGTAAAGAACAGAGGTTTGTGTGGCGGGTGGTATAGGAAGCTACAGAGGCAGCGGGTAAGGCTGGCACTGTGAGGGCTTCCTGTTGCTGAGTAATGGGGGAGGGGCCCCTGGCTATGACCACAGTCTGAGCACGCGCAGTGGTCTACAGCTTCGGTCGCAGCGCTCAGGAAGCGGGGGCAGTTCCAGACCAGCCTGATCTACAGAGTGAGTCTGAGGCCAGCCAGGGCAATCTCATGATAACCCACCAGCCCCACAGTGCTTGAGTGGATTAATTTATTTATGATGGTAGAGCCCAGTGTGACCTGAGTCCACATCTCCAGGTAAAGCGGGGATGGGGGAGGTAGGGGGCTCACTCACGTCCAGGCCAGCTCTCCTGCCTTTATCTGATGCTTTTCCCAGGCTGAACACAAGCCTACTGTGTGCCCTTTCGCTCTGCTGTTCCTTTCTCCCGGATTTCCTTCCTCCTCCTCAAGATCCAGGGGAAGCCTGCCAGCTCCTCTGCTCAGGAATGGTCTGAGGCTGCAGGTGGACCAACGGTGACTGTTACGGTGTGTGAGATCATGGGTAGGCCCTGCAGAGCCTGGGTGCTGCGCACGTACAGTGTGGCAGGGAACACCCAGCAGGGGTTCTGGAGACAGGCTTCCCAGTCTTTCAGAGCTCATAGGTACAGGTTACTTAGGCTCCCAGACCCTCACATCTGCAAAGTGTGGGTGACAAAGAGACCCAGTGTTACGCTTTTCCTGGCATGCTTCTGGTGTCTGTCTGTATGTTTCTTCTGCACTCTCAGAACCAGTCCATTTTAACAATGGAGCTTTAGTCAGCCCTAACAAAAATGACATCCTGTCATTTGTGGCAACAGGGATGAAACTGAAGGATATTACCTTAGAAGTGAACCAGACGCAGGACAAAAAAATGCACATGTTCTTAACAGGTGGGAACTGGAAACGGTCACCTGACAGAAGTGGGGGAGACAGTGACCACAGCCTGGGATGGCTGAGAAAAGGGATGGGGGAAGAAGTAGCTTAATAAGGGTGAGGGGCGAAGCTACAGCCAACAGAGAAGCTGGATTTCCCCAGCACAGAGGACAAACATCCAAGGCACCGCGTACTCCAGTGACTCGCCAGTGTCCTTACACATTGTAATTACATTCCGAAAACTCAGCAGGGTGGGCTGCTCCTGGATAGGTAGCCTTTAGGAGCATTTGCTGCTTTTGCAGGAGGGCGAGTTTGTCCCTGCATACAGATTGGGTGGCTCACAACTGCCTATAACTCCAACTCCAGGGCACAATGCCCTCTTCTAGCCTCGTAACCTCTCTCTCCCTCTCTCTCTCACATACACACACACAGAGAGAATTAATCTTTAAAAAGAAAACTCATGCCATGCTCACAAATAGGTAGTTATATGTATATCAATTAAATCATTTTAAGCCCCCATTAGCAGACATATGGTCTCCACACTGATGACATTACTTCCCGCACAAACAAGGATCCAGTGTGCATCCAACCTGTTAGAATAGTGCCTCATATGAGCTGGGATCATCTTTCTCATCTGGACTCTACATAGAGTGGGCCCAGGAACAATTACACCTGGCTCCCGGGAAAATGGGCTTGGGGGATGAAACTAGGAAAACAAACGCGGCGTGGTGCTATATACCAGTAACCCTAGCCGCTGGAGCGGGACGGCTATAGCAGTTCAAGGTCAAGCAGCTTCTCCAGGTCCATAATAGACACTGTGATCCCGAGCTTCACTCGTGGAAACATCCTGGTTCCTCTGACCGCAGCCTAGAGTCATGCCTCTTTCACCTGAGGACAGAGGCTGGTGATGTCCAAAGGCAATGCCATCACCAGGACGTGAGCCTCGATTCAGGCTTCAAGCCCCAAGCTTCGTGAAGTGAGACCACTTAGACCAGACGGATGCCAGCGTCTGACGCCGGCCACTCACCCAGGGGACTCTCCCACCATGTGCTGTCCGGTCCTCTCAGACTCTCGGGCTCTTCACATTCTCCTGCATCACTGCCGTCTCTTGGTTTGAGGTCACACAGTGTTTTCTTCGGGGTCAGGCTTGCAGGGGGCAGATAACAGAAAACCCTCAATAACCGCCTTGGCAGAATCCAGGGTCAGCAATGTGTCCCGTGTCCTCTGTCCCTTGTAAGTTCTTTTGTACAAATTCCAACAGCCGCAGACCTCCCTCCGCTCCCAGGGGTCCTGTGAGGAGCAGCCCTGTCGTGGGAAGCTTTTGGACTCCAGCAGTCTGGGAAAGTATGTGAGTGAGTGGGCAGAGGTGGTCATGGGGCAGAGGCCACAGGGCCCTCAGCCAGCCTAAGACCACAAGCAGAGTGGTGCTTGATGTGTTGTGGCAAGAAAGCTCTATTTCTCCAGGATTTTGAGCAAAGAAGATGACTAAAGCCAAGTTTGGTGTGTTCTCATTAGCTCTATTTTGCTTTGATAAAAGCAAACCAAAAGCAGTTTGGGGAGGAAAGGGTTTATTTGACTTACAGCTTAAAGCAGCCTGGGGAGGAAAGCGTTTGTTCAGCTTACAGTCCACTGTGCAGGGAAGCCAGGGCAGGCGCTCAAATCAGGACAGGAACCTGGAAGCAGGAACTGATGCAGAGGCCATGGGGGAGTCCTGTTACTGGCTTGCTCTCCGGGGCTTGCTCAGTCTGCTTTCTTATAGTATCCAGAGCCATCTTCAGCCCAAAGATAGCCCTGAGCACAGTGGTCTGAGCCCCCAACCGTTAATCAAGAAAAGTCCCGATGGGCTTGCCCAAGGCTGATCTGAGAGAGGTATTTTTTATTCAACTGAAGTTCTCTCTTCTTAAATGGACCCTAACTTATGTTCCTTTGACTAAACTAACCATCCTGTGGGGATGGAGTCCCAATAATCTGCAGGATGGAAGAGGAGGTGATCCCTGGCTGAGAAGATGGCTCTTGAGTAGAGGTGCTGGCTGCTAAGCCTGGTAACCTGACTTTGAATCCCAGACCATGGCATGCATGCCTCACTCCACACACACACACACACACACACATACACACACACACACACACACACACAAGTGGATCTTTACTAAAGCATTGGTGTCCATGCTCTATAGAAGATGCTGTACTTGTGACCCTGGGAGCATGGGGTGCTCCGGGCCATGTAGGATATTGTGCTAATTCTAGGGATGAGGGATGGTGGCACACACCTTTAATCCCAGCACCCAGAAGCACAGATCTTTGAGTTCGAGGCCAGCCTGGTCCAGAGAGTGAGTTTCAGAACAGCCAGGGCTACACAGAGAAAAACCCTGTCTCAAAAAATCCAAAAAAAAAAACAAAAATAAATAAAAAGAAAAGAAAGAAGAGAAGAGAAAAGAAGAAAAGAAAAGAAAAGGAAAGGAAAGAAAAGGAAAAGAAAAGAAAAGAAAAGAAAAAGGAAACTGTATGTGGGGGTTGAGTTAAAGTGCTCACCCTTACAAGCTTGAAAACCTGAGTTCAGTCCCCAGCACCTACATAAAAGGCCGGGAGTGGGGGCTCATGTTTGTAATCCTGGTGCTGGGAAGATGTCGACAGGAGGATCCTTTGGGGTCCCAGCCAGGCCATCTAGCCTAATTGCTAAATTCCAGCCCACTGAGACTGAGAAGGGAGATTCCTGGGGATGACACTCAGGCTGGCCTCTGGTTTCTGCGTGCGCAGGTGCCTGTGCACCTCAGCAGAGGCGGGAGTGGTGTGCTGTATACACACAGTAAGGTCTGCCCAGCCTTAGAGATGCGTGAAGGAAGCCAAACACCAGACAGGGATGGTACTGGAGACCGTAAGCCAGTCCAGGAAGATAAGAACTGTTCTCAGATGTAAACGCTTTGGGGGCTGGGGGCCTAGAGATGTGGAAGGGGAAGGGAACGGGATAAGAATACTTGTGGGATGGGATCTGCTCTCTGCATTCAGGGTGCTGCTAACAGCCAACCCCGTGACCTTGGATAAGTCACCAAACCTAAGGCCCTTATCTGTTGGCCAAGGCCAAGGACTGCCTGATCTGGGAACTGCCTTCCAAAAACAACATTCCAGGGTGCTCTGTTCGCCTTCCAGTCCCAGAGCAGCCTGGCCTCCCAGCCTGCAGGCACTCACACCTCCCAGGGGCTGGCCAGGAGTCAGCTTTTTGTTGGGGGGCGGATGGGGACAGGAGTGGCAAACTGAGTCACCGTGAAGAATTCTGGGTAAAAAAGAGGATGAATGGCTGCCCTCCTCTCTGACTCCCATCACAGTCCAGCCGCAGCCCTGCACCTGTGCTGGGGTGTGGATGTGGTTCGTGGCCCGCTCTCAAGCACATCTCCGCTAGTCGGCCCTGCTCTTATCTTCCCAGATCTCCATCTCCAAAATGGCAGCTGACATGGTCCTGTCCCACAGGACCGTTGTGAACCAAATGTTACAGTGTGACAGACGCTCAGAGCTGCTCTCGTGACTGTGACCTGCCGCCCTGTCAGAGGGGTGCCTCCCTGCAGTGTCCCTGCCCAGGGACTGAGTGACAGATTTAACTGCACCAGATCAGACCCAGAGGAGACCCCAGGAGCCTTCAGTCTCCTGCTGAAATAAGACCACCCTGAGCCATTCAGAAACGCGGGTTATTTCCTGATGAAAACGATTCCCGCATAACCACATTCAGGCGTGCCATGGCCAAGATTTTCATCCAAGGCAGACTTCAGTTTCTGCTTCCTGTCCTACATTCCACTGGGGCCAGGCTGTCACAAGGCAGCAAATCGCCTGACCATCACTCCCCGTTCACAAACCACCCCAGAGATGCCCTGGGGAAAAAGAAGTTAGCCTGAGATGTGACTCTGTCCCTCGGGTTGACCACAGACCGGGCCATTTTCTACCCTCTTTGCTGCTGCTTCCAGACCCCCTGCCCATTGGCACCTGAGGCCAATGTTAGTACCCTATTCTCACACTGGGGGCGCTCATGGGAAACCAGCTAGAATGTATTGGCAATCAGGTTCCTCCCCCTGCCTGGAACCCCAAAGTATCAGTTTTGGGGCACTGAGGAAC
This sequence comes from Psammomys obesus, assembly GCF_907164565.1. Lineage (NCBI taxonomy): Eukaryota > Metazoa > Chordata > Mammalia > Rodentia > Muridae > Psammomys > Psammomys obesus. The sequence continues at coordinate 8,081,019 of NW_026586383.1, forward strand.
TCTTCGCCTTCCTTTGATTTCGGTGAGAATCAGGGTGTCTGTCCTACAAGGCTACAAGTCTCAGAGGCTTTCTAGGTACAGAGCAGATGTGTGACATGATGGACAGGCCGAGGAGGTATTCACGAAACAACTATGCATAGAACTGTCTTCTCTGGGCCTGATGGTCTTGTCCACTCAAGGGACAAGCCGGGGAAGAGGTATCCCAAACACTTGAGAGTGAAAGAAGTGGACAAGAGCCCACGTGTCCAAACCTCAGGTATCTGCCATGTCTCTCCAGCTGGAGCAGCAGTGAGGACCAGAGCAATCCTTCTTCTACTCTTTCCCTCTCAAGAACAGATCCTGAGGGGTTTCACAGCATCCTGGTGGCCCCGTGGAACACTCTAGAAATCTATAACAGTGGGCTCTGTCAACAAGTAACTTGAATTTCGTTTTGCCTCAAAAAAGGCCTATCTGAGAGGAATTATGTAAATGAGCTTGGAAATCAGGAAGCAGAAGGTTAGAGCTGTTCCTCAAATCTCATTTGCATGTCATGAGACTTAATGGACACATTTCCTGTCATAACTTAAGCACTTCTCAGCCAGAGCTGTGGTGCTCAGCCTGTGGTCAGCTGTACGAGGCAGGCTGATGCAGGAGGATATCTTGAGCCCAGGAGTTCAAGGCCAGACTGAGAAGCGTAGTCAAGAATCTCACAAAACAAAACACCCTTTGACCCCTCTTGTCTTCCAGAGAATGGTCGCAGGAAGCATTTGTGCCCCATGCTTCCATATCTGTTTGTAGACTGCCGGCTCTAACTGGTCTCTTCATTTCCAGGTGAGCCAAGAGAAGGGTAACTGCTCTTTCCAGAGGAACCCGACCCCCTGCGTCATCCCTCAAGACCAAGAAAATATCTTCCACACCATTTTTGCTTTTTTCACCAAGTCTGGAAGAAAAGTGTTGGTGAGAAGTGGCTCAGTGCCTGGGACCATGAGGGTGGCCCTCACGGGAAGGCACGTGGGAGAGGCCGGCCAGTCTTCGGCTTGCTGTTTCTCATTTCTCAAACCTGCTTCTCATCAGTGGACTTAGAAAGACACAAGGGCTCGGGTCAAATCCCACTTTTTTTTTTTCTCAGCCCAGGGTTTCTATCTAAATTTATATCCCAAATTCCATTGCCTGACAAACAGAAAACCTTTATAAATCCACCAGGCAGGAAGTAAATAAATGATTTCTCCACCTAGAAGAAATCTACAGAAGTGCTTTCATTCTTACCAATACACTGGGGAAACCTCCTGGCAATTCCTATTGAAACTAAACACATTTGTGTTCTGCCACCTAGAAAAATGCACCATTTCTCGGTCTACCCCCAAGACGTGAATACATGTGGTGTTAAAAGACACAAGAATGATTGGAGCGCTTTTATAGCAGCCAAAATCAGAACATTCCTGTGTCAACACACGAATCAATACATGTGTTCATGTGTAATGAGCAAACAGTTAATGGAATCTATCCATACTTGGGAATATTACAGAACTACGAAAAATGAAATATGACTTCTAATGTTCCATACACTATGTGACAGCAGTAAGTCTCACAGAAACTACACTGAATTAAAGAAGGATGAAGGAGCACTCTGGAAAGTTCTGTGTTTAAGAAGTTCAGAAATAGTAAAGGTGACAAAACATTCCAGAGCGTGACCAGGTGTGACCTCCGGGTGACAACACACATACGAATATCAAGATGCACACTTACAATCTGTTCTTTGTCCTATGTTTTGCCTCCCGAGTACTTCCCAAAGCCCCCTTTCCTGCATCCTGAGCACATTTCTTCGGCTGCACACCCCACACACATTTGATACACCTCCCCCCCTTGAAAGCTCAACTGCTTGCTTTTCGAGGTCTGGATTTTTTTTTTCACTTGCATGCCATCTCAGTTTTGTTTCTTTTTGCTATGACGCTATGCCCCAGCATGAAAATTTAGGAAAAAGGGGGTTAACTTCTGCCCACAGTTCCCAGGGTACAGTGCATCACCTTGTAGAAACCAGGAGACACCGAACTCACTTTGCATCCACAGCAGGGAAACAGAGGAAAGAACTGACACACTTCTGCTCAGGCTCAGTTCCCTTTCTCCACTCGCAGGCAGTTCAGGACCCCTGCCTGGGAGCGGTGCCTCCCGCAGCGGGCAGGACTTCCCACCCATCAGTAGGATGGGGATAGCCCACCCCCACGCCCCAGGCTACCCTGATCTAGACAATCCCTCACTGAGACGGTTTTCCTGGGAACTGGATTCTGTCAAGCTGACCGTTGGCACACACGGTAAGGATGGCCCATCTTTTTAAAGGCCCTGGGGACACTTAGCTAAAATGACAGCCAGCTGTGTGCTGTACACAACTCCAGCTCAGGCTGAAAACGTGTCCTGCCAGAGAGGCTTCACACAGGTATGCACATACGTGCACACATATGCTTCTTCTATAAAGATATGCTTCAAAATACAATAGGAAAACTTCTCCTTTTTGATTGGGAATAAACGTTCCCTTGGTGGCCTGTGTGTCTCTCTGAGAAGGAGCTATACAGCTTCTTCGTTCTCTAAGCCCCTCCTCCCCCACTGGAAACAGGATCATGGTGTGTACCCGCTGCGGGCACGCGGAGAGTTAACCATAGTTGGAAAGCACTCTTGTTTAAAACCTGTAAAAGTACATCAGGATATGTAGATGTCTCCTTTTGAGAAGGATTGATTATCCTCATGAAATGCAACTTTTAGGCAGGATTAACCATGGAACCCACTTGCGTCTACTTGTGGACGCCCCCAAACACAAGAAAACAGAACCAACAGGCCAGAATCCTTCTATTGCCCCCTGGTGGTGGAAAAGCATAATTACATCTTTTTTGGTTTGGGGATTTGGTAGGGGGAGAGGTATGTTATAGTTTGTTTTCTTAAATTTTAAAACTACTCTTCATAGCAATTCAATGTATATATTAAATGACAGTAATGAAATTGTGTGATATAGTTTTAAGCAGAAGAAATCAGAGGAATAGCTCTGGTTATACAACCCCTCCCTGTATAATCCTATTTGTTTAAAAGTCACTTTTCTAAATGAATTGATGGGAGGGATACACTCAGGGGCTGGACACGCCTAACGCCTACTCCACTCTGTGTTTTGGAGCTTCGGATAGAATTCTGGACCCCAGGCAAGCTGGGTATGGGGTTGACCATTAACCCCTCCCTGGGCTCCACTGATTCCTCTTGCTCAGTTTACCCTGGAATCCCCTCATTGGCCATAACTGATACTCTGATCTGTCTGGAGCTTTGGATTGTCTGAACTTCATCTGGAAAATTTCTCCACAGGACTGTGAAAAACCAGGGAGTTTCTGCCTAACACTGTACTGCAACCTTAGTGCTGTCCCTAAAGAGGAGAGCCGCGCCATTGACCTGTACATGCTACTGAACACAGAGATACTGAAGAAGGTGAGTCCCAGCCTGTGCCCTCGGGGGTTCCCCACAACCCTCGGACCGCTGCTGTCAAACTTTCCCGACATGCACCATTGGTAAGTCAGCCTCCAGATGTGGCCAAGGAACAGTGTGAGACACTCAGTGTTCACGCTCAGCCAAGGGCAGGAAGTGTGGCCTGTGCGTCTACTAGAAATGAGGAATGCTAGGACTGTACTATGAGGTCAGCATCTCTGTCAGCTTCCGGAGTTCTCATCTGCCCATCCATTTTGTCAGAATTTCCCCTGGACAATTCCGTAAGGCGTGGAGGCACACACCTTTAATCCCAGGCAGAGGTAGACAGATTTCTCAGTTTGAGGCCAGCCTCATCTCTGGGCGGGGTGTGTGTGTGTGTGTGTGTGTGTGTGTGTGTGTGTGTGTGTGTGTG
>NW_026586383.1:8084875-8125765 GCF_907164565.1 Psammomys obesus
GTGTGTGTGTGTGTGTGTGTGTGTGTGTGTGTGTGTGTGTGTGTGTGTGTGTGTGTGAATTCCCCTTGGGCTTATAAAACCTCAAATTCTTTGGGGGCTAAAATCTGAGATGCTGCTGTCTGGCAAGCTTACAAATTCTCCTGATTTGGGAACGATGTTTTGTTTTGTTTTTGATCAAAGGTTGGCTAGCCTTTTCGGTCAAGGGCTAGCAAGAACTGTTTCAGGCTTTATGGACCAAAATCATGCATGCTCAGCCTTTTGACATTATGCCATACTATGGTCACATATGAAGTTCAGGCTCACAAAAACAACAAACAGACAATAAACAAACTGGCAACGTTTTAATTAGGTTGACTTTGTGTTGGGCTAGCCATGTTCAAAGCTACATGGGGTGCGTGTGGCCTGTGGCACAGATGTACATGCTAATTAGGTCATTTGTAACTGTTCGACTCTGCCAGCAGCCATAAACAATATTCAAATGCAGGGCATGAGTGTGTTCCTAATAAAGCTTTATTTACACAAACAAGCAGAGGGCCAAATTTGACCCATGAAGCCTAGTTTGCCTGACCACTTGTTGAAATGATTCCTCAAAGAACTTGGACTTGTGAACCATGGTTTACTTTGCTGCTGTGATAAAGGTTTATTCTGATTTATCTTAAGTAAGAGCTTGCTGGTATGACGGGCTCATGTGGCACAGGATGCTACAGAAATAATTGAATATGAAGGTAATATACGAGTGTTAGCCTCAGAGATCTTGTTTGTTCTTATTTGAAAAGACAAAACATGCAAGATGCGTGTAAAGCCATCCGCAGGTGAGAGCCTTCAGAGTCAGTGCGTGGTCGGCCTTTAGGTAGACCCAGCAGTGATTTGCCAGGCTGAGAAGATACGGCCGTTGGGGGGATTCAGGGAGAGGTTGGGAGCAGGGTTTGCTTTATGGTCCCCCATCTCTGTGGCAGTCACAGTCTCCGCACACTGAGGAGGTCTGGACACCAACTGGAAACTAGTTTGAGGAAGTGGGGCTCACACTCAGGGCTTCCCTGGCGTGCCCCCTTTATATAGGACAATGTTAGGAAGCCAGGTGTGAGCTACAGAGCCCCTCCCACCTGTCCATCTTAGCCAATGCTGCTGACAGTTGTCCTTCCTGTGACACTCACTCATCACTATCCCCAGAGCACACACTGACAGCGAAGACCATTCCGCCGTCTCTTCACCCTTGTCACATGGCTGCTGCTTGGCTTTTGGTCACGGGGCTGAGTGCAACTGTGAGCAGCTCTGAGCTGGTTGTTTTGCATCTCTCCAGGGACCAGTGGTTACACTTTACCAAGGACCACATCCCGTAACTGTTGTTCCCAGGAGTCAGCCAAACCAAGGGAGCCCCAGGCAAGAGAGGTGACAGCTCTGGGATGCCACACAGCAGAAATTTAGGCAGATTGCAACAAGGCTGACATGGGAGCCACATGGAACCCTGTGTGGTGAAGCAGTGTGTCAGGCCTGGACCCTGGCACAGCGCCTTTGAGGAGCCGACCAGATGGCTCCAGGGCCATTGGGTCTCCCTGAGGACTTGGATCAATGCAGACCTTGTGGCTGGCCTCAGCCTAGAGTTCTGTTTATTTTCCTTTGACCTCAAGGTCTGGCTCCAGACAAGGGAATTTGAGGTTTTATTGTTTTAACCTAAGCTAGTTTTCATTTGAAATGTTGGGTCTGATTTTTTTTTTTTTCAAATCATCAGAGGATAGGATTTCTTTGGAAGTGTCCCTAAGGACCTTTTCACAAGCACCAGGGCCTGCTCTAGCCAGCCCTTCATCTGCTTGGCCTCTAACCTAGCCATTATTATCACTGTTAATATCAAAGGTGGTGACAATGATGATTCATAATAGAAAATACAGTTTCAGAGGATGGCTCCCTCCCGACAATCCACATGACCAAAGGAGAAAACTGACCGACAGAAGCTGTCCACCCTCATGTAGGCTATGGCTGTATATGACTCCCAAAACTTCCCCACAAAGTTAATTAAGTAATGAATTAAGAGTAAAATCAGTAGAGGATCAGAGGATACAGGAAACCAAAATTTACAAAACTATTAAAGTGCTGAAACATGTTATGAAGCAGAAATAGTCTTTTGAATTACAATCCTCCCAAGGAGCATTTAAAAAGTATTTTTATTAAGGGGGGTGGCTAAAAAAAAGATAGGGGAGCTGGAGAGATGACTCAGTTACGAGCATTCACCTTCTTCCAGAAGACCAGACAGTTCAGTTCCCAGCACCCAGTCACAACTGCCTGTATCCAGCTCCAGGGCACCAGACGCCCTCTGCTGGCCCCTGCAGGCCCCTGCACTCATGTGCACATACTTACACAAAAATGAGGGACACATGCAAATACTCATAATTAACATTAAAGTTCTTAAAATAACAATGTTAGATTTGACCAATACATACATAGCTCTGAAGTTCAAGTGGGCCTCAGACACAGGAGCCCAGTGCTTTTTTTTTTTTTTCCCAGAATAATTAGTACACAACTCACAGCTCACAGGCAAAGTACATTGCCAAGGGTCCTTTGTGCCACTACAAGGGACTCAGTGGTTTTCTGTGGTCTCAGTGGTTTCCTGGGTGATGAGCAAAGGTTCCCTGGGAACTTATGGTCAAGCAGTGTTTCTCAACCTGTGGGTCACAACCCCTTTGAGCATCAACCAGCTGTTTCACAGGAGTTGCCTAAGACCATCTACACATCAGATATTTACATGATTCATAATTGTAATTCGGAAGTAGAAACAAAGAGAACTTTACAGTTGGGGGTCACCACAACATGAGGAGCTGTATTAAAGGGGTACAACGTTAGGAAGGTTGAGAGCCGCTGGTCTAGAGGGAGAGGGGTCTTCTTTGTACACTCAGCTGGTGTAGGGCAAAGCCAGAAACTGACTGGGAGATCTGCCTTGGCCGTTTTCTGTTAGTTTATAGGGAGAATGGGACTGGGTGATGTGTAAATAATAGAAGTTCCTTTGGCTCTGTGATCGGGAGGCTGGAGAAGTTCAAGGGCGTGGTGCAAGGATCGGGCCTCTATGAGGGCCTCGTGCTACACGGCGCCACAACAGGAAGGGCCTTACACAGTGAGGGCCCTGGTCTCTCTTCTTGGTGCAGCACAGCATTGTGTGACAGATTTTCCCTGTAGAGACCTTCCCCTCCCGCCTCACCTCTGAAAGGCAATCCACAACAAACCAAAATAATGACTGGGCCAAAGAACAACTTGGTGGACCAGTGACTGTTGGTTATGGTTCCTTCTGGAGTATAGATGAGGGTCATAAGCAGCCGAGATGACTTGGAACAGCAGTTGCACCCCTGAAAAGCCTACGCCAGCGTAGGTGGCAACGGAAGGGGTCTGCAGCCCTGGGCTCTGAGAAGTCCCCTCCCCCAAGGTCCCTTCCCCCAGCAGCTTTACTCCTTTTCTAAAACTGGGAGGGGCTTCCAGAATCTTCCTAGTTTCACTTTCCCAGACAAGGGACTTCTCCTTTACCTCCTGAATCACATAAATCTTCTGCTCCCTCTTGGAGAAGAGTTTTCAATTCCAGGAGACTGCTGTGGGGCACACGAACGCTCTTCCCTCTTGGCTTCATCTAGTCTAAGAAGCTACCTGAAGCCTACCCCTGAATTCCACGCACATGGCTTTCGGGAGTTACATTTCCAACACACGTATTCTAGGGACTATATAAACCACAGCAGCTCCCTCCAGTGACAGAGGGCCTCAGCAGAGCAGGTGGGACACTAAAGATCACTGGCTGGCAGAGACAAGGGCAGCGAGGAGAGTCCGCAGCCGGTGGACACTGGCCTTTCCTGAGGCCCTAATTTGGCCAAGGCACATCTTTATCCAAATTCTTTCTCCATCCCTCCTTTGGATCTTGTTATCTGGATGGTGGCTTTGAAACTGAGCCCACTGAGCAAGGCTTCCAGCCGCTTCTGCCAACAGGCACTTCCTGAAGCTGAGGTCCCCCTCTTTGCCCCTTAGACCTGCTTGATAAACTAGATGTTTCTCTCTCCCACCTTACCCCACCCCCACAGTCACGCCATCAGATATCCTCTGTGAATGTTCCAGGGCTTCTGCCCCGAGACATCTTCATTCAAGAGCAAAGAAAGGGTTAAGAATCACTGAGCTTTCATGGTTTTGAGGGCTGTGGTCAGGGCAAGGAGATGACTAGAAAATGGGAATCAGATGCCTTATGGGGGCTGCCAGGCTGGGATTTGTTGCACACAGTTAAATAGCTTTCTTTACCCTCTGCTCTTTGTGAGTATGTTGGTACCCATCTCCAGCTAGCTGGCCCTCACCACTCGGAAACCGAAGCACACATGCTCGCGTGTATTCGTTACTGGCAAACACGACAATGCTCACCCTCCACCATCCAAAAGAATTCTCAAGAGAGGCCAGAAGCCAATGCTTTGTGGGTACCTGTGACGGAGAAGCTGCTAGTTTAGTGATAAAATATGTGTGGGCTCTGCCTGGTCCCTCTCGGGGCGAATCTTTCTTCGTGTCATTTGAAAGTGGCCTCATGGTGAATTATGTCATTTCTTCCTTAGGACAGCTCCTCTGTCATCCAGTTCATGGCTCGAGCCAAGGTGAAGGTGGATCCTTCACTGAGAGTGGTGGAGATAGCCAACGGGAACCCAGAAGAGACGCTGGTGAGTCGGCTGTGCCAGGACAGCTCTGCTCAGAGGATTGGGGCTTGGCACTGGGATCTGAGGGGAAGATGAAGGGTTTGTGGTAGACCCAAAGCTATGGCTGCCTTGGCTTCCAGGGCCCCCAGAAGGCCTCAGGGTTCTATTGTTGCTGGGATGCTGCTGGTATGTGAAAGTTTCTTGTAGTGATTGGCCAAAGGAAAAACTGTCTGGAAGCATCAACGGGGCTTAGAGTTCTACTCTGAAGCCAGGGTCATTTTTATCTCTCTTGGGCCCTTCCCTAAAATCCCTTCTGCTCTCCTGTTGTTCCATGGATAAGCACGGGGGTGGGATGGGGGCACTTAAACAATGGCTTGGTTGTCTTAAAGAGGTGATGTCAAATCGCCAAGACCTAGAACCTTCTCTCTCACTCTCTTCTTCCATGTCTTCCTTAAAGTTTCAGGCTTCAGACTGGGCAGTCAACCTCATGGGTTAGCCCTCCAGTGAGGGAGAGGCTGGACAGAAAAGCCTTGGAATTCTGCAGTTTTTCCTTGTTCCTGGGGAGGGAAGGGTTATCCACTGTTTGACACCCTCCTAATCCCAGTCCCAGGGGAATAGAGGGGGAAGTTCGCCAATGGACTGCTCTGCTGGGGGCTGTGCAACCTGCTGCGCCTTCATATTTCCTCCCACAAATGTTACCTTCTCTCCAGGGAGTCTGGCCCTTTCTCAGAGAATTTGTGTTGCTTTAACAAACTTATGAAGTCAACTCAAGAAGAATTATGCACTTAGACAGAAAGAAAAATGTTCATTTATTTTCTAACCACAGCAGAGGCACACCATTTCATAATACTGGGATGTGAGGGGCTGGGACTACGGTTCAGTCAGTGAAGAGCTTGCTGTGCAAGGGTGGCAAATAGAAGTTCCAGTTCCTATAACCTCTGTAAGAAGCCAGATGTGGCAGTACACACCTGCAATCCTGGCGCTGGGAAGTGCAGAGAAGCAGATCCCTGGAGCTTCACGGCCAGCCATCCTAGCTCGAGCAGGGAGCGCTGGGGTCAAGGACATCCCACCCTGTTCTCATTTCCTGTAGGTATATCATGAGAACAGCAGCCAGTCTGGGATGGGGGTCGGCCATCCCGTGACTGGTGCAGGGATGGATGATAGGCCTGACTTCTCTTCACGTGGAAACTCAAGCGAAACGCAAGTCCTCCACTACTTAGGCTCAGTTTTTCTGAGGGTCAAATATTTGGGGTTGGCACTTGCATTCTGGCCGCTTGGCAGCTGGCTCAGCGGTTCACCTGGAAAGTGAGAGTGGTGGTCCCTGCTCACTGTCATGGCAGCGGTTAAAGAGCACGATAGAATGGAACATGCCCAACATCCGAGGCTTAGGACGTGCAGAGAAACCATGGTGTCAACACTGGAGCACCAACGGAAACGGTTAACAGTGTGCAAAGGATGAAGGCACTTGTGCCGGTGGAGAGAAGGTGTGGGATGCATTGCCTGCACCCTGGGATGCAGGGAGGCTCCGAGTCACCAACCCTTCTGCTCTGAGAGCTGTGGCTCTCTCTCTCCCTGTCAAGTCTTGGCAAGAAGCTCTTGTTGGGCTTTTGTTTCTTTTTCTTCCTTTCTTCCTTCCTTCCTTTCTTCCTTCCTTCCTTTCTTTCTCCCCACAGGGAGGGGAAGGATCTGGAGATGAACCCCAGGAGTCCTCCTTGAAGGCTCCTCCCAGCACTGCCTTTTTGGTCCACAAACTAAGATTCAGTTCTGCAGTGTGTTCTCAACTTTCCTAGTAGGGGAAAAAAGCTCGAGTAGAAAGACTTCTGGTTTTAGAACAAGTATGTATCCTCACCCCGTGGGATTCTTCAGAGCGCCTGGCTCCTATCAACTGTCCTTCTGAAGCGGGATTTCCACAGAGGCCTGGAGGCCTGGTCTGGGCCACTGGCCCTGAGCGGCAGAGTGAAGGAGTCAGCATGTCGCCACACTGTGTGCTCTGTACATTGCCTTCCCTCTTCTGCTCATTCTCCCCCCACACTCCATTTGTTTCTAAGCTGTGGTGTGGCTTTCTTAGACACTGTAGGCCACTTGAATCACTCACAGATGAATTTATTGCAATCTGGATATAAGAGGCAGATCTGCCAAGGTCTAGAGCTCACATCCAAGAGGACCAAGGACATCGCTGAGAAAAAAAAAAAAAAGAAGCAAAGACACAAAGTAACATTCCAGGGACATGACAGGGCATTCTTACGAAATTTGCCAGACTAAACTGTAGTGGCTACTCACATCTCTGTATCGACAAAACCAGACCTCCAACACAGCTTTGCCAAGAGGACACAGTTCAGTGTTCTGGGCCTTAAGCTAACCACCCCCAACTGAGTTCACAGCTGGCTCAGGATCCTTGTCTGCCAGAAGGTTGGCCCAGCTTTTGCCTGAACCTATAGGGAAGGCTGGATGCACTCTTGACTCATAGGTATGGAAAACCAAGTCAGAGAGGTCAAGTTCTTTGCTCCAGGCCACCTGGCTGTGGCCTATACCACCCCATCCCCCACCTGGCTATGGACCACACCAGTCCATCTCCCAGGGTGCCTGCTGGGTTTTCTAGGCAGTTTTTCTAGCTCATTCTCAGGTTGGAAGGAGCTTTTCTGCTCCACTAAATTTCTCTAAAAACAAGTTCTAGATTCAAGTTCTACATGTGAAACCAAAGAACCTGCCTGTCTCGTGGATAATTATTTACACCGGCCACTACCCCAACTCACATCACTCCGAACCCCTCGCTCCGGAAGTGCAGAGACAAGCAACTAAAGATGGTCAGACTGGCTTTTGCTTTGGAAGAAGGGGGCATAATGACACCCAGATTCCCTAAGACCACAGTCCCTTCTGACCCGTGGGAGTAGGAGTGAGCCAGAGAGCGCAGCCGACATGAGCTACTGCACGGAAAATGCCCAGCTCTCCTGCGAGAGGTTAGAGAAACCCAGACCGGTTTGCTGTTCTATGATGTAATAGTCCCACTGCAATCCATTGCGAACTGTCATCACCATGTCTTGAGTTGGGAAGAGATGCACACAGGGAAAAGCTAACACAGGACAGCTCCAGCACACCGATGACGTTGAGGAGTGTGCCTCGGGGCTGGAGAGATGGCTCAGCAGTGAAGAGCACTTGCTGTTCTTAAAGAGAACCCAAGAACTCACGTGAGGTAGCACACAACCTCCCGTAACTCCAGCTCCAGGGAATCTGATACCCTCCTCTAGGCTCTGAGGGCACCTGCATGCATATGACATGCACACACACACACACACATACATATAAATAAAGATGGACAAGGGCATGTCAGTGAGATGCACTTCTGTCTTAATTAGGGTTTCTATTGCTGCAAAGAGACACACGGCAACTCTTAATAAGGAAAATGCTTAACTGGGGCTGGCTTCCAGCTCAGAGGTTCAGTCCACTATCATCACGGCAGGAAGCATGGCAGCATGCAGGCAAACAGGTGCTGGGGAAGGAGCCGAGAGTTCCACATCTTGATCTGCAGGCAGCAGGAAGTGAACGGCTACACTGGGCGTGGATTGGGCATCTGAGACCTCAAAACCCGCCTGCCCGAGTGGCCGCTCCCTCCAGCACGGCCACACCTCATCGTAGTGCCGTTCCCTATGAGCCTACGGGGGTCATTTTCTTTCAGGTCACCGTAGCCTCCAGTTGCATGTGGCTTAGATTAGAAATGACAGCACATCTCCCGTGAATTCCTTTAACAGTTTAGGACCGCTGTGAGACCTTAGACAGGGCTTTAGCCCCTGTGCAGTCCGTAGTCTCCTAGGAAAAAAGGTCTTAAGCAAATAATTCCACACTAAGTGGCACATTGAGTTGAACACCCAGACTACTCACTCCTTGAGAAACACCCTCTGTGTTGTTGTTGTTCTTCTGCATCAGAATGCAAAGTGGGAGACTGTCTTCTAGTTCCGGAGCGTGACGTGTCCTGACATCTTCACCATGCTTTTGTTCAGCCTGGGATATTTGACGTCAGGGTCGTGAGCCTTGCTTTCACGGATTTGCTTCTGTGTTGCCCTCTAGGTTGTCTTTGAAGCCTTGCACAATCTGGAGCCCCGAGGCTATGTCGTGGGGTGGATCATCGCCATCAGTTTGCTGGTAGGGATCCTCATCTTCCTGCTGCTGGCTGTGCTGCTGTGGAAGGTGAGTCTGGTGCCCACAGGTGCCCGTGGGTTCCCACCCAGGATGCCAGGTCTCGGGCCTCCCCCGGGCTGGAGGTCCATGGAAGACATCACAGGACAGGAGCAAAGGAGGTCAGCAGCCCCTTCGGGCAGGGGATGGAATCTTGCCTCCTCTTGGAGCACTTTAGGGAGAGAGGGAGAGAAGGGACCTCCATCACCCTTCTTATGTATCCTCAGAGAGCTAAAGCCATCCCGACACGGTTAGTGCCGTCATTGCTCCAGGAGATCACTCGGGTTCCCATAAGATGACTGGTTGGGCAGTGACTCACAATGGGTGATATGTGGGCAAACAGTGCTTTTCCTAGAGTCCAAGGTGACTCCAGTTGAAGACAGCGTCATCTGTGACTTTGGAAGGAAGTAAGAGAGGTCAGGTCAGGCCCTGCAGATTTTCAGATAGACAGTCATTAAGAGACAAGCAGAGCCTGACCCAGAGGTAAGGAGGCACACATGAGGGCAGAGATGTCAGACCTTTGTCCTGCTTTTGAGCTAACTTATGGGCACAAGTGAATAACCAGTGTCCTTTGGCAAAGCAGTTTTCAAATGCCTGTCACAGGAACAAGCTCTGAGAATATTATGGGTGGATTATTTTAATCCAAATGCTTAATTTCTTTGGGATTACAAAACAATATGCATGAGTTGATCAAATATGATAACCTAATGAGGAGAAGATGCATGTGGCATCATGGAAAGAGCCATGGTGAGTACGGTGTGTTCTCCGTCTTGGCCTGTTTCTCTGCATGCACAGATGCAAAGGAAGCCTTCTCGTGGGGTCAGCTGTTCATGGGCAACTTGTGACTTAAACTATCCAGGCGTGTGCTCAGTTGTGTGTTCAGGTAAAGTACTTATAGAGCCACAGGTTCAGTTCCAGCCTGTGGACACTCACATGTGTCCACGTGTACTGTGGCTCACGTGCGGGGGTGAGAGGAACACCCTTCAGGAGTCAAGCTCTCCTTCCACTGTGTACGTTACTTTAAACATAAAAGGATGGCTGGCGAGATGGCCCCACCAGCAAGGGAGCTTGCTGCCAAGCCAAGCAGCCCAGGTTTGACCCCTGGAACCTGAAGGGTGGAAGACGAGCCAGACTCCCACAAGTTGCCCCCCGATCCCCGCATGGACTGATTGGATAACAAGCCGAGAGGAGGTTGGAAGACCTCCCTGGAGTACAGACACTTTGTCACTCCTATTTCTACATCCACAACCTAAAGACAATGCATTGTGGGTATTGAGTAGCAATCCCATGTCACTCGGATGGCACAGCACAGAGAAACCAGCTGGAAACGGCTGAAGTCCAGCCCGACATCTGGCTGTCTGACTTCACCAGTTTGGGCCTATTGCCGTCCTCCGAATGTAATCCTCTCCCCTCCCCTCCAGGGAAGCCTGGCTGGCACCTGCCACCCAGCTGGCCAGGAAACGTACCTCTAAGAACACACACTAAACAGATGGCCAGAGGTCAGGTCCTCTTCCCGTATGGAAGCATCTACTGAATTCCCTTCTACTCTGTTTCAGTTTTGTAAAATAATTCTTTTGTGGGGAGCTGGCGATGGTCGAAGGACAGCTAGCAGAATGTGTCCTCTCCTTCCACCACGTGGGTGCTGGAGACTGAGCTCGGGTCGTCAGGCTTAGAGGCAACCTCCTCTGCCCACTGGAGTGCCTGTGAGACCCCTGCGTTCCCTTTCACAGTGCCTCTGGACACTGTTGCCTGTGGTGGTCATCTGGGGACCAAAGATGGTTGTCCCCAAACAGGGTGGTCTAACCATAGAGGCCGCTCTGATACTGAAAACTCAGTGGAAAAGCTGGCTCAGAGTGCCATGCGGGTTTGTGGATCTACACACTTTATGCTCACTGGGTGGCCAATGACTTCATTCACCCGGGAGCACTGGGTCCCTGCTAGGTGCCATACGCCAAGTAACTGCAGAGGCAAACGGCAGACTTTGTGCTGTTTTGAAACCCTCTGAGAGAGGTGCCCCTGGCAGAGAGGAGCAAGCAGGGCTTGGCCTGGCTCACGAGCCCCTGACCCTTGTGACGTATGTCCTTTGGCATTCCTGTCTTTCTGAAGCAAAAACGCTCTGGGGTCCCACAAATGAGTGTTCCACAAATGCTAAGTCCCGGTCCTTACGCTTGCACTCAGCCCACCCAAGCTCCCCTCCACCCCTGCCGTTACTCTCCCCAACCTTCCTGAAGGGCCTGCTGATGGCCCAGACTTCTCTCACGCCTGGCGGCAAAAGGACCTGGCTCCTTCACAAAATCCACAGCAGGGCCCCAAGCTCAGCAGAGCCCTGAAATGGATCATAATCAACCTTCTCAGAGCTGAGCAGTCCGAGGACACTGGGAACCGTAATTTAAACGTGATGTGCGAGGATTACAGTAGCCTGCCAAACCACTGCACAGGAGGAAGACTTTGAAACGTGAAACTCTTTCAAGGGAAAAAATCCAAAACATTCCCTCTCCCTTGCTCCAGCTCCTGGCTGGGTTGGAAGACACCCCAGCTTGGTGCCTCTTCCTAGAGGCCTGTTTATGGGAAGGTTGAATTGTTCAGAGGAACAAGAGCGTGGGGCTACCATGTCTGAGAAACAAACACCTTCAACTCATCACACCAGCCTGAGCTAAGCAGAGAGAGAGGGTGTTCTCCCTGCCTCCCAAGTCCATTCTTTCTTGCTTACAGTTTGCCAGGTACACAGGCCACTCCTTCACTGAAGGAAATTGTCCCCTGACGTCAGCCAAGGACCCTCCTTGATTTTCTCTCCCGACTGATACTTTTTCAAGCCCAGGTGACTTAAAACAGAGTACCGTTGTTCTGCCAGGAAGACCCAGTCCGGACTGGTCAGGTGACATGGAAGCAGGAGGAGCCTGGCTACCCCTGACAAGAGCTACTCAGGGGCCTCCTTTAGCTAGAACTGTTCCCAGAGCCTGGTGTTCTAGTGCTTTCTTAAAAAGCACGGTTTTTACTGGAGAGCATCACTTATAACTCAGAACAAAAACGCTTGCAATGGACATCGGCGGAGTGGCACAGAGAGCGTGGAAGGTTTGGCAGCCACTCCAGGGGTCACTGGGGTCACCAACTTGCCTCCTCAGGCTTCCCAAAAGAGTGTGTAGTCATGTGCACCCATGGAAGACACTCCCCCTCCCCAGAGCCCTCTCCTGTTGTCGCCAAACAGGGTGCGCACCACTAAAAAGCATGTGTCAGTGACATGCAATGGGACTGGTTTATATTTGGAAGTAAATATTGGTCTAATGCTGTACCTCAACATCTCAATATGGAGACATGCTATGTAAACAGACAAGTCTGAGAGACCCGTACACACAAGGTTCCAAGCTAATTCAAAGGAGGAGTGGACCCAAGGTCCTTGGAATGGCCAATGCACAGATGGGCGCCTCTAAGAGCCCAGATGCCCTGGAATAGTCCTGCCGCCCTTACCACCCTAAAGTGGGCTGGACCGCAGGAGAAGGACCTCAGAATGGGATCAGTCCTCGGCTCATCCTCCGGTTCATTGACTCAGCCAGCACCCGCCTAACTGGGCTGCTCGGGGAGAACCTGCCACTGGGCTGGTTTCCTGGCAGGTTTGGAGACACATCCTGTTAGCCTGCAGGGAGCTGCTGTTTGGAGGTGCAGACTCTGTCAGGACCAGAAGGCACTCTGCCTCCCCAGGCCTCCAGCTGAACAAACCTTGAAGTAGGCATGAGCTGGCTCAAAGGGTGGTTTCTCCTGCAAACAGAATAACTATAAACAAAACATCTGACCCTTCGTGGAACGCAGACCTTGGATGATTCCAAAAAGGCCTCATGAAAAGCAACTGATTCCACTGGTTGGGAAGTGTGGGGTCGCTATGGATACAGTGTATGCTTGTTAATCATTTCCCAGAAGTCTCAGGGTGCGCTCAGTGGACGGCCCAAGACTTCCCAGAATTCTCCCCCAGATATACCCAGGATTGCTAACAAAAGTGAGTGCGTGTGCCCAGGGGAGGCCTGCAAGAGAGGAAAGCACACCAAGCCTGGAAAGTTACCGGACATTTCATAATTCGCGCTGCTTCAGAGTATATCCACACTTTAACACAAGATTGACAGTTTGTATCTGGTCCTTGAAGTTCCCTGAGATTAACACTGCATCGTTCTTAAATACACAAATGTTACCATGTGAGACGGGGCCAAGCTCTCTAGTCTGATCATAGTAGACATTTCTCAGTGTGTACATGTATCAAAACATCATGTTTAATACCTTAAGCATGTTTTTAAATCTGTCACCCTTGCCTCAAGCTAGGGGAAAGCTCTATGGGATTGAGTCTAGGACCCAGTGTGTGCCAAAAGCAACTGCTCTAGCACTGGAAACAATTTTTAGAACTAAAACGTATCATGCTACTGATTCTCCAGCTGCTAAGAATGGGGTCTTTTTGTTTCTCCGGTTTTACTTTGTGTTGAATTTGTATATCTCCTTTTAGTACCTGGGTTCTCAGCCAGGCCTGGTTACTAATAGCTTTAGTCTCGGCACTCAGGAGGCGGAGGCAGATGGACCTCTGTGATTGCGAGGCCAGCCGGTCTACATAGTAAATACTAGGCCAGCCAGAGCTACATCGTGGTACACTGCCTTAAAACGTGTGTGTGTGTGCATCTTTGTATGTCCATACACACATACACACACACACACACACACACACCACACACACACACACACACACACACACACACCACACACACACACACACACACACACGTGTGGATTCTCAGATTTTACCTGGAGACTCTGATTATGATATGTCTTGGTAGACTGTGGTCTGCAATACCTTATGGTCTGTCGTAGTAGACTCTCTGTCTACCAGCCTGTTGGCATGATTTTATGATATAAAGATGTCTAAAGAAAGGACACATAGATGGGGGACGTCCCGACTTGACTCCCACCTCCGATATTTAACTTTGGAGGCTGCTAATGCCCAGGCATCTGGGGCTCAGATCCTGGCAGTAGGAGCAGGCAGGAGTGGGCATACAGCATTCATGACATGCTGGGACTGTAGGTTTGAGGCTCTTGCAGCCCTTCCTGAGAGTATGTGAAGAGCTACAATCAAGACAGGTGTAGGCATGGGACCTACTTGCTAGATGATCAGGAGGGCGACGCTGATGACTAACTGGCACAAGGTGCCATACAGTGTGGTGGCCATGCAAACTAATACTCACTCATTCACTCGTCCATCCATCTGTCCATCCATCCATTCTTTGTGCATGCTTGCACGTGAGTATATGTGCGGGCGTGTGTTGCTGGGAATTGAAGCCATGATCCTGTGTATACCAGGCAAGTGCTACCTATGTCATTCCCAAATCCTCTTACCTTTTGTTCTTGATGGCTTTCACATCACCTGCCTAAAAATTTGTGTTTGTTAGAATAAGACGCTCTACGGCCATCTGCTGGGAAGTGGTCCTCGTAACCTTTTCTTTGATAGCCGGCAAGCCCAGCCCCCATGCACAGTGCTTCGCCTGGACTGCCACCCTCAGCATTCCCTGGCACAGGAGCACACTGTGTCTTTAAGCAATGGTCTTTTGAAGAGAAAGTCCACATCCGTGGCACCTCAGCCTCCCCTGCACATCGTCACTCCTAGGTTGACTTCAGGGTCAGAACTCTTAGGGAGAGTGGAGTTTACAGCCTGAATGTGCGCAGGCAGCTGGGTTGGTCCTCTGAGGGAACTCCCTCCCGTTGTCTGCAGGAGAGAACAGTGCCTTTACCGGTGGCAAGGATGACATCGTACACAACGGAAGGGACATAAGAGTTGCCATTGCATTAGTTGCGTAAATCCTTGCAGCACACCTTCTGGCCTCTGACGGCATCGCACGTACATGGCACTCACACAGATGTGTGGGCACAACACTTCATGAACATAAAATAAGTGTTTTTAAAAAGGTGAGTCTCTCCACACCAATCAATTTAATCAAGATAACCCCCCCTTATAAATTATGTTCAGATAATCTCCCAGGTGATTCTTGAGTCTCTCGGGTTGACATTGATACCAGCCACCACAGGCTACAAGAGCCACTTAAATGCTGGATAGCGGCCATTGTAATGACTGTGTGAGATAAGCCGGGCGCTCATCTTACATGTATGAAAAGCCACAGACCAATGCAGCACCAGAACCAGAATAGAAGGAAGTCTTCTGAGTACAAAGCTGAAGCAAGCTGCCACCCTGAATGAGGATGCAGAACCGGTTCTACGGGAGTCCACAGTGTTGATGCCATAGATACCAGGAATGCCACAGACAGGAGGAAGCTCTAGAGAAAGACAAGGCGGAATGAGATCCCATGGATACTTTCAAAAGTTTGTTGCTGGGCGTGGTGGCACATGCCTTTAATCCCAGCACTCAGGGAGGCAGAGCCAGGCAGATCTCTGTGAGTCTGAGGCTAGCCTGCTCTACAAATTGAGTCCAGGACAGCCAAGGCTACACAGAGAAACCCTGTCTTGAAAAAAAAAAAAAAAAAAAAGTTGTGTGAGTGTGAGAGCAATGTTTGTCAAACAGGTCCACAGATGGCTGCTGTCTCTCAGGACATTAATAAGTGTATAAGGATTGAGGAACTTACCTTAGTAGGTAAAGTGCTTGCCACACATGTGTAAGGACCCATGTCCATCTCCAGCACATGAATAAAGGCAGGCACAGTGGCCTTCACCTGTCCTCCCGTTGCTGGGATCCCTGGGAGGTCCGTACAGACACTGGCCAGCCTGGCCTGCTTGGTGCCATCCATGCCACTGAGAAACTCATTTCAAAAGTCGAAGTGACCAGCTCCTGAGGGAGGACCCAGTTCTGACCTCCACACGCAAATACACACACAAGCATATAAACACATAGACACATATACACAAGCATGTGTAAGCATGTACGTGCATATGCACGTATACACATACATACACATACAAATAAACACAAGGACCTCTGCACAGAAACACATAAGCAGGAGGAAAAACAGCAATTAAGCTCAAGAAATGGTGGCTTTTGTGCATGAGTAGTCGATTCCTTTGCTTGTACTACTGTCTATCATAGATGTCTAGAAGGATGCAGCTTCTTTCCAGCTTGACTGACTGTGACATGTTTATATTTTTGCATCACTGCAAACACCTCTGAATAGCCTCCAGCAAGTGATGTTTTCCAGCACGCAGCACTGCTAGAAAACTGTTCCCACAGCCTGTGTGATGACCAGCTTGCTGGGAGATAGACAGTAGGAAGTCAGTGTGGTTTGAAAGGGGATCCACATTAACTCTTTGCTTGCCAGTATGTTTCTAAAAACAATCTCACCTGAAACGTTCTTCCAGCATCCCTGACCCTGGGAAGGACCAGGTCCTGCCTCCTTACAGCTCAGGCTGCCGTGGCACCCAAAGCTCGTCCTGTCCTAACCCAGAGCTTCTTCTGTCTTTCAGATGGGCTTCTTCCGCCGAAGGTACAAAGAGATCATTGAAGCCGAAAAAAACCGGAAAGAAAATGAAGATGGTTGGGACTGGGTCCAGAAAAACCAGTGACCCACCGTGCCAGTCATGTGATGCCCTCATGTCCCCGTCACCAGCCTGTGGTCCTTGATCTTTGTATCTTCCATATTTGGAAGAAAGAAATCTTCTCCAGATTTTTCGGAGGCCCCACTGTTGCTGTAGTCTTCCTCACCCTGTCAAGCCCGGTACCGACCTGAGACGGCCACCTCCAGCCAGGTCACACGACTGGGGCCAACACCACTTCCCTTCACAGAAGAAACTCAGAACTTCGGAAAGACAAGCTACAGAGCAAAGCAATATTTATGGATGCAACATTGAGCGGTCAACCCTCAGGGGAAAACTGTTACCTAAAAGTATTTTTTATAAATGTAAGCCTTTTATATTGATCATGTCTTTATATTTGTATCAATGGTTTATTATTTCTATTAAATAGTTCTATAATTCACTCAAGCACTGAAACCTTGGAAATACATGTACCTGCATACAAATTTTAAAAAGAGAAGGAACTTACTGTACTTTGGAACTTGTTAGGAAAAAAAAAAACCTTGCAGATAAACTGAAGAAACCTCATGAAATGAATCCACCAAGCTGGGAGTACTACAAAAGCACCACGGACATGGCAAGAGCACCTAAGACATTTCCCATGGTTTTCACCTGAAGTCAAGTTCAGAGAGCTTGAAGAAGTATCAGTGCTTTCGCTTATGGACCCCCCCTGGGAGATTCTCAACAGGAACTGAGTTGGAAAGCCTGATTTCCTCATAGCAGATGCTCTGTATTACCCTAATGCATGCATCAGCCACTGCATCCTCCCTATGGAGTCAGCAAGTACTGGATGGACAACTGGTCAACCTCGGAATAACATCTCTTTCTTTCCAGACACCATGCACCAAGGACCACAGCCCAGGACTGAAGCTGTGCTCATTCAGCAAAGACCCGTGCCTGTGTGTGTACAGCCTGTTACTTTGCAGTGTGCGACTTTAGTTTAAGGGTCTCCATTTCCTCACTTCCTCTTGCTGTCCCCAACTGGTAATGTTGCAGGTTCCTTCCCAGAGAGGGACACCCTACTTGGTTTATGTTTATGTTGTAGGTGGGATTTTCAAGAGTCAACCCCTTAAATAGGACTTGGGTGCAAGTAATTTATTGAGGATTTCTTCCCAGAAGGTAATAGTGAGGAAGTGGAGAACACAGGACAGGGAAGTAGGGGAAGCCAGGGAACAGTGTCACTTCAGGAGACCACCCATGAGGTGGCGTCAGCCCAGTGGGACCTCGTGGGCAAATCAGGCTCAGGAGTCTGGACTTTTGTGGTCCCACACCTGCAGGGGATATAAACATCCTGCCCTCTGTTCTTGCTGACAAGATGACTCTGCCCTCTAGAGGAGAGCTTTGGGGGCAGCCTCAAGTAGGGAGACCCAGAAATCATGCAAAGAACTCTGAGCTAAACCAAGAGCTTTAGTGTCCACTCCCCCATACAAGTGAATCCTTCAGCTTTAGGTAACCAAAACAGCCAGGAATCAAAACTGATCCCAGAAGTCAAATGCTGCATCTGACTCTGGAATGGAGACTGTGGTTGCCGAAGGAAGGGGCAGCCCAGGAAACCAGTCAGTGCCTAAGCTTTGTCAAAAGAAAGAAGGAAAGAAGGAAAGAAGCCAGGTACAGCCTGGACTGTGCGTCAGGCATTGTGCTGGGTGCTGGGAGGAAGAGAACACAGCCACCTCTGGCTGGTAGGCCCTCCCACAATAAGTGTGGAGTGTGGATTCTTCGTGAACTCCATTTGCAGCTGTTCTGTGGTGATGATGATGTGTGAATCACACCATGGTTTCCTTTAATAAATCACTTGGGATTGTTAGTTGGTAAAGCCACCACTGAACCAACTGCAGTTTTAGGTGATTGCATCTGTCCCCACTGGCTTGCTTTCTGCAAAGGGTATGGCTACACCAGGGTCAGGATAACGGTAACTCTGATGCATGGTTCAGCTAGCCAGCAAAGCCACACCTGAGGAAGCATGGATAAAGAGGAAGGACAGACTCTGCTAAAAATGCCCACTTGTGCCTGATCGTGAATGGTGGACCCTCAAAGTTGGAACATGCCCAGAAGGTCATCACAATCCATGAGGCAGATTCTAAGAAAACTATATAGTAGCCCCAGAAGCAAATCCTAACAGCCATTGTAGGGAAGAGAAAGCATCTTTGCCTATCTGATGATGCTGAGTGTCCCATGACAGGAGAGCGAGGGACATGGCTGCTTGGCACAGAGGCCGAGAAGGAGGTGGAATGTTTTCTTGGAGTTCTCTCAACTGAGTAGTGTTGAGCCTTCTGTAGGCTATGGGGGGAAGTGGGCAGGGGGTTGGTGTTCCTGTGTTACCTCTCTCTAGAACACTCTTTTAAAAACCCGCTGTGTAGCCTATTGCACCCTTCTGCCTCTGAGTTCACTATGGAAGCCCCTCAGACACTCTCAAGGGTGCTATCCATGGTTTTAACCAGATCTCTGGACTGGACTGAAGCAGAGTTTTTGTTTGTTTGCTTGCTTGCTTGTTTTTGTTTTTAAGATGAAGAGGGGCCCCTTTTTAAAATTGCCTAAAGCAATGTCCATTTAAAAAGAAAGTCAACCCCCTTCTTCTCAGTTTACGTAGAAGTCAAGAAAGTCTACATCATCCCCAAAGTGAGCCCTGCCACAAAGAGGTCATGAGAGTTGGAAGCACAAGAACCCTAGCATGAAAGACCCGGGCAGCTGGCCTTGTGCTGGTTGACTAGTGCACACCCGGTGTCCCTGTCACTGTCCCTCAGGCAGCGCTTTGGGAAAGCACCTCAGTGCTCAGAGGTTTGGTAGGCTGTGTGAAGTCCCCCCACACCAAATATTGCGTGACTTCCTTTGCTAAAGCCAAAGCCAAGGATATGCTCACCAAACAGCAACCATGCTCCTGGGGCACCCCGGTGAGCAGTGCCGTCTGTTGAGCACCAGTGTGGTGAGTGTGGAAATGTTATGCACGTTTATCTAAGGATGAGATTACCTGGAAAAAAAATGGGCTGAATTTCTGACTTCCTGAAAGTCAGAGGTACCACAAAGCACTGTTATTTGAGGGGTAGACTGGGATGGACTGGGATAGAGCTCAGTGTCAGAATGCCTGCTTCACAGATGCAGAGCACCAGGTTCATTCCCGGCTACCTCCCCAGAAATGCTACTGGGAGACCCACCCTTTAGTAAACAAAAGGCAGAAACTGAGCGTCCTTCACAGTTCCTCAAGAACACAGAATTTTAATAGACGTGGGTTTTGACAGTGGGGAATGTTTTCTCTGAGGATGGCTGAAGGGCGGCTGCAGAGCCAAGGGGGCCAGATGAGCCTTCTAGAATGTCTTCTGGGTTTTCAGCACAGTGGGGAATGGTGGGCGGGTCCCCCGACGCGGTGTGATGCTCTCCCCAGCTGACCTGGGTTCTGCTTTGTTAAGGTGTTTGGTTTGCTGCTTGGAATCTGATGTGTGGCTGGCAGTGTGGGTTTACGCTTTCCAAGCGGTTTGTTGCATGGCAGGCACGCCTGCTCTCTGCATGTCTGCAGCTTCCCTGAGGTATACACACACACACACACACACACACACACACACACACACACACACACACTACCCAGGAGGATTTGGGAGGGGGCTGTCCCTCCTCCCTGTGTCATGTGTATTCAAGGCTCCTCAGTCACTTCTGATTCACTTGCACTGTTTGGAGATGCCAGGTTTACAAAAATATGTGTTTGGAATAAAAAGGAAAAAAAAATGGCTTCAAACGCTCCCTGTGTTTCTGAGTGCAATTTCTCTGCTGCTGAGGACTTGCTAAGGTTCTGAAGAGGGAATGCCAACACAATATGATGCGAGCATTAAAGAGCACACCAGGGGCTGTCGACTCCCACAGGACCCTCCCCCCACGTGATGGGCTGACCTGTCCTTGAGCCCGTAATGGACACCAGTACCCCTGTGCCTTGGCTGCCTGCCTGGGCTGCACCTGGTGTCTGTCCGTCTAGAGAAACACACCTGAATGAGATGTCTGTATTCTCCTCACAGGCACACCTCTTCTACATGTGTGTGAGAGTCATTAAGCATTTGCCCAGGCTAGCCCCAAACTTGCTGTGTAGCCAAGGATGGCCAAACTTCCAAGCAGATTAGGATTGCCGGTGTGTGCCACCACATCTGGTTTGTCAGGTGGCAGGAAGCTCCAGCAACTGCGCTCACATGCCCATTCCGGCTGGAAGCTGCCGGCTCCCACACTTCTTGGGACACTGAACTATCTTAGATTTTAAATCTCTATTTGCTGGTTACATCTTCATTCTTATCACACGTACTTTTAATTTGTGGTACCCCTTTTTTCCTTTTTTTCCCCTAGATATTGCCAACAAAGATCTACCTAATATGTTGCTCATTCTTAAGAAGGAGCTTTTGGCGCTATGGATTCCATGTGTATGAAAATGTCCTCTACAGCCTTCATTGTTAAATTCACACACTGGCTGGAGAGCAGGCCCCGCAGCTCAGTACACTAGCTGCTCTGTTTTTCCTCACGATTCTCATTCACGGTCTTCTGCTCCTCATGCACTCATTAGTTGTTTATTTACTGTTGGCCAGTGGTTGGTGGCTTTCTTTAGAAATTCTCTGTGGTAAATCTTTGAAGCCTAGGATGACATGTGTTCCTGCAGAGAGGATTTGCCTTCACCTCTGCCAGGCTCCCTTCTGGGGTCAGGCCTTGGGGTTTTCACGGACCACCCATGGGATATGCACGGCAAATCTGTTCCAAGGCCAGCCTGTGGCTTCCTCTGCAGGGTGGGATTCCGTCAGCGCCCTTGCACTGCCCTGCGCTCTGCTCAATACCATGCAGCATTCTGCAAAGCCCTTGAGAGTCCTAGCCAGGGGCAGAATGCCTGTTTCTGATTGGCTCTTTCATCTGTTCATTCATTCATTCATTCATGATTCATTATTTATTATGTAGCCTGGGCTGGCCTGGGACCTGGAATCCTCCTGCCTCTCCCTCTAAGGTAATGAAATCACAGTCATAAGCCTCCACGGCCAGGTGAGCTGCCACATTTTAGGCCACTGAGTCCTGCAAGGCCTTCTGTTTTGTTAGCTTAGGAAAGAACTGAGGGACTCTCTTCGGTAGGCCTCTCTCCTACCGCCTTCATTCAGGCTTTGGCTTGGGAATTTCAGACTTCTCTTATGTCTTCAGTGGTTGCTTGGTTAGCTGGTTGTTTGAGGCTGTGTCTCACTCTGAGACCCTACGTAGGCCTGGAACTCACTAAGTAGACAGGATGGCAACAAATTCACAGAGATCTTCCTGCCTCTGACTCCCAAGTCCTAGGATTAAATGTGTGCAGTACTATGCCAGGCTTCTTCAGTGGCTTTAATATGTTCTTAAAACACTTTGTTCTTGGGCTGGGCATGATGGCACTCTCCTGTAATCCCAGCACTCAGGGAGGCAGAGGCAGGCAGAGTTCTGTGAGTTTCAGGTCAGCCTGGTCTACAAAGTGAGCCCGAGACAGCCAAGGCTACACAGAGAAACCTTGTCTCGAAAAACCAAAAATCAAAACAACGCATTTTAGTCTCAGGACAACAAGAAGACAGTGCAGCAGGTAAAGGCACCTACTGCCAAGTCTGCAGACCTGAGTTCAGTCCCCAGCACCTCCATATGGAAGGGGAAACTAGCCCCTGAAAGTTGTCCTCTGACATCCACACGGGCACCTCCTCCCGCACACTAATAAATGCATAAGTTACTTCTAACGTGTTAGGGTTCCTCCTGAGCATGCCTTTCCATGTTGTTGAGAGGGCCGGTCTACCTACATTCCAGGCCAGTACCTACTTCCCGAACGCACAGCCTCCTACTCTGTGTGTGGCTATACATAACGTTTTTACTATAAGACAAAAAACCTTCAAGTGTGCAGAAAGTTGAAAGACCTTTGTAGGAAACACCCAAGTGCTTGGTTGGCATCGAGATTTGCACCAGCATCTTGTTACATTTGGTTTGTCGTGTTTCGTCCAATCTTCTTTCCATGCAGTCATGTTTCTTGATATTCAAAGTTGTAGATTCGGTACGTTGTCTTCCGGATGTCAGCATGTGTTCCTGTTTGCTTGACCTGTAACCATATGTTCCATCTGTGATGTCTATTTGATTCTTCTGGAATCTGCTTGGGCAGTTTTTAGGTATTTTTTTATTCATGGTTTTTTTTTTTTTTTTTCATTTCTTTAAGCTTAGCTATTTCATGGTGTGAACGCCACTTCTGAGAGCTGCAGCCTCTGGAGATATTACCATTCACGCTGCTGTTCCTGCTCTTGCGTCTGTTTCCCTCACATGTTTTTAACTGTAAGCCTCTTCCTCAGAACGGATCTGTTGGAGTGTGACATAGTTTCCCCGTAGAACGTGTCCAAGAGACTCAGTAACGGGTACCGTTTAACATTAAATCCGGGGGCTCGTGGCCACCCAGCTGGTGAGCAGCCAGACTTTCAGAGAGCTCTCCTCTCCTGTCCAAAGCCAGAGGGCTAGCTCAGCTCTTGCTTGGTGTCCTTGCGGGGAGGAGGGGCAGCAGGAGTTGATTTCCCACGCCTCCTTGTGACAGCGCTCTCCGGCTCAGATGTACAGAAAGGAGATGGTCCATTCAGAGTCCTCTCCTTAGGTGACGCCAGGGCCGTCTCGGGTGCCTGTTCTCCCTGTGACACAGAACCTGAAACTCAAGGCTGCCTGGCTTGGCGATGAATTCAGAGCAGAACTGGACATCAGCTGTGGGCTTGCCAACCGCCCTGGCCTGGGCTCCGTAGCTCAGGGCTCTGCTCGCTGATCCTTTATATTCTTGCCACTTCATCAGTAATTTACGGCAAACAAACACAAATGCTTCAACTTTTAAAAATTACATTTGTTTGTTTCTTTCTTTTGTGTCTGTGTATGCATACATGCCTTCCAACCAACAGGCATGTATACGGCAGCATACATGTGGAAGTCATCAGTCCGTTCAGAAAAAATTTTCTCTCTTTCCGCCATGTGGTTCCAGGGATTGAACTCTGGTCGTCAGGCTTGGCAGCAAAACCCCTTACCTGCTGAGCCATCTCCCAGCCCCCAGCATTCATCTTCACTTCCAAACATTTCTGTGAATAGCTGACGTTTGTTTACGTTTGATCTAATTGGGGCTGGAGAGACTAGACGGCTCGGAGGTGGAGAGTGTGCTGTTCTTGCAGAGAGGCTGAGTGCAGTTCCCAACACCCACATCGGAAGGCTCATGACTGCCTGTAATTCCAGTTCCAGGGGACGTCATGACTTCTGCTGGCCACACACACACACACACACACACACACACACACACACACACACACAGGAGTATTAAATTTTTTAAATTGTGTTTGTTTTGTTTGTTTGAGGCAGGGTCTCACTATGTAGCCCTGGCTGGCCTTGAACTCTGAATGTAGATCAGGATGGCCTTTGACTATAGAAATCTGCCTGCCTCTGCCTCCCAAGTGCTGGGATTAAAGGTGTGAAACACCACACCCAGAAATTTTAATTCTTAAAAAGGAACAAAGGAAGGAAGGGAAGAAAGAAAGAAAAAAGAAGGAAGGAAGGAAAGGAGAGAGAGAAAGATAAAAGGAGGGAGGCAAGGAAAAGATGAAAACGAGAAGGGAAACCTACCTGCGCTGGAGAGGTGAACTACTGATGTCAACCTGGGGCCTCCACACACATGAGAACCCTAGCACACACGCCATACATGCACGCCTCAAAACTAATAGAATGAAGACGTGGTAATCTAGTATCAAGATCCAGCGATTCTGATCTGCGCCATCAAGAATTTGCCAGTGGGACTGAAGAGGTGGCTCAGTGGCTACCTGGGGCTCAGTTCCCAGGACCCACATGACAACTCACAACCGTCTGTAATTCCAGTCCCAGGACCTGATGCTCTCTTCTGGCCTCCACAGACACTCACACGGTGCACGGACGTACATGCAGTCAAAACACCCATCCATATAAATGAATGAATGAAGTTTACTATGTATACAAGGTTCTGGGAATCGGGGTAGTCACACACACCTGTAATACAAGAAGTCGGGAAGCTGAGGCAGGAGGATAGCCTTGAGTTTGAGACCAGTCCGGGCTACATAATCACACACACACACACACACACACACACACACACACACACACACACAGAAGGAGGGAGTCTGAGAGTGCCTACCGTGTAACATTTGTAAACATTATTGACTCCCTCTAGGTTTTCCATTCACTAGAGATGCCTTTGGGTCGAGGGTTTCATTAACGATGGACGATGCTGCAGACGGAGTTATTGGTAATCGCTCTATGCAGTAAAGCGTGTTTTCTGCTATGCTTGTGACTGTGTGCTAAAGCTTGTGTGACCCCAGGGGCTGACTGATGGAAAGAAGGGATCATGTGCGATTAGCACCAGCAGCATCTTTACTGGGGTGGGGTGGGACGCTGCTCATGCAGCCCCAGCAAATATTACCAAGCACTCACTTCCGGGAAATGGGTGGGGGTGGGTAGGATGTGTCACACAGCCCAGACAGATGTGACCTGTCCCTATCAGGCTGAAAAACCTCATTCCCTCCCAGTGACATCACAGGAAGGTGCTGACAGTTTCTGGGTTTGAAGCTTTTACAGTTTGAAAGGATTCAGACCCTGGCCTTTGGCAGTCTCTGCCCCGTGGCTGGAGCTGGCTTCTCTCAACTGCCATGCCAAGCCTCTCCCGTCCTGAACTTGTCCTGGACCCAGAATGCAGACTTCCAGCTCAGTTTTCCTTTGCATTAGGTTGTCCACAGACAATAGAGGTGACCAGGTACCCGGGAGCCCTCAGTTCCCGGCAGTGTCCTTAGAGTGAGGACGGTAGTAATCTGTCCCTCGTTCTAGCATGCCCGTTCTGAAACCCTGCTGTGAGCTGCTGGAGCACCCCCTTACTCTATGGATCCTGTACTAGTTACTTTTCCTTCTGCCATAACAAAGTCCCTCACAAAGGCAACTTAAGGTGTGTCTTATTTTGGCTCCTTTCTTAAGAGTATGGCCCAGCATGGTGGGGTGGACACAGCAGCAGGAGAGTGAGGCAGCTGGTCGAATTGTACCTGCGATCGGAATCAGAGGGAGGTGAAGGCAAATCTGGGGTGCTCATGAAAAGGTCATCGTGTTCTATGGCCCTGCATTGTGGGGCAATGCAATGTTGGGGTCCCAGGGGCCCTTCTTTCCGGGACAGTCTGTAGTGTGTGGGGAGTGGGGCACAGGACACACAGGGACATTATCGAGACAGATGTTTATATGCAAGGTCATAGGAAGGAAAGGAGGGGCCACAGGTAAGAGGTCAGCTCTGAGCCGGCCGCTGCCGAGTGATTAGCTGTAGAGTGGAGAGCTTCTGTACCAGCAGCCTAGCCAAGCAAGGGACACAACTGCCATTCTCTTTTAACCCATCTGTTGGACCCCCTCCCCTCAATGAGACTATTTAACAGATGGGTTAAAACGTTCCTTGCTGTAACCATCCTACACTTCTTAGCAACTAACTGCCTGGAAGTCAGCTCGTCCATGCTGTTTTATGAGGCTTAGGCTAAGCCCAAAGGTGTTAGGAGGCAGCCAACAGCAGCGCCAGCAGAGAGGAGCTGGCCACCGCTAGGGGCTAAGGCGTGTGCCCCTGGGGGTCGGTCCACCCTGAGAGGTCATCTAAGGCTGCTGATTAACCGTTGGTGTTCCAAACGCACCACGGTCCCACACTGCAGCAGAAGCACCTAGCCGCAAGCCCCTCCCTCCAGCTTTCACAGAATCTATTGACAGTCACAGCTCTCGCTATGGGGAAGGGCTCAGAGCTTCCCCCAGGAACATCCAACCCCTCAGTAAATTGCAACAATGTTGGAAAGTGGAGTTTGGGTTGCACTGACTTCTCCAGATTGATCAAATTACCCGGAATACTAGAAGCTGGCTGCAGGGACAACACCTCTCCATCACTTCAAACGCCTGAACTTCCTAGAGGAACCACAGCGCTGAGCGGGTGAATCAAGAACCCCATCCCCCAGCTGCCCTCCGGCGGTCAGAATGCATCACTGCAGTCCTTCTGTTGAACGTGTGGGTGTTTCCAGGAACTCTGCATTTAACTTTCCAAAACGTCAGTGAACTAGTGCCAGAGGAACAGCAGTAATCAAGAAATTAAGTTAAGCAATTAGGGAGAGCAACGGGAAATCAGGGTTTTGTTTTTGTCTTTGCTTTTTAAATAAAATACTCCAATCATAATCTTACAAAATCTAATTTTAAATAGGACGTTTGTTTCAAGTTTCAGAAGTCTGAAGAAATGGTGAAAAGCTCCGAGGTGATGTGGGATTGTGCCTGCTCGGCTTCCGGCTTGTTTCCCCACTCCCAATCCAGGCTAAAGACTCAACACTGAGAATCCTGTGTAGCCCCTTTTAACTTTGCTCCGACTGTAAGAACTTTAAAGCTGCAGGTTCTCTACAATCTCATCACAACTACAAAAAAGTTAACCTTATTGCTCAGGAAACCCAGCAGAGGCACGCTCTGATTCTGAGATAGGGATGGACTTCTTGCCACATTTAGTGTAAAGATTTTGTTATGTGTGTTCATAGATGTTTAAGTATGGGATCCAGAGCCTATTAACTTAAAGTGTTTTTCTTGGGTGTGTGTGGGGGGCGGGGAGGTTGCTCATTTGTGTGTGTGCATGCAGAGGCCAGAGGTCAAATTCTGGTGTCATTCTTCACTGTCCACCTTGTTTTTATTGAAACAAGGTCTCCCCCTGGCCTAAAACTTGCAGATTAGTCTAGTCTGCTCAGCCAAGAAGCTCCAGGTCCCCAGTGCTGGGGTTACGTGCGTGCGTGCGTGCGTGCGTGTGTGTGTGTGTGTGTGTGTGTGTGTGTGTGTGTTCATGCCTGCTTTATCTGTGGGTGTGTGCACATTGGCCCCCTGGAGCTATACGTACAGGCAGCTGTGAGCCACCCAGGCTGGGAACCAGCACTTTTAGAGACTTCCCCTGGGAAAGCTGTATGCACTCCTACCCAGTGAGCTAGCCACCTCTCCAGCCCAAACACCAGAATTTTGCCTACTAAAAATGTTTTATCACCATCTGCAAGGGTGTGTCCTCACATTTGAGTTCTTTTTAAAGAAGCCAGTAACACCAAACAAACTACTCCAATCCCGGGGAGGGGGAGGGAGAGAGAGAGAGAGAGAGAGAGAGAGAGAGAGAGAGAGACCGAGACCTATGAATCAGAAAGAATAAAAAGGAAGTCAGTGAGGTTTTCTTACATCCAGAAGTACCCCCACCACAGCATCTGCTCTAATCATTCTCTGGGCCCCTGATTTAAAGGACCTGCTACGTCAGATGCAGA
The DNA here is from genome assembly GCF_907164565.1 of Psammomys obesus. Lineage (NCBI taxonomy): Eukaryota > Metazoa > Chordata > Mammalia > Rodentia > Muridae > Psammomys > Psammomys obesus. Next base: position 8,112,507 of record NW_026586383.1, read on the forward strand.
TGCACCCATCCACTTCATTTGGCCCCAGCACTCCGCTTGATGAATTTTCTCTCTCAAACTCATTTCATTTATTTGGATCATGCGCCAGGTGCTGGATGCCATGATGCTCTCTGGAGACGCCCCAAATTTGTGTCTCGGTGGTTCAGAAGACCCAGCTTTCTGTCTTTGTAAACCTATAGTTACTTGATAAATTACTTCTTTACTAAATCCCACTGAAAATTCCCTAGCTCGGGTGTTTCGAGTTCTTATCACGAAGCATGTGGTGGGCCGTTCCCTCTTGGCTTGGATATCACCATTCAATCATGGAGTCTGTTCTCTGTCTCCACAGGGGCCAGTGGTTTATTAACTGTCAATTTGTAAAGTGCTCCCTGAGATTATCTGATGCAAGATAAGGAAAGTGCAAACATATTTCACTGTCTCTCTGTCAAAAGCAGGATTACCAAGCACAATATATTTTATTCTATCAACAGAGAATGGAAATTCCAGTGAGAAGCCTTGAGTCTTCAGCACAGTGTCCTGGCTGGGTCATTGTGGTCTTAGAGTCTGATGGCTCCCTCTGTTGTCATTTTGTATTATTAGATATTATAGGTTTTATATATGTGAAATACGGATAAAATTTAACTATATAACTGGACACAGGGGCATGCGCCTGTAATCTCAGCACTCAGGGAGGCAGAGGCAGGCAGATCACTGAGTTTGAGGCTAGCCTGGTCTACAGAGTGAATCAAGGACAGCCAAGGCTATGCAGAGAAACCCTGTCTCAAAAAAACAGAAAAAAATTGCTATATAGACATATTTCTATGGTTATTATAGTAATACCACTACTATAGGCATTTATCGATATTAATAGCCACAGTATGCCAGTTTTAGCTGACATATTTTCCATTGCTTTCTGGAGAACAGATTTTGACTATGCATTTCCTATTTATAAAGATTTATTCACTGAACAGATATTGACTTAGTAACACTTAATGCCCAAAGCCCCCTGCTTAGGGCCTGGATAAATACATGTGATCAAGGAAAGCTTGAATCCATTTCATGATATTTGTACTTTTAATCCCAGCACTCAGGAGGCAGAGGCAGGTGGATTTCTGTGAATCTGAGGCCAGCCTGGTCTACATAGCTAGTTCCAGGCCAGCCAGGGCTACTCGGAAAGACACTCGATGATGATGATGATGATGATGATGATGATGATGATGATGATGATAGGGTGGGAGCTATGGAAGTGGCTTTTTAGGTGAAGTGCTTACCATAAAAGTGTGAGGACCCGAGTTCAGATCCCAAAAAACCTGCTGGGAAAGCCAGGGGTGGCTGTGAACTTCTGTGCCCCAGCACTAACAAGAGGAGGAGAAGAGAGGGACCCTGAAGCTCAATGACTAGCCAGTCTACAAGAGAGTGATCTCTGAGGCTCACAAGATGGCTCAGTGGGTGATAAGGGCTGGCAGGCAAGCCTGAGGACTCAAGTTCAGTCCCCAGGCCCCATGTGGTAGAAGGAAAGAATCAGCTCCCGAAAGCTGCCCTCCGACCTCCCCATGCGTGCACACACATGAGCACATACACAAACAAAAATAAATGTTAAAATAACTCAGCCAAGAGCAAACTCCAAACGAAGCAGACAAAACTTAGAGAATACTTAAAGACGCTTGCGCCCCCAAGCGACTTCAGGTAACCTCAGCTGTGAATGCCACAAAGCCACATGCATGCCCACTCAGCTAATGTACAGAAACCACACCAGGCCGCTTGTGGGCTAGCCACACCCCCAAATGTACAATCTGAGGCTAACCATGAGGAAAGTTAGTCCAACCCACACGGCTCAAGGGTTACCCTGCAAACCAATGGGCTGCCTAGGCCTGGACACTGGCGAGCCTGAGTCAAAAGGCAGAGGAACACTCAAGACTAAAGGAAACAAAAGGACAAAACGGCATGACTTGAAATCAGGTCTTGGGCCAGAGCCGGTTGTCTCTCCTGAAGGCGGGATGGTGATATGAAAATGAGGCAGGTACCGAAGCGTGAGTCACATAACCTCCTGACTTGATCCCTGGATCCGGTCTACGTAAGAGATGCCACCTGTTTTGTCTTCAAGTGCAGTTTACTCTCAAATGGCTGAACTAGTAACAATCTGAGAAAATAATATTTGGGGAATCCAGCTAAAGGGCTCACAGAAACGGCTTGATTAAATATATATGTGTATGCATGTATATATACATATGTATGTATGTGTGTGTGTGTATATATATATATATATATATATATATATATATATATATATATATTGCAATCTACCTGTAAGTCTCTATTTTAAAATAAAAACCAAAAGAAAATGGCTGAGGTGTGCAGCTCGGTGTTAACGTACTTGCCTGACACGTGCAAAGCCCAGGCTTTGATCTCCAGCATAATAAATAAACAAACAAACGAGCAGGGCCGACAGGCATAGTGGTTCAAGCCTGTAATTTCAGCACTGAAGAGGCTGAGACAGGAGGATCACCACAGGTTCTGGGTTAGCCTGGGTTACCCAGTGAGAACCTATCTAGAGAAACTTAATTAATTAATTAATCAAATTAAAAAGTGAGCATTCAGTAGCAAGACTGGGTGCGTCTGCAGTATTCACAGGAAAGCCCGAGGGTCAGGAGCAGCATCCACAGACAGTCAGCCCAAGCTGGAGCCCTCCCCTTCCCGGCCAGTTTGCTGTCTCTCAGTCTGATTTTGAGGCAGGTCCTGCTGATAATGGCCATCTGCATCTGGAACTTTTAAACTGGCTGAACACCAGGAAGAAGCAGAGGCGCTTATGTAAACAATCAGTTTACAATGAAGCCGTTGGATCCATAGCAGCCTTGGTCCTTGGGAATGGAAATTTTCAAAAAGCAGGCAAGCGAGCGGCTGTGGTCCAGTCCTCCCCTGGCAAGATCTGAAACTCATTAGCTGCCTTGCAAAGGTGGAAGCAGTCACTAACCTTTTGGGGTCCCCACGGAAGAAAGCAGCGTTGTGTAATAAAGGAGAAAGACAACCCGAAAGCATGGGAGGAAAATGGTGTCACTGTCAGAAAGGAACTGGTGTTCCCAGCAGCTCAGGCGGGTGTGCAGGAGCCCCTGTCACAGCCTCTGTGAGCTTGTGTGAGGCCACGGCTGCCGGCCAAAGCCGGGAGTAGTTAGACCGTGCTTGCAGACCCTTTCAAGAGCCATCCATGCCACCTCTCCCCTCCTGGCCTGCAACTGCGCTTTTTTGAGAAGCCCCAAAGCTAAGCTCGGGTACTTCTAAACTCTGGAAATGTAGGCAAGAGTCACTCAAGAGGAAGATGAGGCAGCAGCAATTTTGTCCAGGGGACAGCATAGGCAAGGCTGAGTAATTGGTGTATCTGTGAGCTTGCCTCATCTGTTGGCATCTCCCCTTATCTCTTCATGTGTCTCTAGGAACCATGCAGCAGATACCCCACCTCCAGCTATGAGTCTGGGACACCCAGTGAGCAGATAGCTATGAAATTCTAGCTTTCACAGCTTTTATCCAGAACATAAAAAAGCGCACATCTCAGCAGCTGACGATTCGCTACTGAGGCCAAGACAGACACATCTCCCTCCATTCAGGTTGAGAGGTTTCTTTGCTTTGTTTTTATTTTTAATTTTACATGCATTGAGTGTTCTGCCTTCATGTCTGTCAACCAAGTGTATGCAGTACCCACATAGGTCACAAGAGGGCATCAGGTCCCCTGCTTCTGGCATTCCACGCGGTTGTGAGCCTCCCCGTAGGCACTACATACCGAACCAAGATCCTCTTGGAGAACATCCCCAGCTCTTAACTGCTGAGTCATCTCCTAGGCTTGTTTTATCATGTTTTGATATTGTTGTCATTGAGACAAGGTCTCATTGTGTAGCCCTCGATGGCCTGGAACTCACTATGTAGAATAGGCTAGCCTCAAAAGGCCCTGGCAGTGGTAGCACACATCTTTAATCCCAACACTCAGGAGGCAGAGACAGGTGGATCTCTGAGTTCAAGGCCAGCCTGGTTTACAGAGAGGGAGAGTTCAAGGATAGCCAGGACTACACAGAGAAACCCTTGGGGGGGGGGGGGTTGCAGTGTGCCTCCAACCTCTGTCTGAGAAATGCTAAGAAGGCAGGCCCACAGCCAGCTTCTTGTTGATCGCAAAACGATTCCCTAGATTCATATCAATGCCTTTTGTTCTTCAGGTTAATCAGCACTAGCCCCTCCCTGAGTCTTTCTAGAGTTGCAGCTTTAGTGGCCTAGGCAAGACTCTGGAGATGTTAGAATCGATACCTGGGCAGACAGAAATTCCAGTGTGATGGTGGATACCTTCATTGTAGTCCTGCACTCACTGTGTGACCAAGGAGGCCATTCAGCCTCAGTAAGTCTGATCCTATCTAGGAAACACCACTGTTGAGCCTGGGCTGCGTCCCAGGTGGAGGAATGATTGCCTTGCACGCCCAGCGCCCTGGGTTCCTTCCTCAGCACTAGGTAAACTGGGTGTGGGGAGGGGGGAAAGAGAAGGATCAGAAGTCAAGGTCCTCCTTGGCTGCATTTGGAGTTTGAGACCAGCCTTGGCTACCTGACATCTCATTGAGGGTCTGAGTTCTGACCCTCCCTCCCAGCACCCAGAAGCCAGCTGTGGCATAATGTACCTGTAATCCTAGGGCTGGAGAGTTGAGGCAGGAGGCTCCCTGGGGCTTGCAGTACAGCTGATCTAAACAAAACGCTGAGCTCCAGATTCAGCAAAAGACCTTGACTCAAAAAGATTCAGTAGAGTGCTATAAAGGGGCATGTAGCATCGACTTCTAGCCTTCATATCACACACACATACACACAAAACACGTAAGCACACACTTTAAAAACTGCCACTGCTCACTTCTGGCTCTCATAGGAGATGTCACAGAGGCCCGTGACAAGGCTTTGCAGAGCTGCCTTAGGCTGTATCCAAAACAGGGGGCATTTTCTGTTTTAGAAACACCACTTTCCCACATCTGACCGCTCAGGGCGATTGAGTCACCTCTGTCACTAGGAAGAGGAGAGAAACAAAGCAAGGCCAATCTTGCGTCCCATGGGATTTTGTTTGTTCAGTTTTTCTTTTATCCTATCCCGTTTGATGACGCCAGAATTTCCTTGGCGTGCCTCTCCAGCTCTGGGGCTCTCAGCCCCAGCCTCTGAAACTCACTACCCTTTGACCACTCCTTGCCAATGCTGTGATCTGCCCTCAAGAAACAGATCTAGCGCAGATTTGAGCCAGTCTTAGAAGTGGGTTCAGAACTTTGCATGGAAACTTTCAGAGTTCTGGGTGCCCAGTATTCCTGTCATGGGGCGGGTAGTGAGAGCTGTTGAGTTTCAGACAAGCTGCTGAGGTGCCTATTTAAATATCAAAGCAGTCCTGCCCCCAGGTTCTCCTAGCTTGGCCCACATACCCCTGCCCTCTACCCTGACCTTTTCAGCCCAGGGGCTAGACTTTCCCTCCCCTGGAAGCTCTCCCTGTATAATTCAGGTATTTTGGTCTCTCCCTCACTCTCTTCTCTCTCTTCCCATGCTCACACTCTTTTTTTTCTTCCTCCCACCTCCTTCTCTGCCTCCTGATCTGCATGGCAACATCCCTGGCCCCATTCCTTGGGACTGGTGAACCCACCAGAGAGCTGCCCCACTTAAATTGTGGGGCATGATGCCAATGTAGGGGTCAGGAACAGTTTAGCACTGAGGTGACTCTGAGGAAATTGACAAAGAAGGTGGCTCCTGGGATGTGCTTCTAACTGGTGCTTCACACTGGGAAGAGGCCCTTACAGGTTAGCTGTTTGCCATCTAGGACTCAGTCCTGGGAGCAGAAACGTTTACGGGGTTAAAACATCAGAGAACAGAAAACAGGAGGAAAAGCGCTTGTAGGTTTCTCTGCGCCTGCCAGCACCGACTGTGTGAGAGGGCGCCAATGCCCAGCTCTCCTTTAACACTGCGCAGTGCGAGGCTACCCCACCAAGCACAGGCGTGTGTGTCTAGGTGTTGTTACTGTTGCTGTTACTATTACGTGTGAGTGTCTGCATGTTTGTCCGTGCACCCTGTGCATGCCAGGTACCAGTGGAGACCAGAAGAGGCTGCCAGGTTCCCTGCAGCTGGATTTGTAAAGTTCTGAGCTGCTTGCTATATGGGTGCTGGGAATCGAACCCGGGTTCTTTGGAAGAGCAGCAGTGCTCTTAACCACTGAGCCATCACCATCTCCTCTTTTTGTTGTTTTGTTTTATTTTTTGTTTTAAGGCACTAAGATTTGGAGTAATGATTTGCACAGTTATAACTTGGTAAACATAATGAACTAAGCCAAATGGATCAATCCCCCCTCTCTCTCTCTCTTCAGAATGTAAACTAAAATTGTGTAGTTGCTTGCGGAAGGACTTGGGCACAGGGTAGGGGGGCTTACCCAAAGGAAATCAGAAATAGAAAGTGTAGAGGTATCACCTTTGTGACTTATTGGAAGAGACCAGTTCTGGTCCAGAGAGGCCCCAGCGCTGTGACTCAATTTCTAGAACTCGGCTTAGGGGACCTAGTCATCCTGAGACTAGGATTTTCTCCACATGGAAAGTGGGATGAGTTTCATTGACAGCGACACCCTCTGCTTTAGGACCCTCTGCTTGAGGACCCTCAGTGCTGGACCTTCCCCATGGGGGGAGGGGGGGTCTATTTCCTGCAACCAATGGAGTGTCACCTTTGGAGAGGCACTCTGCCCAGGCAGAGGTCTGTGTATGTAAGTAGGCAGGACGAACGTCCACCCTCTAGCCCCACAAGGACCCACTCACAGACACAACAAACATTAAAGTGAGTTTGGGGGCTGTGCAGTGGTGCCGAATACCTTTAATCCCAGCACTTGGGAAGTACAGGCAGATGGACCTCTGTGAGTTTGAGGCCAGACTGGTCTACAGAGTGAGTTCCCGGACAGCCAGGGCTACACAGAGAAACCCTGTCTTGAAAACAAACAAACAAATAAAAAAGAGTTTGAGCACTCCCAAGGTCAAGCCAAATCCAGCTGGTTTGAATTTTCATTTGCCCAACATATTTTGATTTCATATTTTGAAAATAGATTTTAATGGTTCCAGAATTTCCATAAATGTCACTTCTTTGGGCCCATCTCAAAGCTCAGACCAGGACAGCAAATCTTTTCTGTGTTGCACTCCTTCCAGAAGTTTCTGGGCCACTGATCACTGTCTGGATGGTCCTGCTCAGAGAAGCAAAGTTGGGAGGCGGGAAACCACTTCCTGTCACCTCTTCCAGTCCTCAACCACTTCTTCTCTATCCACCCTAGCCAGCCAGCTCTCAGGCATGGATTACAGGGGGTCTCCCGAGACCAAGGAGTATCTGAGTCAAACAGGGCTGACAGTGGCCATTTGGGAGCCTCACCTAAGCATCAAGGTTAGCAGTGTATACCGGGAGGTTGATGGTGTACACAGCAGTATGTGAGCACGTGTGCAGGAGTAGTTAACGAGGCGTAGTGTAGAGGAAGTCGGCAGCTGAGCCTCCTACCGCCCAGGCCTCCCAGGACACCGGTGTGCAAAGCAGAGGTGAAATCCCCGGAGATTCCCTCCCTCCCACCTTCACGTGGGATGTGAGGTCTAGGAGGCTGGGCTCAAAGGTGCTGGAGGAGTTGGGAGTGCTATAAGGCTGACTCATGGGGGCCCAGGGAGGGAGGTGAGGAAGAACAGGCAGTGCCATGCAGAAAAACCAGCTGGGCTGATAGCCTCATCACGTGTGCCTTGTGCCCTGGCATGCATATGAGCCAGTGTACAGCTGAGCTTGTGGCTGCGTGTGCCCAGGTGCCTACCTGTGACTAGACCTGCCTAGCCAGGGCCCTGCCCATGGGAAGGATGCCAGCGGTGGTGTCACCACAGGCAGCCTCCTGTCAACGCTGAAGTCATGAGTGACTGGAGAAGGCAGCAGCCTTTCCAGCTAGGGCCACACAGATGCCCCAGACCACATGCATGAGCCTGTGCACTCGAGGCTGCTTTTCAACAGTAGCACGGGACAAGCCAGTGTGCGTGTGTGACAGGGACATAAGTGTGAGATCCCATTTCAAGGGGCTGCAGCCGTTAAATCAGTTTAGGCCTCTCTGCTCTTTCAGGACTCGAAGCCACTGCTGAGCTAAAGCCCCATGTGGGGGGGGGGGGCGTTCACTTTGCTGAGGCGTTATTCCACCATGGTGGGAGTTCAGTGTTGGGCTCTGCCCTCTCGAGACTCAGCGTTTTCAGCTAACGGTTTTGTACCCAAGTTCTCTGGCTAGAGAAGATCGGGAATTTTGAAGGTAGTCGGAGAAAGGGTGTACCCTCCTCTTGGGTTTCTAGATGTGCTGAGAATATTCCCAGAGCTTCCAAACACTTCATGAATGTCTATACCTCATCTCCTCCAAGCCCCTGTGCTCATTAGTCTGGCTACCTTATTCTTCTTTGCCAGTGGAGACTAGACGTCAATGGAACACATCACTCGAGTTCCTGTTCTCTCCAAACCCTCACATTCCCAAGGATGCTCTAAGGAAAGCCAAACAGAGGTGTCTTTCACAGCAGCAGGGTGGAGTAGAGACAAGACTGGACCCTCTCAGGTAGAGGGGCCACACCCAGCTTGATAAGGGAAAGACCTCACAATATTCAGCCACCAGGGGGCAGGCTGCACCTGCTGGACCACTGACCCATTTGGGACCTCATTCGGTGTCTTTAGAGATAGGAAGCATGTGATATGTAAGTCCCCTCCAGTTCCAGCGGACATGACACCTTCTTCTGGCCTCCTCAGATACCAGGGCACACACATGGTACACAGACAGACATACAAGCAAAACACCCATGTACATAAATTAAAAATAAATCTTAAAAAGTCACCAGTGGCTCCAGTTTACCCACTGGTTGATTTTCAAGAGCAGTCTGGCTTTCTGGACACCCCTCCCCCCCACAGGCTCTTCCTCCATCATTAGCAGCCATCTCTGCACATACTCGGTGCAAGAATCCACTGCGGAGAAGACCAAAGGTTCTAAAAATGACTCGGAGTAACATTTCTGTGATGATTCCCTACAGAATAAATCTGCTCTCCCCTGCGGTTATCCCTGTCGTCTACCGACCGTGGCCTCCTTTGGATGTTTTGCCTGCTTCATCAGGCCTAAGACTTCAGGGCTGGAGCACAGAGATAGTGTAGGGAGGCATGATGTGGCCTGCCTCGGCTGCAGTGGGGTTCCTTTCTCTACAGCCTTGGCCTGGTATCCACTATGAGAGAAGGAATGTTTGCTTGAGGAGCCTCACCAGACTCCTAAGATTGTCACAGAGAGACAAAGACCTGAGGGCAGGCTCCACTGTGCCACTGACCGGCCACCAGGAATTTTTCTCTGTCCAGAAACGACTTTCCTCCTTTCCCAACAAGAGAACTGCCACTTTTAGGCTCTACCCTTGAAAGGGAGTTAGAGGAGGGCACCGGGACCTTGAAGACTCAGAAGAAGACAGTGACCTAGAGGCAGCCTAAAGGATACACAAAACCGAGGGGACACCGTGACCAAGAAACAGCCCGGAGCAGAGATTCAGGATGGAGAGCAGGCGGCGAGTGCCAAGCCATCGCCGATAGGCTTGGGCACCCATGTCACAGGCTGGGAGGCCATTTCTCTGTTGTCTCTCTCTCCTCAACCCAACCAATAGGCGAGACTTTTCCACTCTCCTTCCACAAAGTATCTGGAGTCCATTCCACCCTCTGTCCCCACAGACACCAGCACCTTTCTGAATGGCCTCCTTTACCTTTCACACTGCTCCTGACCACCTGTCAGAGAGCAGGAGTCTAGTAAAAGCAAGTCTGCCCATTTCCACACTTCTTCCTTCTAAACAGCACCCGGTGTTCCTGCTTTATAAGGCTTTGCTTGACCTAAACCGTGTCCATCCCCAGATCCAGTATCAATAGACATGCTAAAAGGGAAAACTGCACAGGGTCCCACCCCTAGACAAAGAATGATAGGCAAGTAATGGCTGCTGGGAGAGGGAGAATTAGCTCTCCCTCCCGAGGTCAGCCCCTGTACTGGTTAGCCAGTCCCAAGTGGTCAGTTCTCAGATCACATACACAGGAATGATGAAAATAGACGGGGGGGGGGGGTCGTATTTATAAATTGTGCACACATACCTACACAATGTGTGTGTAACAATAATATTTAAAGAAAAGGTGGTTATTAATTTGAAAGGGGAGGAGACTGGAAGAAGGAAAGTAACATGAAATGTATTTAAGTATTTTTACTTATTTGGTGTGTCCTTTGCCTGCATCAATGTATGTACATCTTGTGTGTGCACTGCCCTCAGGAGCCAAAAGAGGGTGTCATAGCGCCCTGGGACAGGAGTTACAGCGCTCTAACTGCTGGGCCACCTCGCCAGCTCTGGCCTTATCATTCCAAACCGGCAGTTTGCTTTTGCATTTTACAACTACATAAAAATCCTGTCAGCAATGACAAGGAGGAATGAAGGAAAGATGAACGTAAGAATGGACTGAGACTATGGGCAATATTTTCTTTGATTTCTATGAATAAGCTGAAGTCTGGATGAACTAACAGGGGGAGCGAACAGGGACTCGGAGGACAGAACGCTGAGTTCTCTCACCCCCATGCCAGATTCCGGCGGCTCCCAGCCCTAATCAGAAATGCTGCTCAAGGGGTAGTGGTCAGCGCAGAGATGAATTACCATTCAGAGTGCCTAGACTAGGTAACTGTGGGTGCAAAGCCATATACAGGACCTCTCTACCAACCTCCTGACCCAAACTAAGGCTCGGGGAACCTGTGGGAAAGGAGGCGGAAGGATGGGGAGAGTGCTGCAAAGTGCTTCCGGTTACCCCTGGCATCTGCGGTTACCTGCACAAGGTGAGGGCAGGCAAGCTTTCCAAGAAGGGGCAGGGTGGGGCTGCACGGACCCCTGCTGAAGGGCTACTGGGGCAGGAAGGGTCGCTCTTCTGGTGAGTTCCCCACGCCACAGCGAATGACTCCACATCCACGTGCGCAGGCTACTTGTCAAACGCACAGGAAATTGGGCGAGAGAAGTATGGGAGCCGCCTGGGGATGAACTGATCAGGATACTGTGTATGCCTATGAGAAATTCTCAAACACTAAATTTACAAAGAAAGGAAGGGAGGATGGGTGAGAGTGGCGGGGTTGGGCTGAGGGACTGGCAGATGGTTTCAGGAAGCTGAGAACCTTAGAGGAGGTAAGACAAGAACAGTTCCTGGAGGGCCCTGAGGAATCACGGCTACAGCACGAGCCAAGCGGGAGGCTCGCTGTTTGGAACTCGCTCCCTGTGGCCCTTTATCGAAATGAACAGTCCTTGGAAGTACTCCCAACCCCTCCCTTAGCCAAAGGAATCCAGGGCTTAAACATGTGACCAGGTGAGTCCCGGCAGATCCTCAGAACATGTGACAGGCATTAGAATTTGAGGCAAGGCAAGCCCCGGGAGCCACAGGGCTCTAAGGAGTCTGGACCTCGGGGTGGGGGTGGGTTCGCTGGTACTCCGTACAGCTTGCCTTCCGTCTCAAAGGGCCACTTCGAGCTCCATGGCTTGGCTGTCCCAGGATTTTCTGGGGTCCCTAAGGTGCTTTGAGAAGAGCAGAGACGCCTGGGTGAGCGCGTGCCAAGGGCTCACAAGACGCCTTCTCCATGCACAGTGCCAGGACGCCACTTGAGGTCTTGGGTTTGGGAACAAAACGTTTACTTCTTGCCCGATTCTCTTTTAAACAACAGCTTCCCTGCAGCCATGACTTCCCCAGGCTTCAGGCTAGGAGCCCGGCCCCGGGGCGGTCTCCCACAGTGGGGCTCTCCCGACTCCACCGCTCTGCGGGCTCACCTCTACCAGAGGCGCTTCTGGAAGTTTCTCTCCAACTTTTGCAGACGCTCACCAATAAACACATGGCGTGAACGCTGCCAGCTCCGGGATGGCAACCCCGTGGGAAAGTAAGGAAGTTTCAGCAGGCCTCCCCTCCTGAAAGCCACCAGCGGTGGGGGTGGGCCGGTGGGAGGCGAGTGCGCGCGCAGGCGAGCGAGTGGGCGGAGTCCCATTTTCCCCTCCAGCCCGCCCCTACGTCACTGGTCCCAGCCCCGCCCAGGCAGCGGTGATTGCTGGGGAGCGCGCGCGAGCGCCCGCGGCCCGGCCCCCTGCAGCACTGTCCCGCCCACCGGTTGACAGGGAGGCAAGTGGGGCCTGCAAGTTGGAACACGAAGACGCGGGCGCCGGAAGGCTCAGGCCCTCCGAAGCTGGTGGGCGCTTGCTCACGCCCATGCTTTGGCTGTCACCCCAGACCGATGTCCCGTATAGCTGAGTCCCGGCCCAACGCTGCTCCCACGGGCCCCTTTCCACGCGCTAGGCGGCCGAACCCTCTCGCCAAGGTGCCCACAGCCCCACGTGCCAAGAGGTCTAGCCTCGAGGACGCACTGTTCCTCGCGCACCCCGACTCTCATCCCGACAGCTTATGCGGACTGCACGGTACGGGCCGGGTGTGCAGACCCTCCGTGCACCTCACACCCCCTTCCCATCCCGGGCCCGGCTGCCCCTACGCTTCACCGCAGAGCCTAGCTCGACACCACCCCAACTCCGCGCCCGAACCCCTCTGTGGCCTTGCCCCCCGTACCCCTGCGGAACCCTCCCTTCCCGGGTCCAGCGTCAGGCCGTCCCTCACCCGGAACCCGCAACCGATTGCAAACGTGTCCCTCGGGGTCGGGCCTCCGGGTGCATAGACCTTCCCGGGCCTCAGCCGGTGATCTCGCTGCACCCCAGGCCTCTGATCGAGCGCTCCCCGCCCGTGCACTCCGCGGCCCACACCCCGATCGCGGAGCCTGCTCCTTCTCCCAGGCTCCTCCGCACCCCCCTCCACCTACCCGGAGGCCCCCTGCGCCCCGCGCGCGCGCGCCAGGGCCCTCGGCCCCAGACCACACCCCGCGCGCGGTGCCCCCGACTCGGCCCCGCACCCCTCTCCCCCGCGGGCGGGCGGGCGGGCAGCGCCGGCGGCTGCAGAGGCCAGTCCTCGGGCCGGGACACACCCACCCGCCCGCCCTCCTCGCTTCCCTCCCGCCCTCCCTCCCGCGTTCCCTCTCTCCCGCCCTCCCGCCCTAGCTCGGCGCTCGCTCCTTCCCTCCGCCGCCCGCTCGCGCTTCCCGCGGCGCCGGGCCTCCCGCTCCGCCTCCCCGAGCGCAGCTCTCCCGGGCGCGGCTCCGGGGTTCATGCTGACGAGGCGGCGGCCGCTCCAGCCCAGCGGCGGCGGCGGCGGCGGCGGCGGGAGCTGGGGCGCGGGCCCCGGCCGCCTCT
>NW_026586383.1:8130765-8224253 GCF_907164565.1 Psammomys obesus
GGGGGGAGGGGTGCACCGGGCCCGGAGGGTGCGTGGGTGTGGGGTGCGCCTGGAGCAGAGGGAGGCTTCGAGGGTGCGTGTACCAGCTGAGCTCGTGTGAGCGTGCGCGAGCGGCCGAGAAGTTGGGATCCGGCGTGTGCTCTGCACCGAGCTGTTTCAAGTGTGCAGTCAGTGCCTGTGACAGGTTGTGCGTGCACCTACGGGACGCGCAGGCCAACTGAGAGCTGGTCAGGGTGGGTGTGCTTCTAACAGACCGGGTGTGTTCCTGACGGGCTGTGAGTTTGTGCACTCCGTGGAGGTCTGTGTGCATCTGCCTGGGAGGCGGTGAAGCGTGTGCAGAGCCTGAGGCTTTCTGTGGACGCTCCCTGTTCACTCCTGATGGAGTTGGGGGTGTGTGTGTGATTATGTGCCTACGCTACCCAACTGGCACGCTGGGTGCGCTTCGTCTCTCTGAAAGGGTGTGTGCTCATGGGCCTCTGACTGAGAACCCGTGTACACGAGTGTGCGCATGCTCGTGTCTGCGCGTGCACAGCGCCGCGAGGCCGTGGCTTGAGAATATTTAGTTGGTTGTGCAAGTGGAAGAGCGAGGCGAGGAGCAGTGCTGACCGCACAGCACCGCACACGTCCAGGCCCATGTGCACACTTCCTTTTTAGCTCTGGTCTCGCAGCCGCCCACCAGCCTGTCAGGAACTCTGAGGCATCTCAGGCCTCTTGTGGGCGGAGGGAGCTCGGAGCCCAGCTTGGAAACTCAGGCTGTTGGAGCCGTCCCCGTGGGGGGCTGTGGGGGGCTGGCCCGGGGCTCCGCAGGCCCTGCAGTGCCTGGTTTGTTGGGGGCCACAGTCCGGCCCCACTCCCTCTCTCTGTTCGGTGTTTGCTCTTTTTCGTGGTGTGTTGACTGACCTCTTAGAGAACTGACGTCCTCTCACAAGTGCCGGAGTCGTTGTGTCCTGCTGCTTGGACAGGCTGTTTTGAAGAGCCAACCAATCTGGCTTGGTTTGTTCTGGCAACCGACTCCTGCTCCGCTGTCCTTCTGCCATGTGTAGTGTAAACACCGGCACCCCCTCCACTCCCTAAGGACCGTTGTGCCCCTCCAGAGCTGGGCTGGCCACAACAGGCACTGGAGAAGAGCGCACACGCACACAGACCGCATCTGCCTTCTGCCTGTGCAGTGAGCAAGGAATGCAGCCCTCCCGGGAAGTAGGACGGGAGTGGGAGGAGGGAATCACCCCCCTCAGGCTAGGACCCCTGTGCGTGCCCATCGGGCAATGCCGAGAGCCTCCAGAGACCCCCTCGGGTAGGGATGTGCCATCCCGTTTCTGGAGACTGAACATCACCTGTGTCTACAGGGTCTCTAAATGTAAAATAAAGAATTCAAACTCCCGGGAAGTCTTCTGTGCCCTATACATGGTCTTTAAAACACCCGTACAAGAGGGTATGGCGTGACTCCCACACTTGGGTAGTGCCTCTCTGGTCCCCCCATAAGAGCCTGAGTTCTTGGGGCCCTGGCTGAGCATGACCCCTCAGGGAGGGACTTGGAAGGAGACATGAAGAAAGCTTGGTGAACGCAGTGTTCTCCACTGCCGGGGACTTTATGAGAGGAGCCCTCAGCTCTTGTTGTAGGGCGCTAGGGAATACTTCTCAGCTCTTGGGCACTCCCCTGCTCCCACCTCAACCGGGGAGCAGGCAGGTTTTCAGGCTCCCCTCCCCACCTGGTGTTCAGATTCCTGAAGCAGAGTGGGTCTACAGAAGAGCCAAGCCTTGCCACGCTCCTGACGGTGCCTGCTCTGGCCTGTTCTGGATAGGCTTTTCATAGCTAGCAGCCTATTTCGATTGTTTTGAGTGTCAGATTGGTTACTTGTTAACTGATGAGGAGAATTCCTTGCCTGCTTAGGGTGAGGTACCTGGCTAGTACAAGCATTGAAAATCCCACCAAAATGAGTTTGTTTTTACTCCAAAAAATAATATAATTTTGGTCAGTTGTAGTATAACAGAATACTTGAGAATTGATTTTTTTTTAAATTTTGTTCTGTGACAGCCATACCCATACACAATGTATCTTGATCATACCCACCCCAACGCCCCCATCCCTCACCAACTCATGCCCCTCCCTGCTTCATGTTTATTTCTGAGAATCGGATTTTGAAACAGCTTCTTTAGAATAATAAACCACCAAACAGGTTCAGCGGTGCTTCTAGGTTAAGTATGCCGATGATACCTTCAGATAGGCAGAAGGACATATTTTGCATAATTTAAATTCTGACAAGCAATCATTTTGTTGTTAAATATTTGGTCTGCCATGTTTTGGAAGTGTCTGTGGCAAGAGAGAGATTGATGGTCTTAAAACATGCGCTGTCATTATTTAGTCTGTCAGCGAAATGACAGTGACCCCTGGGGTTTGACTGGAAGGAGAAAAGGTGAGGTACCTTGAGGAATCCACCTACGAACCAGGGAGCCACCGCTTCACACACCTTCCATTTGGTGAGGGCTCATGGAGGAAGTTTGGTGTGCCGGCAGCGAGCTGAATTACCTCCTGACACATGTGACGGTGCTCCACTCAGGGATGAGTGTCACTGCCACTCAGCCTGTCCCTCTGGGCCTGTCCCTTCCCATTGTGTGTGACTGGATTAATAGTGTAAGCCTGCAAGGAACAATTTCCCCTGTCCACCTAACCGTTCCTACTGGGCTGTCACATAGCACTTAGGAAAGTAGACATGAGACAGAAACGAGAAAGTCATGAGAAGAAGAAAACTTTGATAGGGGATCTGTGAACTGCCGCCGTCACATCCTTCTTGTTAAACGTCTGAGTGGCTGCCTGTGTTCAAAGCAGATAGATGTTTGGCATTGGGTCCTCTCAGTAGAGTTGGGAGAAAATCATTTTTAAAAAAATAGTACAGATTTTTCTTAAGATTTATTTTTGTTTCATGTGCATGGGTGTTCTGCCCGCATGTGTGTCTTCGCGTGTGTGCCTGGTACCTGTGGAGGCCAGAAGAGGGTGTTTGATCCCCTGGATCTGGGGTTACAGATGGTTGTGAGCCACCACGTGCGTGCTGTAACTGAACCCCAGGTCTATAGGATCAGCCAGTGCTCTTAACCACTTAGCCGTCTCTCCATCCCCATGAGTGCAGGCATTTTAAAGAGTAATTCAGTGCTGAAAGTGTGAGAATGCTTTTGGCTGCAAGTAAGAGAAAACCAGGCTTCCTGCAGCCTGAGCCAGCTCCTCTGAAGTGTCTGGCTGCTGTGGCGTTCATTAAACAGCCCTGACGTGAGTGCCAGCGCCATCCCATGCTGCACCCTGTGTGCAGCCCCTCAGTCACCCTGGTCACCTAGCCATCCTCGGGGTAGGAAAAGAGACGATCTCACGTTTATCCCTCTTACCTGGAAAGCAGGGCTTTCCCAGGGACCGCTCAGTAAACTTTTGTTCATGTTTAGTTGGCCAGAACTGGGTCACGTGGCCTCCCTTAGCCTCGAGCGAACTCAGGGAAATTAACTCTGCAGCATGCCTAGCCCTCATAGGAAGGAGAGAAGACCAGAAATAGAGGGAACAAGTGGTCGGTGCCGCCCGTCCCAGCGCTGGCTGTGTGCTCAGAGCCTCTCTGTTTCTGTCACAGAAGACTCACCTCATTTGCACTCAGAGACAGCGCACGGATGCTGCTGCTAGCTGCGTGGCTTGCGGTAGCAGCATTTCCAGCCATCCGTGTCAACAGGCAGATAAGGTTGGACAGCGGGGCATCAGCCCTGCAGAACAAATGCTACCAGATCGCTGGAATGGAAGAGTTAAATTACGCCTGAATAGGCAGGCACGTGACTTTCTGGGACTTACGGTCACGTGACTTTCTGGGACATTTCAAAGGAAGACATTTCAAGAATAACATAACAGTATGATGCTATCTCAGTTAAAATCAAATACACAGAACTGAACAAATGTCTAGAAATAAAAAATAATCTGTGAGGACATGAACGCACAGGGATGGTTCTGTCTGGGGCGAAGGCTGAGTGGCAAGTGAGGGAGCTTTGCCACTTTGTTGAAACATTGATGAAAATGTGCTTGTGTTTTATGGATTTCTCTTCTAAACTAAGAAAGGACATTTCCCCTAGCCCTTTGGAGAGAACTATTTTGAAGGAATTGTACATTAACAAAGCAAACCCCAAGAAACCTCAATAAATGTACAAAATTACCCAGAACATTTTCAGAGCTGGCCGAGAAGTTCATTGTTCTGTGAGCTTGTGGGTTTGCTGAGGATTACTGCGGGCAGGTGTGTTTCTGCAGACATCCGGGCCCACAGCGCTCAGCCCGCTTCTCACAAATGTTTGTGGCCCTTAGTCTTTATAAAATATAATTTTAAATTTCTAAAGTTCGGTTTCATATGTATGAGTGTTTCACCTACACGTATGCGTGTGTGCCGTGTACGTGCAGTGCATGCTGAGGCCAGAAGAGGTTGCACTGAGGATGGAGTCACAGTTGTACATGGCCATGGGGGTGCTGGCAACTGGAACCCAGTTCTCTGGAAGAGAAGCTTTTAGTTATAATTCAGAACCTCCAGCCTCGGAGGTGCTGACGGAATCACAGCTAAGAAAAGGCTCTTATAAGCAGCAACCGTTTCGGATGACAGGATCGATTGAAGGAAGGTTCAGCTTAACATTTTGGGGAGCGGATGTGAGACAGGCTGTCAGCAAGTGTGGGCTGCCCAGGAACTGTCTGTGGAACGTTCACCTCCCACCCATATGCTGGGGCTGCAATCATGTGTCAGTGGGCCTCGTTGGTTAGTTATTTTTTGTTTTGTTTTGTTTAAACTTTTTGTGGTGGTTTTGTTGTTGAGACAGGGTGTCCCAAGTAGCCTTGTCTGGCCTGGAGCTCCCTGTGTAGACAAGGCTGGCCACAAGCTCAGGGGCTCCTGCCTCTGCCCCCCCGAGTACAGGGATTAAGGGTGTGTTCTCCACTCCTGACCTAAACTTATATTTAGGATTCGTATGTTCTTATAAGAAATCACAGAGTCCGGTGTGGTGGCCTGTACCTCTGCACCCCGAACTCTGGAGACCCAGATCACAGATTCCAGGTTAACCTGTGGCAGGACCCTTCAAAGAGGAAAGAAGGAAATAGGGGGTGGGTAGGGGGAGGAGCCCAGAGATCCCATCTCCTCTGCAGGGATCCTCTGGCAAGACCTTGAATGGTTTCACAGGCAAGATGTTGAGCAGGACTATCCAGATAGAAGTTCCCTGACGGGAAGGCAGTGCCCTTTCTAGCCCCCCCAGCCCCCCTCCTTGACCTCACCTTCCTTAGCCAACTGGCAACCCCTACTCTGTTTTCTGTTTCTAGAATGTGATTGCGAAGTGGGAGCCAGGTGATCTTTTCCGTTTGCTCTTTCCCGCAGTGTGAGTCATTTGGCTGCTGCTCATGTTACTATTTGGCCTTTTCTTTTTCATTGCTGTGTAATAGTCAGCGGTGTGAAGCTAGCACAGTTTGATTGCTCATCCTCTGAAGATCATCTGGGTTATTTCAAGATTTGCGGTGTTTTGAATAAAGCTGCTTTAAACACATGTGAACATTTTTATGTAAACTTAAAGCCTCTGGTTTGTTTGGTTTTTTTTGTGTGTGTGGGGGTAAATATACACAAGTCAGTACAGTTACTAGGTCATGTGATGGTCACAAATTTATTTACTTTTCTTAAAAAATAAACTACTATTTCCTTGAGCAAGCTTTCTTAATTACAAGTATAAGGCATCTATCTCTCTAAATCCTCTCGAATATTTTAGAAATTGTTTTTTAAAATGCTGTTGTTTTTGAAATAATTCTTATTTGCCTGTGTGTGTGGTATGCCCTCCTTTTGCCACTCTGCTTCATTCCCTTGAGACAGGGTTTCTCAGTGACCCAGCTGGTGACCAAGTCCCTGCCACCCTCATGGCTCTGCCACGTGCAGAGCCATGCTTTACAGCGCTTGCTTTACAGACTTGTACAGCTACATCTGGCTTCTTATGTGGGTGCTGAGGATTAGAGCTTGGCTTCTCAAGCTTGTACACTCTTACCCACCAAGCCATCATCTCCCTAGCGCTGTTATCACGTTCCTATAGATAGGCAGCGATAACTCATTATAGTTTAAGGTTAAATGGTGCAGGTGAAGAAATAGAGGACTAAGCCACAGAACTCAAAAAACAGACCCACACAAATATACACAGCAGATTTTAAACAAGGACACAGAGAAGTTTGGCTTGAGAACAGGAGCTGGGAAGGTGGTACAGCTGTTGAGAATGCTTACTCCAGCCAGGTGCTGGTGGTGCATGCCTTTAATCCCAGCACTCAGGAGGCAGAGGCAGGTGGATCTCTGTGAGTTCAAGGCCAGCCTGGTCTACACGGTGAGTCCCAGGACAGCCAGGGCTACACAGAGAAACCCTGTCTCAAAAAGAACAAAACAAAACCAAACAAGAATGCTTACTCCAAAAGCATGAGGGCATGAGTTCCAGTCCCCAGCCCATGTGAAAAGCCAGGCATGGGTTGACTCATCAGTAAACAAGTTCTATTAATGCTGCTCTGTGCTCCCTTCTTCAGGCAGTTAGGAATCCTGATTTGGATGTCCTTGTTAGCATACAGACAAAAAGCTGGTGTTATATACTTATCCTGTATCCTGTGTCTTTGTTGAGCTCACTGATTTGCTATGAACATATAAGAACATTTATTTTTTTCTTCTTCAGGTCTGCGTGCCTGTTTAGCATTGTTTCCTTGCTTTATAAGCCTGACTAGAACTTGGAACAGTATATTAAATAACAGACGGGGATGAATGGGTGTCTTTGCTTGCTCCTGTCATACTCTTCTGTCCTTGCCAAGGCAACCTGCAGAAGAAACTTTATTTGCAGTTGATAGTTCCAGAGGAATTAGAGTCCCTCACAATGTGAGTGCATGGCAGCAAGCATCAGGCATGGCCGCAGGAACAGGAAGCTGAGCGCTCACATCTTCAGCCACACGAGGGAAGCAGACAGATAGCCGGAAGCAGGCGTGAGGCTTTTTAGGTCAAAACCCACTGCCAGGCTGTGCCATCTCAACTTCCCCAAACAGTGTCACCAGCTGGGCACCAAGAGTTCAAATGCCTGAAATTGAAGGGATGTTGTCATTCAAATCAGAGCAGCTCCCAGTCTGAGGATGAAACCGTTATCTTTCACCAATAATACAATATCAGTTGTTAGATTTTTGATTCCTTGGGATGATGAAGTTAGTTCCTTTCTATCCTGGCTCCTCTGAGTTTTGTAGATATTGAAGTTTCCTTAAGCTTTTTCTGCATATGAGTGCAGTCATGCTAGCTAATGACACTACATACTGACTTTTAAATATGGAACCAGCTTGACATCCTTAAATAAACTTTGCTTGTGTTGTGTCACTTTTCTATGAGTCGATAAACCCTTATCTGTGAGTGACACTCTCTGTACTTTTACTGATTTATTTTCACCTATGCTGTCTTTTCCTGGTTTGATATCAACCTCATGAATTACGACCAGTTGTGTGGAATTAGGTGTTTATTCTCCATGGAAATCACCCGGGCCTGGAGATTTCCTTGGGGCAGTTTTTAAACCTCCAAACTCAATTTTTTCAGGGTTTGTGGAACTGTTTAAATGCCCTCTTCCACATAGAAAGACTTGTGATAGGGTGAGTATCAATACACCTCATTTAAGGTGACGACATATGTCTGAGTGTCAAGCCACCCGTAGTATTTTTTAATTTATTTATTTATTATGTATACAATATCTGCATGTGTGCCTCAGATCTCACTATAGGTGGTTGTGAGCCACCATGTGGGTGCTGGGAATTGAACTCGGGACCTCTGGGAGAGCAGACAGTTCTCTTAACCTCAGAGCCATCTCATCCATAGTGTTTGTTCCCTTGCCATCTTCCTGATGTGTACAGAACAGTAACAACGAGGCCAGTGGTCATTTGTGGTCCCGTATTATTATATTTTGTCAGTCTTGCAAAGGGCATCTCAGTTTCCTTGGTTTTTGTCCATTTTTTCCCCTCTATTGTCTGTGTTTAATTTTATTAATTTCTTCCTGCTGTTTGGTTTGGGTCTGTTTTGTGTCCTGCCCCTGTTCTTGAGATGTTCAAAGGCCCAGATTATTATTATTAATTATTATTTTGCTTTCCTAATAACTGTGTTTAGTGCCACATACTTCTGAATACTGCTAAAGCAAGTCTGTCAAATTTTTCTATTTTCAGTTCCATGTGATTGTTAATAATTCATTTATTTTTATTTTATGTGCACTGGTGATTTGCCTGTGTGCATGTTTGTGTGAGGGTGTCAGATCTTCAACTTGCAGACAGTGGTGAGCTGCCGTGTGGGTGCTGGGAATTAAACCCGGGTCCTCCGGAAGGGCAGCCAGTGCTCTTAACTGCTGAACCATCTCTCCAGCCGACTCTGATGTTTAGAACAGCACCAGGTTCACGGCCAAACTGAGCAGAGAGCTGGACACAGCCAGTGCTGAGTGTGCGTCTCCTCCCCCACCGTCAACTTCCAGCGTGCTGCATTGATTGCAGTCCGTGGCCGTGCTGTCTTGTTATCAGCCAGCACAAGCAGGACGAGTTAGGGCTCACTGTCGCCACTGGACGTTTTATGGGTGTAGAAAGGGGTGCGTTGATACGTGCCCACCACTAAAGCAGCTAACAGAATGATTCCACAGCCCGAAAACCCTTCTGTATCCACCATGGCCTCTGGCCACTGCTCATCTTTTTTACTGCCTTTTGTAGCAGACCTGGTTGGAGTCTCAGGGCAGGCAGCCTTTGCAAATTGGCTTTCTTCATTCAAAATGCGTGTAGGTTTCCTTCAAGTCTTGTAAGGGTTTAACATTTAGTTTTTGCCTTGCAGAGATGGCTTAGAAGTTAAGAGTGCTTACTGTTCTATCAGAGGACCAGAGTTCAGATCCCAGCATCCATTTCCAGTGGCTCACCAGTACCTGTAACTTCAGCTCCAGGGGATCTGACTTCTGCTCTCTGTGGTGTGTGCATGTGCATACAGGTGTGTGTTTATGTGTGATCACTAATCAAATAATTTTATAAAAAGAATTCATTTCTCTCTACGTGCGTGCTTGTATGTGCAGGTGGATGTGAGGACCAGAGGTCAGTCTCCAATGTCTTTCTTCAGGAGCTGCTTGCTTTGTGTTTGAGGCAGGGTCCCTTATTGGCCTGGAGCTCACCGATTAGGCTAGGCTGTGGCCCCTGAATCTAGGAATCTGCCTTTCTGCCCATCCAGCGCCGGGATTACAGGCACACAGCCTGTTTAGTCCGCATGTTTAGTCCGGGTTCTGGTGAGGGAACTCAGGTCTTCATGCCTGCCCTGCAAACACTTCACAGCGGGGCTATCTTCCCCATCGCCTCAAGTCCGTTTAGTGTTGAGTAATACTGCGCCCTGAAGATGTACAACAGTTTCATTGTCCTTCCCTTACGGAAGGACAGCAAGGCGCTTCCGAGCTTAACAAAATGAACAGGATCGCTATGAACAACTGAGTCTGAGTTTTCGATTCAATTGTGCGAATACCCAAATGAGGTTGTTATGGTAAGTGATTGAGTTTAGTTTTAAAGGAAGCTGCTGAATTGTTTTCCAAAGCGGCTATTTAATACCGTTAGTTTTCATTAGTTTAATTGTGATGCATCTCGACGTGGATTTCTTTGGATTAGTCTATTTCCTGTTTATTTTGCTTCTTGGCTGTATGTCTCTTGCCAAATTTGGGGAGTTTTCAGCCATTATTTCCTTAAGTCCTTTTTCAGCCCCATCCATGCTGTTCCCTGAGATGCCAGTGACACCAAGATCCTAGTTTGTTTTAATTAAGATTTAGTTATCTTTATTTTATATGTTATGGGTGTTTTGCCTGCATGTACGTGTGTGCGCCACAGGTGTGCCTGGTGCCTGTGGAGGCCAGAAGAGGGCGTAGGGCCCTCTGAAACTGGCAGTGTAGAGCAAGCCACCGTGCGGCGCTGGGAATGGAACAGTTGATTCCTAACTGCTGAGCTGTCTCTCCAGCCTCCACTGCTGCTGCCTGTTACTGTAGCCCAGGGGTGTCCCGTTTGGGTGAGTTTTCTTCTTGTTGTTCAACCTCTTGTTGTTCAAATTGGGTAATTTCTATTATTCTCTCCTCGCTCATTGATTTTACTGACTCTATTCTGCTCTAGAACCTCTCCACGGGGATATTTCATCACGTGTGTGTGTGTGTATGTGTGTGTGTGTGTGTGTGTGTGTGTGTGTTGCGTGGTGTGCGCATGGCCTCATGAGCTTACATTGCAGCGGGGTCTCTCACTCCCCCCAGCTCACTCATTTTTCTAATCTAGCCAGCCCTTTCACTGTGGGGAGGCCCTGCCTTCACCTCCTGTGCACTGGGATTGTGAATAAGTCACATGGCTGCTAGGAAATCTGAGCTCTGGTCCTCACACGTGTGTGGCAAGGGCTTTCCCCAGTTAGGTAGCTCCTCGGCCCCCAGTCGTTGTGCCTTTTAATTCTAAGTTTCTGTTTATTCTGTGTAAGTTCTTGATGATAAGGCTTTCCACCCCCCCCCACTCCCACCCCACCCCCTTTTTCCAGGTTGGCTCTGAGATGGCCACTCTTGCTCCTTAGTACTGAGATAACAGGCGTGCACCACCAAGACTAGCCACATTGCATACTTTAAAGACTAGAGTTGGAAAATTGTCATTTTGACGGTTTATTTCAAGGGTGAGCAGGTTGGCTCAGTGGATAGAGATGCCTTCCACCAGCCTGACAACCTGAATTTGGTCCCCACTACCCCATAGGGTAGAAGGAGGGAACCAACTCCTGTACCTTACCCTCTGACCTCCATGTATATACTGTGTACCTGCCCTTGAAATAAATAATTAACTGTAGGAAATTGATTGTTTTGTGTGCACAGATGTTTTGCCTGCATGTGTGTCTGTGCACCACCTGCATGCCTGGTGTCCACTGAGGCCACAGAGGGTGTCGGATCTCCTTCAGCTGGAGTTACAGATGGCTGTGAGCCTGAGTGTGCCTGCTGAGACCAGAACCCGAGTCCTCTGCAAAGCAGCCAGTGCGCCCAACCACTGACCCATCTCTTCAGCCCCAAATGTTCATGTTTTTTTAAATAAAGATTTATTTCAATATTGCATAGTGCAGATTCTCTTGGTGCTTTCTATATCTTGAAAATTTATACCTGGGTATGGTGGTGCATGCCTTTAATCCTAGCACCTGGGCGGCAGAGGCAGGCAGATCTCTGTGAGTTTGGGGCTGGCCTGTTCTACAGAGTGAGTTCCAAGCCAGCCAGAGCAACATAGTTAGACTTTGTCCATAAAAGCAACAAAACAAAACAGAGCAAAAAGATAAGAATTAATTAAGTCTAAAGTCAAATCCAGATCAGTGGGGCTGTGACTCCAGCTATTTGAAAGGGTTAATTCATAAGCTTTGGCCTTCACATAGAACTTAAGCTCCAAATTCTGCAGTATCCCAGTGCAGATGTGTTTTTTTAGCCTACAGTCTGTTTGTTTAGTGAGAATGTTCAGCCGCATATCTGTAATTTTATTTCTCAGTTAAGAAACTCTTCCACTTAAGTAAACAGAAGTGCCTTCATGGGGCCAGCATGGAACAGTGTATCTGGATTTAGTGCACATGGTTAGTGACTGCCTTGGAAGTAGGTCGTGAGCCCCAGCATCTTGCCTCAGGATGATTTGCTGGAGCACCCCCTGATGGGGAGACACCCCCTTTTGAGACCCACACACCTTAGATGTTGCTTTTTTCTTTTTCTGCTGCTGAGGGGCAAATGGCTGTGAAGGAAAGAGTCATGTGAAAGGGCTGACGGGTCACTGGACCTTTGGCCAGAAAGTGGTAGAGGACAGGAAGGAACTGGCGCCAAGTGAGTCTGCACACACACACACACACACACACACACACACACACACACACACACACAGATATAAATCTCCCTCCATCACTGTTTGGAAGAGACAGTGGTGTCTGGCTGCTGGAAAGGGCAACAGAAGAATCCCCTTGGGTAATACTGAAATTATAATGTACACCTTAGAACTTATTTTCCGTGTCTTCAATTCCTACTCCTCAGACGCTTAAAGTTCAGAGCGGGGCATGGACGTGGGGTTTCGGGGAGAGAGGAAGAGAGGCTTTTAAAAATCTCCCTCCTTGGGTGGGGAAGATGGCGCAGTGGAAAAAACACTTGTTGCACAAACCTGAGGACCGAAGCCCTGATCCTCAGAGCCCAGGTCAGTGCCTAGAGGGAGTGTTGGCTTGCCTCTGATCCCAGCAATCCGAAGGTGGAGATGGGATCCCAAGAGCAAACCGCCCAGCCAGACTGCCTGAGGGACACTGCCTCAGTGAATAAGGCAGAGGGCAGCCAAGTCAGTGTCAACCTCAGGGCCCCCACATGTGTGACTGTGTGCCCGCTCTCACATACACACACCGCCTTTCCCTCCTTGCCTGTAACTATGACTTGCCTCTCTCCTTCAGTACAGTTTTTAAGCTGGGACTACGAAAGTGCTTTAACAGGGAGTCAAGCACGTGTCTTTCTAGCTCGGTGCTAGCGCAGAGCAGAGCAAAGGCTCAGGAGTGCTGAAAGCCCCAGGTTGGGATGTGGGCCTGTATGTTTGGAATCACAGCTGCAAACCCTGCTGGTGTAGTCCCCCCGAACCAGGGCCCAAGAAAAAGCCGTCCTTATAGGTACCGAGTATTATGCAATCCGCTAACAGCGCGTTGCTTCTCAGTAGCTGTGTTGAGTCAAAAACTGAAGGGTTTCTTTGTAATTATAATTTGTAGCAAGGCTTTTTGCCAGAATGTTCCCAAATCCCTGAACTGTAGAGCGCTTTAAAAACTGAACAGAAGTGGCTGAGCATCTGGTGACTGAAGCTATTCTTACTCCTCAAAATTAGTCCGACCGCAGGGCGAGGCTCCAGGCTCCGGAGGCGCAGACTGCCCCACCTTGTCAATGTGACTTGATAAATGCAGGGCCTGGACCACCATGCCGTGCTTCAGATTCTACTCCGTGTATTCCAACCAAGACCTAGCTTCCACGCTTGGCCCGTCGTGAGGTTGGCTCTGAGTGTCGGGATTGCTCAAGAAGCCGTTGACTTTGAGTCCAAAGACCTCAGCCAAGGCAGCCTTTTCACTTCCCTTCCTCGGGAAACAGGACATGCGAGCCTTTGTTTTCGTTACAGTAGTACGTCTAGTGGCTGCCAGCAGTTCTAAAATCTGCATTGTTGCTGACTCTGACATCTGAGCACCAGCTGGGTGTGTGCGTGTGTGTACAGGTGTTTATGAGGCTGTGTGCAAGCCTGATGAGCCCAGAGATCACCCTTAGGTGTGCTTCCTCGGGGCCTAACCACCTTGCTGTCTGAGACAGGGTTTCTTGCTTAGCCTGGCTGTCATTAGTTAGGCCAGACCCGCCAGGCTGTGAGGCCTGCCTTCATCACCCCAGCTCTGAGGTGATAACTGTGTGTGGGCCATGGGACCTCACTCAGCTTTGTGCTTCCACGTGCTTTCCTTGCTGTCTCCTCAGCCGGAGAGTTCATTTTTCTACTCCTCAGGAGACCTTCTTTCTCCTCCTCCATCTTCTTTGGAACAGTCTCACTGTATAGCCCAGGCTGGCCTGGAGCGTGCAGTCCTGCCTCAGCTTCCCAAGTATTAGGACAAAGCGGTTCACTGTTACGCTTGATCTCCTGATTGGCTTTACATTTCCCGTACGTATCAAGGTAAATTTACAGAAAATAAAAATCACTCCTTTTGGTGAAATACAAGTTTACAAAGCTTTGTGAGTTTTGACAAACGCAACCACAAAACCACCATCTCGACTAAGATAAAATGTTTCCAACAGCCCCAAGATACCCATTCTCTCCCATGGTTTTGTTTTGATTCCGAGCAGCCATGTGACAGCCCCTGTTGATATTCTGCTTATCTGCCTTTGGTACAGTCATCTCTTTTGCATAGCTAATGGTATCTTATCACGCTGGGAATTTCTTGGTTTGTTTGTATTGGCAGTGGGCTTAGAACCCAAGGCCTTGTGCATGCTGAACGCACACTCCAGTGCCGCACCAAACCCTCAACCTCCTAACGACGCTGAGAGTCTCTTCCTGTGACTGGTTCACTTTTGCTTTTAAATTTTTTTACTAGGTTGTTTGATTTGTTTATTTTTGATGTCTTTTAGATAGAAAATGAGATTTGAGTACTTTGTTTTCTATGTGTTTTGCAAATGATTTCGCCCAGGATATGAAGCATGCTGGGGAATAACCCAGGGCCTGCACATGGCTTTTGTTTTCCTGGGGAGGCAACACACACACATGCACATAAACACACACAGGCACATATGCGTGCACACACACACACACACACACACACACACAGAGGCATACAGGCATACAGGGCTGGCTGGAGCAGTGGCTCGGCAATTAAGAGCACTTGCTGCTCTTGCAGAGGACCTGGGCTTGGTTCCGGTAGGTCAGACACCGTCTTCTGGCCTTGACAAGCACCGCATATGCATGATACATAGACACATATGCAAGCAAAACACCCATACACATAAGAATAACATATATAGGTCTTTTACATAGTAGAAAAACACATAGTGTAAACTTTGCCACTTTAAAGTCGACGTATGTCATGAGTACCAAGCACATTCATATCGCGGTGTGGCCGTTACTCTGTCCATTCTGTGATTCCCCATGTTGCAAAACTGGAAGTCTCCTTCAGGGGGAACTGGGCATTTTCCCTTTCCACACACCCCCTAGCAGCCACTTTGTGCCTTCTGCCTCTGAGCTGATGCTCCATCCCTCTTCTTTGAGAACCAGTTTGTGTCTCTTTAATGAATTCCTTCAGGCTTATCCGTGCCTAGTTCGTGTCAGAACTTCCTCCTGACAGACTATTATTTCAGAAGGGAATTGTGAATGTTATTCCTCTTCTTTTAAAGGTGGACGGCATTGCCTTGTCTGTGTCTGGCTCCTCTGCTTACCCACCCACTCGTCAGTTGGTGCACACTTTAGTTGCTTCTGTGATTTAGCTTTTGTGAATGGTGCTATAAACTTTGGGCTACAAACATTTTGAGTTCTTGCTTTGAGGTTCAAGGTTTATGCTTCCGTGTAGAATTGCTAGACCAGATGGCAGGTCCACTTGGCATGTTTTGGGGAGCCTGCATGCTGCTTTTCAAGGCATTCTCAACAGTGCACACAGATCCCAGCGTTTTCACATCCTGAGCATGCTTGTTATTTTTGAGGGGTTTGTTTGCTTCTTGGACTCCCTTGAAGTCAGAGAGGGCTGAGACAGGCTTCCTGGATAGCTCAGCTTTGAGCTCTTCCCAGTCCTGCCTCGGCCTCCCAGAGTCCTGGGGTTACAGCATGAACCACCAGGCCTGGCTTAGTAGGTATCCTCCTGCCTCTGCCTCCCAAGTGCTGGGATTAAAGGTGTGTGCCAGCATCGCTCAGCTCTTGAAGGTGTTTTAACATAGGCTTAAGTACAAGGATTAAGAGAGAAAGAGCCACTTAGAAAAAAAATCAGCCATGTCCAAGTAAAGGTCCAGGCTTTTCAAGGGAGAGTCATCCACCTTGGTTTGCTGGGATAGTACCTCTCACTGACCTCATTAAATAGGCTGGACTGCTTGCCCCAGACCCACCTGTCCACCTCCCTGCCTGTGGGGTGGGGCTTCCACACTGTACCACCAAACTGGGCTTTTTTTTATTTTAAACATCCTTTCTGGGGGTCAAACTCACTTTACTAGTTGAGCTGGCTCCTTAGCCCCAGTTGTCAGATGTCTTTGAGCCTTCATTTTACAGCAGTGAACACCTTACAGAGTTCTTATGAAAATTAAGTGATGCGCAAAAGGCATTTGCCAAAACATATAAACGTTTAACAAGCACAACCTAGGTTAATGGTTATTGTTATCTCTGATTGCTCACTCGGTAAACATTTGTGCAACAACACTCGGTCCTATTCAGCCCCAATGAGCTCCAGAGCGCACATGTGAACAGACCTATTTTATTTGAAAAATGTGTGTATGTGTGTGTGTGTGTGTGTGTGTGTGTGTGTGTGTGTGTGTGTGTGTAGGTCAGAGGACAACCTGCAGGAACTGCTTTCTCTTCCATGAGGGTCCCGAGGATCAACTCAGGTCATTGGGCTCAATGGCAAATACCTTTCCTCACTGAGCCATCTCACTGGTTCTGGCTGTTTTATGTGAGATGCTAAAGCATAGTGCTCCAGGGGAAGAATGTGCAGGGAGCTACAGACGCTCTGCCTTCATGATTGCCATGTGTTAATATAAGACATGGCAATAATGTGTCAGTAATAAGACACACGGTGTCTTGTTTCATGATGCTTTAGGATGTCAGTTTGTCTACCCCAGGGCAGAGGAAATGGAGTCACAGAGGAGTTATGTAACTCAAGTGTTGTGTGCACCTCTCCAATTGGAAAGCCAGGAGTTAAAACTAGGCTGTCTGGCCCTGATGCTAAAAGGAAGAGTGACTCCCACAAACCCTTTCGATTTACGTCTTGAAAGACAGCAGCTGCACGTCTCTGGAAGGTGCCTCTTCTTGCTCCTGTCATGGATGGCATTTTAATGGGAAACACTCTTCAGCTCGCCCAAGATGACAGACCACGTTCTCTTAGGATGTGGTTTCTTTTGTCTGTTATCTATACAATGAATTGTTTCCCTGATTCTTGCTGTTATCTCTTGACACTCTTCAAGTTATCTTATGAACTATAAATGCTGGAAGTGAGAGACAGTAAAATTTATCATAAAAGTCAAGACTCCTCGGGCTGGGGGAATGGCTTAGTCGGTGAGTTGCTTAACCCTCAGAACCATGCAAAAAGCCAGGCCTGGCAGTGCACACCTGCCCCATGAGGCAGACACAAGAAGATCCTAGGAGTTTCCCCAACCGGTACAGTCAAATCCACCAGCACTAGGTTCAGTGGGAGAGCCTATGTCATCCAACAAGGCAGGGAGCCACTAAGGAAGACACCTGAGGTCAACTTCGGGCCTCTCCATGCATGTACAAGTATGCACACATATACATGGGCACACACACATGAACATATACACACACACCACACGTGAGCGGGTGTGCTCGCACGCACACACGCACGTGAGCGCACACACATAAGAATCCAGTACTATTTCTTTCTAAGCCCCTGAAAGAAGTGACCCCTAGCCCTTGTTTGTCCCAGCCACATGATTTCTATATAATTAAATAAAATAAGAACTTTGGGGTCTTTTCTTTCTTTTTTATTTGTTTGTTTTTGTTTTTTGTTTCTTGTCCTGGAACTTTCACTTTCTATGTAGACCAGGCTGGCCTTGAATTCACAGAGATTGGCCCCCTCTGCCTCCCAAGCTCTGAGATTAAAGGCGTGTGCCTCTACCTCCAGGTGGAACATTTTGAATAGGAAAACTACAAGCTGATGAGGCTTTTAAAGACAGTCAAGTCCTATTGTATTGTATTACAGCATTTTCTCTGCAGACCACGGACTGTAGCATATGACTTCAGTACCTTGTACACACTCTGGGATGGCCAGGAAGTACTCAGCTCCATGTGGACCCCACCTGTTCATGATTCAACTCCATTATAATGCTGGCATTGTCCAAAGTCAAATGGTTTCATTATTTAAAATAAAAGGAGGTAATTTCCTTTTTTCAAAGCAGGGTCTCTCTGTGTAGCCTTGGCTATCCTGGACTCACTTTTGGTTGGAAATCATAGAAAAACAAAATTCTAAATAAATAAATTGAGGTACACCCAGTGAAACAAAAAAGGATTGTATTAGACTCTTAGTATTATCATTTCAAAAGTATTTTATTATCTGTGAAGGGTATCCATATCTGCGTTTGTGTACATGCGCGTGCGTGCATGAATTCGTGTGTGAATGCGTGTGTTGTGTGTGTTGTGTGCGTGTGTTACAAGCCTGTGCTGCTCCACCTGACTGTGTGTGTTTGAGGACCTGAAACCCAGATCCTCAGGCTAGCACAGGGATCATTTCACACACTGAGCCATCTCTCCAGCCCTCTGTAATGTTTCCTTAACAAATGTAACAAAACATTAAAATTTTCTAGGGATGGAGTTGAGTAGCTCCAATATGTATTTGCTAAATTTATTCCCCGTATTTTTCATAGGTTTAAATTTTTCATGATAAAAAAAAGATTAATCATGGACTCCAGTTGAAGATTAGCATCAATTTTTAAAGATATTACCTCTGTACATGGAAATGAATTCCACAAAATGGGGAAGATGCAGTCATTTGCTTTTAGTTGGTCCTTCTCCCTACAGGAGAAAGGCCAAGAAGATTGTCGGAAATTTAGGATGATCTTTCCATAAGGAGATTAAATTAGTGTTGACCCAGCTGTCCCGGCCACTCACCGGGCCACATCAACCCTCAGCCCTTCTTCAGATGACCTTCCAGAGGGTGTTGTACGGGTCTGTAGCCATGGCTGTGTCAGGCACCAGCTACAACAGAGCCTCAAGCGGCCTGCTTAAACATGTGCGGTGAGGTGTTCTGACTGTGTCGTCAAGGGTGGATTGCCTGATACTCTGATTCCACAGTGTTATCCTGGGCTTTATTTTAGGAATAAAGGGCGTGAAATGTTCAGTCAAGTCCTTTATACTAAGGAAAGCAAACTATATTAGAAAACAAAGAAATTCGAGAGATAAAAAGCTCTCAGCCTCCCTAATGCTGTGACCCTTTAGCACAGGTCCTCGTGTGCGGTGACCACGAGTGGGTAATGACCTGCTGCAGTGGTCGCACTACAGTGCCGAAGCCAGTGACCTTCCGTGTTGGCCAGAAGAGATAAACAAGGGGATTCCCTCTCGCTGAAAGGGCTTGTGGGGTTCTGGTGTCAAGGTCAAGCTGGGCCTCAGAACACATGCTTGGGAATTCTATCCTTTGGGGAAATGTGTGCAACGCCAGTGCTGCTTCTGTTTTTAAAATGCGTTTTTGTGTGTATACATATGCGCATGTTCGAGGGTTTGTGTGCACGTGTGTGTCCAGGTGTGCATGTGGAAACCGGATGTCTCCCTTCGGTGGCCTCTCCCTTACTTTTTGAGGTAAGCTCCCTCTGAAGCTTGAACTTGCCGGTTGGGTGGGACTGTCTGGAGCAAGCCCTGGGGATCCTCCTGTCCCTGCTTCCCGAGGGCTGGGATTGCAGTCACATGCCCACACACCAGGCATTTTAGTGCCGGTTCTGGAAAACCATCTCCCCAGACTGTTTATTTCATAAGTAGCAGAGTGCATTTGTAAAGCCCCAGAGTCGTGGGGTTCTCTGTAAGCAAGGTTTTCGGTGTAGATGTAACTTAAATGGTCTCTTTCTTCTTCCCAGGAATTTGTCCGTTTGGATGACATTTTCAGTGTCCGGTGGTGGTGCTGGGTTTGGTGGCTGGCACTCAGCACGCCAGAAGCAGGGAGATCTGTGGGCTGAAATAAAGAAGACCATTTAGCCCGTTACCTACACAGTCATTTGGGGCTAGAGGGATAGGTCTGAGTTTAAGAGCTCTGGATGCTCTTGCAGAGGCCCTGGGTGTGGTTCCCAGCACCCACATGGCAGCTCACAACTGTCTGTAGCACTAGCTCCATCGATCTGATACCCGCTTCTGGCCTCTTCAGGCACCAGGCACACATGTGGCACACATGCAGGCAAAACACCTATACACATAAAATTAAGTGTGTGTGTATATATATATATATATATATATATATTTAAAATGATGAGTGTAAGTTGTTGGTGTTACTTTATCTTTAATTCCTACAGGATTAATTCTCATTTTTGATATTAGTAATAAAAATGAAATCGTGAGCTTCGAGGTTTGTGAGGGCTAAGACATGGCCACCATGATGGGGTATAAGACAGCCTACCTGGAGAGTGTTTTACAGTATGTAGCAAGCATGAGCTGTGAGGAGATCTAATCGAACAGCTTCTTTTAAGAAACTTGCCAGAGGGGTCAGTGAAATGGCCCAGTGGGTACAGGCGTTTGTGCCAAGCCTGGACTTCAGTTTAGTCTCCAGGCTTCACTCACATGGTGGAAGGAGAAAACCAACTCCCATAAGGTACCCTCTGACCTCCACACCATGGCACTCCAGCGTGCACACATGGCCTTACATGCATGCGTGTGTGCGCACACACACACACACACACACACACACACACACACACACACACTAGATAAAAATGTCCTAAAATAATTTAAATAATAAATGGCCTAAAATAATTTAATTTGCCAGAAATGTTCTCCCTGACGCACAAATAATGGGCACAGCACGATAAGCTTATCAGTGGGGACGGGGAAGCAGTTATGGCATTTACTCCCAGAATTCCTCGCAGTTACAGAATGTGAGGCATTGACTTGGAAGAGGGCTAGGGAGGCTCTGGGCCAACACCATACCAGTCGTACAGGATGAGGTACCCTCCAGTGTCTGCTGGGTTGACCCTTACACATGCTGCTCCGTGTGACTGTGTATGTATGTGACTATGGTATGTTTGTATTGCTTCTGTTGCTGTGATAAAATACCATGAACAAAAGGAACTTAGGGAGGAAAGGGTTTATTCTGCTCACGCCTCCTTCTCCCCTTCCATCTTTCGGGGAAGTCAAGGCAGGAGTTGAAGCAGAGGCCATGAAGGACTGCTGCTTTCTGGCTTGAGCTCCATGGCTCACTCAGCTTAGTTTCTGACACACTCAGGACCACCTGCCCTGGAGTGTCACTGCCCATGGTGGGCTGGGCCCTCCCACATTAGTCATTAATCAAGAAAATGCCTCCAGAGACTTGCCCACAGCCACTCTGACGGGGGCACGTTCTCCACTGAGGTTCTCTTCTCCCCGAGGCCTCATGCTCATGTCAAGTTGACAGGCTAACAGCACAGTGTGCACAGAAAACAGTTTGAGGCACATCATCTCTGGGTGCTGAGATGCAAGAGGACAGTTATTTTCTTCCCAAGCTTCTGTATTATTTAAAATGTTTGCACGAGCACGCATCATTCCTACAAAAATAGCAAAACTTTGTAAAGAGCTTGGCAGGAACACCATGAGAGGGCGGTAGGCAAGGAGTTTGTGCGTGCGTTTTTGTTGTGTCTTAGGGAACAGCCGGGGAAGGGGAATTTGAAGGTTTGAGAGGTGAGTAGTAGTCAGCAGCGTGAAGACTTAGTACCTGGACCCCAGCATAGAAGTCAGCCTTAAAGGGACAGGACACCCTGTTCATGAGGGAAGATGACTGAAGATACTGGGTAGCTCCAGGACTGCAGGGAAGGAGAAAAGAGAGAATTTATAATCCGTGGCTGCCAGTTTCTGGGTGAATGAGAATGGGAACAGAAGAGAAACAGAGATGTGGTGTGCTCTCCCGTGGACTGACACATGATGGGGGAGGCATCTGATGCCCATAACCAGCTGGCCTGGTGGGCCCTGCCCAGAGCTATAAACGCTGTATTGGCAAGGAAGCCAAGCATCATGGCTGGGCAGGCTTCCTCTAGAGGAAGACCATGCTCGGATCTGTGGGGCGGAGAGGCATGCTCAGCAGAACCTCCAAGGGGAGAGAATTCAAAATACTCCGGAAAGAAACTGAGGGGACTGCCCTTCAGATGAAGACGCTAGGGAAAAAGTGAATTAAAGAAACCCTTACATGGAATTTGGAATGTGCATCGGAGAAGCCAAAGGTGCATGGTGAAAGTGGTGGGGCTTCAGGAGCTGACGTGCCAGAGGAGCTCCTGCGGACACGGTGGCAGCTAGGGGGTGTAGGACAGGTGAGGAGTGGAAGGTCAATGTCACCATACTGGGAGGCTCGTCGGTCTTAGTCAAGGATGGGGCCATTTCCAGGTGCAAAGCAGGAACTAAGATATTAGCCCCAGGGATGAAAGAGGGATGCTCACTCAGAGAAGGCTACAGTCCACTGTAGAAGTCCACTGTCCCCTTCACTCACAGGGAGGCTGTAGGGCCCTGGTACCTCTCCTCGCCCTCCTTTGAAGGGCGGGTTTGGCAGGTAAGGGAGGCCAGAATGGTCTCAAAGGGGAAACCTCTTACCAAAGGGAGAAAAGTGGGATGAAGACGGGTGTGCATACTGCCCCAAATGAGAAAGGGGTTGTGAAAAGTGGCGGGGTGGGAACAGTGAAGGGTGATTCGAATGAAGCTTTTTCAAAGGAAATGCTGAGCTGGGTATTTTCTGTTTGTTACGACAAAGAGCTATCTGCTCGCTTCAGGAGAAACTACCTTCCAGCAAAAGCAAAAAGTAAACAAGAGCCAAAGGAACTACCCATAATTCCCAGAATACAGGAGCTTTTCCTGTTGCTAAGTTCTTCTTCTGCAGTTCCCACTGCCACAGCTGTGGGTCTCAGAAGCAGCTAGACCTCTCTCTAGCTCAGTGTCTCTCCCTAGCTGTGTCTGGGCTCCTTTGAGAAGAGAGACTAACTTCCGGTCTCTCTGTCCTGTGTGGGCAGCCACAGTCATCTTCTCAAGGCCCCACCTTCCTTGGTCACTTCTCTACCTGGGTTCTGTCATGTCCGGTCCATCTCTGTCTCCCGATGCCATCTTATAGCCAGGAGACCCTTGCCTTCCCTCCTGCCTTGTTTCCAGGCCTGTCATTTCTGGCAAGTTGCCTTTTCCTCTCCCTCCTCTCACTTCCCCTCAGCCTCCCACTGGGGTCTCTGCACTGCTAGGAGGGTGTCTGCCTTAACAGGGTAGCCGCCCCACCCAGAGTCTCCCATAATCCAGACCCCGCAACCTCCTCCAGCCCATTCCGACCTTTGCCCTTCCAAGTCCTCAGCAGATCCCTGCTCTGGAAACTTGCATCCATTAACCACCTGTGTAGGAAGCCCAGGCTTTAGAGCTGAGAGGAACCAAATCTCCTGATCCTGCTGATAAGGAGGCTGAAGCCTAGGAATGTCCCTAAGGTCGACCAGCAAGCTAAGATTTAAGTTCCACTTGCAGACCTGAATGCTGCTTACTAAATTGGAGGTTGCCTTTGTAATTTTTTTTTCTTTGTTTTGTTTTCTTGTTATCCTGGGAAGTCCTAGAAGCCCAAAGCAGTGGAGTACATCAGAATCGGTACCTAGACCTATGCCTCCGAGTATATGTCTATACCCAGTGGGGGATAGCTGGCCTGCGACCATGCCAGCGTTCTGTCTTTGCCTCCCATCTGTCTGAGCAGTGAGATTACAGATGTTTGCTCTGCCCCCTCAGGCCTTCTGCATGAGCTCTGGGGAGCTGAACTCTTGTCTTGAGCTTGTGCAGCAGTGTTTTATCCACTGAGCTGACTGCTCCATCCCCTAGATGATCCCGATAGAGCCAGCCATCATCTTTGGTTTATCTGGTTTTGTTCGTTTGTTTTGCTTGTTTGTTTTTTGAGACAGGGTTTCTCTGTGTAGCCTTGGCTATCCTGGACTCACTTTGTAGACCAGGCTGGCCTCAGACTCACAGAGATCCACCTGCTTCTTCATCCCTGAGTGCTGAGATTAAAGGCTCGCACCACCATGTCCATCATTTATCCCTTTTTCTAGATATTTTATTTATTGCTCTTGCAGACTGACTTTCAGAGGCATCTTCGTCACAGAAGCAGCTCTGCCAAATCCACAATCAGATTCCTGTTCTGGATGGAACAGCCACAACCCAGCGCTGAACCTGGGAACAACGGTCTCAGGCTCACACTGTCCTGGTTCCCAGCTTTTATGTTATCTATGTCCCACTGTACCTGGGAGCCAAATGTTGTCAAAGCACTTTCAGGCAAATCTAGCAAATGTTGAGTAGAGTCCTTGTTGCTTCCATTTGTCCAGGTGTGTGTGTGTGTGTGCGTGTGTGTGTGCGTGTGTTCGAGTGTGCGTGTCAGTGTCCCACAGTCAAGGATCCCCAAGTCAAGCAGGCCTGGCCCAGGCAGTCTTGGCCCGTTTAAGGATCCGGGATCTGTGCTGTGACTGGAAGGAGGCACTGGCGAACAGTTTATATCCCAGAGTCCCCACTTGGCCTCCCTCTGCCTCTTTTTCCTCATCTAGAAATGAGAGTAAAGCTCATTAGAAATCCTCACACTTACTATAAACATAAAAACATGCCCTCCCCGGCCGGGATGGGATATCAGACCCACACACATAAGGCACTTGAAGTGGCACGTGGTACATAGCCAGCGTTCCGTGAGGGTTTGCTGCTATGATTATTTCATGAAAACTGTTAGGAATGAGGAGACTAGGGAGACATTCTGCTGCACCGGGATGGGCCGGGAAGTTATCAGCCCCTGCCTGGACGCGTGAGCGCACCTCAGGGTAATGACTCGCAGTGTAGCAACAGCTCCTCACAGCACTGCCGACCGCTGGAGGCAAACGTGCTAGGTATTTGCCAAGGAGAAGGTCAAGCCTTGCATAATTTAAAGAATACACAGCCGCCCTGCACTCTGGGGCTTCGACAAGGTGGCAGTTACATAACAGGCCGCAGCCGTGCGGGTGCGCAGGACCAAAGGTCAGAGCCTGGGCACTTTGCAGAGCGGTGCCGGTGCCAGGGCAGAGGCCGAGATGGATGCAGGCAGGCTGCAGCTGTGCTCCATATCACGTGAGTCTGAGGAGACCCGTGTGCTCCCCATGCCGTCACACGTGGTAGTGGCGGCGGGACAGCAGCCTGATGCTCACTGCAGGCTCTTACCAACGAGAGGTTCAAAAGTTGCTCTTAAATGTGGTAGATTACCAGTGCCCTCCTCCTCCGCCTTGGTGATGTTTGAAGCTGACGGGAGATTGCGATAGTGTGTCGGAGTGACGCTACACAGTGCTGCTTGGTTTTGGTCAATGAGTACAAACCTAGACATCTCTGGAAAGAGGGGATGTCAATTGAAGGGTTGCCTCTGTCAGACTGGCCTCTAGGCAGGTCTGTGGGGCATTTTCTTGATTAATGATTGGTGGGAGAAAGGCCCAGCTCTCAGTGAGCAATGCCACCCCTTACATGGAATTTGAACCATGCATCCAAGAAGCCAAAGGTGCATGGTGAATGTGGGGCTTCAGAATCTGACCTATCAGAGGACTTCTTGAGGACATCAAGGCAGCTAGGGGGTGTAGGACAGGTGAGGAATTGAAGGTCGTTGTCACCATACTGGGAGGAAGGTGGTATTGGGGTACATATGAAAGCAAACTGAGTAAGCCAGTGAGTGGTGTCCCTCCGTGGCCTCTGTCTCGGTTCCTGCCCCCAGGTTCCTGACTTGCGTTCCTGCCCTGACTTCCCTTCAAGATGGGCTACCAGCTGGTAAGGTGAAATAAACCCTTTTCTCCCCAAGTTGCTTTTGGTTATGGTGTTTTGTCACAGCAGTAGAGAGCAAACTAGGACAGGCACAAAACTTAGTCCAAAAAAAAAAAAAAAATGCTAGAGGCTGAGGAGATGTCTCAGTGGGTGAAGAACCTGAAGAGTTTGGATCCACACAGTCCCTGTAACCACAGCACTCCTGCGGAGAGATAAAAGATGGACAGGAGAGCCCCGGGAGGTCGCAGGACGAGCCAGGGGTTGCCCTCTGACCGACACAGACACAGAGAGCACAAGCATGGCCACACTCACATAAACACACACATGGACGCGGACCTGTAGCACACACTTAGAAATAAAAAAAAATGTTTCATGCTGCTCCTGTACAGCCACAGCTCAGCCTTCCTGTGTCACCTGCTGAACTGGCCTCCTTTGAGGCCTCGGACACAGGGGTCCATGGGGAGGGTCCAGGGTGTTGGGAAGCAGACTCCGGTGGCTTATTTCTATCTGGGGGCAGAGCTGTGAGCCCAGGAGCACTTACTGAGTGGTCTCATGTGTTAATCACAGAATACTTAGGCCTCCCCTTGTGAGCCATCCAGAGCCTTTTGCGAGGGGCTGGGCCGATTTAGATAAAATGTTTGCAGTTAGTCATACCATAAAGCTCAAAATTTCAGAACCAGGGAGCCAGGTTATTTCCAGAACAGTCTGTAGGATAAGCATCAGACTCATCTAGGGAGTTGCTAGAGCAGCTCAGCTATTGCCAGACTTTTGGGGGTGATACCGAGGCAGGGAGGTTTCTGGAATCGGCGTAGAGTGAGTGAGGGGGCTACAGCCCACCGGGCCATGCTGGAAGCTCTGCTCTGGCTCATGTCACAAGCTGCCATCCCCCTTAGTAAGAAGCTGCTGAAGAATTAAGTAGTCTCCGGAGTGGGGAGGCCCAAAAAAGCTTTTTCTGGGGGCTGCATCCATGATTTTAAATTGGGTGTGGTGATGTGTGCCTGTAAATCCCAGCACTTGGAGCTGAGGTAGGAGCATGGGTTACATGGCAACCTGAACTGTAGAGCGATGTCCTATCTCAGAAAGAGGGAGAGCGTGCAGGAAGGGGGAATCCATAATCTTCCTCTGTCTCTTTTTAAATAATTTTGTTTTTACCTTTTATTTCATTTGTTATTGTGTGTTTGTGTATGTATGATAAGGTGGGTCGGGAGCCTGACAACTTTAGGTCTGGTCCTATTTCCATGGTCTCCAGGGATTAACCCCTGGTTGCTGGGTTTTACATACATCTTTACCTGTTAAGCCATGGCACTGGCCCTAAATAAATAAACAAACAAACACTTTTTAGTATTTGCAAATGAGGGCAAATTCTGTAATGTCTTTTCTTTTTCATTGCCACCTGATGGAGTCGTGTGGGAGACGTGAAAGCTGTCTTGCAGGCCAGAAGGAGGCAGCGAGGCTGGAGCCTTAGCTGGCCACAGCCTTTATTTAATTACAGTGCAGGAAATGTGCCCACTGCTAGAGAAGGGCAGTGGCTGAACAGTCCCACGCTTTGGAAGTTTTCGTAATGAAGTTTTTAAAAAGTGACAGCATACTTGAGGACAAGAAGAACATTCTTGAAGGATAAAAATATAGATAACTAGCTACTTTTGAAA
Organism: Psammomys obesus; assembly: GCF_907164565.1. NCBI lineage: Eukaryota > Metazoa > Chordata > Mammalia > Rodentia > Muridae > Psammomys > Psammomys obesus. The sequence goes on from NW_026586383.1 coordinate 8,157,565, forward strand.
TGTAAAGGCTGGATATGAAATCAGGGAGTTTCCAGAGGACAAGAGAACAGGCGTGACAGCACAAGCCTCTAGCGCTCCAGTGCTGGGAGGTGGAGGGGCGGGCTGAGTTCCACTAGGCAGCACAAGGCTCAGCGAGAGACCCTGCCTCAAAACATGAGGTGGAGAGCAGCCAGAAATACCTGATGCTCACACCTGGCCTCCGGCGGCATACATAGAGGTGCATGCAGCAGCCCATGTGTGAGCCACACACACACACAGACACACAGATGAGGCAGAAAATTAGAATGTTAGTTACATAAGTAAATTAAAACAGAGGTGCAGGTTCAGTGTCTGACTAGTAAGAGTTCTAAGGTAAAAGAACATTGAAAAGGGGTCTGAGCTGGGCAGTGGCAGCGCACATTTTTAATCCCAGCACTGGAGTGGAGGGGCAGAGAATGTGGATCTCTATACCCTGGTCTACATAGTGAATTCTAAGACAGCCATGGTTACACAGTGAAATCCTATCTTGGAAAGCCAAAAAAAGAAAGAAAGAAAGAAAAAAGAAAAGGGAACTGAAGAGGTGTCTCAGTGGTTAAAAGCACTTTGCTGCAGAGGTCCGCACAGGTAGGTTTCCAGCACCCATGTGACAGTTCACAACCGTCTGTAACCCCAGCTCCAGGTGATCTGATACCTTGCTCTGTCCTTTGTGGGCACCAGGCACACATGTGTGCAGGCAAAATACTTATACACATAAAATAAAAAATAATTTTATTTATTTAATCACTTTATTTTTAAAAAAGGAAATTAACAAACATATGGAAAGTTTCAAAACTGAAGGTCAAGACACTCTATTTTGAAAGCTCCCCTCCCCCAATCTTACCATATAAACCAACCTGGCCTTGAACTGCTGACCCTCCTTTTTCAACCTCCAGCGTGCTAGAATTGCAGACACACACTGTCACTCCAGGTCCTAAAAGGTGCTTTCAGGGTAGAGCTTCATAAACAAGTGGGAAAAGTTTCTTATACCTAGGATTTTATGGGCAACATTAAAAACCAGAAATAGGGGCTGGAGAGATGACTCAGTGGTTAAGAGCTCTGGCTGCTCTCCCAGTGGACCCAGGCTTATTTTCCAGCTCCCACATGGCAGCTCACAACCATCTGTAACTCCAGTTCAGGGCACCCCATGCCCTCTTCTGCCTCCATGGGCACTGCATACACGAGTTGCACAGACATGCATGCAGGCCAAATGCATACACATGTAAAATAAAAGTAAGTAAAATCTCAAAAAATTAAAAGCTTTTTAAAAGTAATTACCTTGTGTCATTCTGACAAAAGTCCCAACACAGCACTTAAGAAGATTTGGCTCCTGGCTACAGAGGGTCTCAGTCCATCATGGTGAGGGAAGCCAGATGGAAGACATGTTGGAAGTCACAGCTGGAGACGGAAGGCAGCATCTGCTCACGTCACTGGCGGAGCTGGCAAGGAAGGAGGCTGGAACCAGAATCTGAGCCCTATCCTCAAGGCCCTTCCCTCTGACCCCCTTCTGCCAGCTTGCCTCTGCTTCCTAGAAGTTCTGTAACCTTCCAAACCAGGACAGTCCGTGGAGTTGGGCCATCAACAGGGGAGCCACTGACACTTCGAAAACATGTCACAAGCAAAAATAAATGAAAACCATAATGCTGTCGGACTTCTAAACAGAAGTACCAGAGAGGAGGAGACAAGCTGAGCAGAGTTCTAGGGCAGAGTTGGTTCCGCCTAGAATTCTAACTCAACTGAAGCTTCAATCAAGTGTGAAGCTAGAAAAAAGATGTTTTTAATCCTTTCCTAGGAAACAAACAGAACAAGAAAGTTGGCAAAATAAGGAAATAAATAAAACTAGAGAGGCATGGAACCCAGGAGGCAGAGAGTAATCAGTCATAGGAGAGCAGGTGGGGGCCCCAGTATCTCCTATTTTGTAAAATAGGCTCAACTAAACTGAAATGCACAGGTATTCAATGTGCTTGGCATTTGGGAAATAATCAGATTATCAGGGCATTTGGAAAATGTGGATATAGGTGCATGGAAAATTAAGCAAAGGAAATAAAAAAAGGAAAGGTTAACTAAGGAAAAATTAAATTCCTTTGGCTTTTTTTAGTGAATAATTATCAATTATGATAATGTTAGGTGTGGTGAGATGTTTAAAAGATAAAATGTAAATGATCATGATAAGACATTAATAGAGAATGGATAAAGTCAATAAATCAAGAAACAGATAGGAGACACAGGCTGGAGTCGGAGCAGACTGTTTCTTCCAGCAGATGGGAACCAACACTGAGACCACAACTGGACAGTGTGCAGTGCACTCAGTACTTAGTGGGGTGTCTCCATCAGAGCCTCCTTCCCACCCCCCAGGGCTAGAGAGCTGTGCAGAAGACTGTGGAAGACCGTGAGAGCCAGAGATGGTGGGTGACCCAAGGAAATCTTTCCAACACACAACAGAATTGATTACCAGACCCCACAGAGCTGAGCGCACTAAATCAGCCAAAATCCCAGTGCTGAGAAGGGCAAGCGGGCAAAGGCCCCATGCCCAACCCAGAAGCGATTTGCGGTTGGTACCTGCCGGGAAGGAGAGAAACAGTTTCTTCACTTGCTCAATGAGTCTGTCAACTGCACGTGCCATGGAGTAGGTGACCAACACAAAAGACTCTGTGAGGTTGGGGGCATGATCAAAATATATTGTGTGAAAAGCATTTTTTTAATAAAAGAAAATGGATAGATGGATGGGACTGGCAAGATGGCTGGGTGGGTAGAAGTGCTCCTGCCACATCTGATGACCCAAGTTTGGGACTGAGATCCACACGGCAGAAGAGTGGACTCCCACAAGTAGTCCTCTGAGCTCCTCACACATTGTGAAGCCTACGTACCCATACATAAACACACCCTCACACGCAAAATAAACAAGTGTAAAGAAGCAGAAACGGGGCCAGAGACTTGGCTCTGGTTAAGAGCACTCATTCTTGCAAAGGACTCAGGTTCGACTCCCAGCGCTCACATGGAGGCTGTCCACTTTCTTATGTCCCAGGCATACATGTGCGGAACAGACAGATATGCCGGCAGAGCCCCCATACACACAGAATAAAGTACATCTAAAAGCAGGCAGAAAGAGAATTGGCAATATCAGCATGCTATTTGGTTTAATAAAACAGTGGTGCTTTTAATTTTGAATAGTTCGAGTGATGGTTTTCTCCTGTTAAAGGCTGAAGCTTTGTCAGCGGGAGACTTGAACTCAAGCCCGTGTCGTGCCGTGACATTTGCAATGCAGGCATCCCCAGCCCAGAGCCTTCCTCAGGTCCAGGCTTTCCGTCTTGAGGTCTGCTGTCACAGGATGTCCTTTGGCACGTGGCCAGGCTGTCACCTGCTAGAGTCATACCAAGGCAGAACGGGATTATATACTTCATAACAGGAAGCAAGGGAGGAGGAAGCAGGAAGGAAGGAGGTGATCCCCTTCATAGGTGGATTTAGAAAACAATTTGCCACTTTGCTGTTGAGACCATGCCAGAGAAATCCTACCTGAAACACCGCCTGTGGCCGTGGCGTCACGAGGCCGTGGCGTGCCTTCGCTCTCTGAGGCTTGCCTGGTTTGACACAACAGTGCCAGCCCCAGACACAAAATTAACGATGGACACACGCTCTCCGTTCTTGTCACTGCTGCACAGGGGGTGGATGTATTGCTGAGGGCCCCATGCTCATCCAACCCAGGTCCAGATCTCCTCCTGTCCCACCCCTCACCCCGGGGTGGCTGCCTCTCCATCCATCAGCATGCTGGCCTGCAGCGCTTTTTCCTAACAAGACTGCTCCATGCCTGGGCTCACAAGACCATGGAAGAAGTCCGCTGTTTGCCTCTCTCTACCCTCGCTGTCTGCAGGGCCGTTCTACTTCAGACGTGCAGAGCAACGGTCCAGGCGGAAGCCAGGACACAGCTGTTTGTCAAGACATCTGTCTGAAAGCCCAGGCATTGTTCTTCTGTCCATGACTGGAGTGACAGTCTCTGTCAGAAACTCTTACATTAAACTCCTGGTGGAGGAAGGTCCCCTGCACCTTTAATTAGTCATTTAATTAAATGCTGTGGAAGTATTTTCTTTTGGAAAGAGCGTACTTCTTTTTATCTTTGAGGCAGTAGTAAGTGACTTTTTTTTTTTAAGAAATCTTACCTGTTTATTACAGAAATAATGCATAGCCAAGCATGGCAACTCATGCCTTTGATGCCAGTATGTGGGAGGCTGAGGTAGGAAGACTGGAGTGGGAGAGGGGACAGAAGTCAAGTTTGAGTGTTGTTCTTTGAGACAGGGTTTCCCTTTTGGTCTGGCTTCACTGGTGCAGGGAGTGGCTAGCCAGCCCGGCCAGGAGTCTCCTGTCTCGTCTCTGTAGTTCTGGGGTTTACAGACACAGGCCACCAGGCCAGGCTTCAGGACCAAACTCAGGTCCTCAGCCTTTCACAGCGAGCCCGTTACTGACTGAGCCACCTCCCCACCTCAGTATCTAGAAGGTCCCCAGAATAGAAAGACCCTTAAACTCGAGTCCTTCTTGTGGTGTCAGACAGCGACCATAAACAGCCCGTTTATGCCCCGCTGCAGCTTCCCTGCCTGCACACTGTGTGCAAGGCAGACAGTGTTTAAAACAAAAACAAGAACCCTGCACCAATGCAAGTTTGCTTTCCCGTGAGGCGTATTTTCACATTGCTCTCTGACCCCTTCCCATCCACCATTTCCAGTGGCAGCTCTCAGGGATCTCCAGTGAGAGAGTTTGCTTGAGAACAAGGGCAGCAGGGATTGTGCAGGATGAGGGGTAAGGCCTCCGCTTCCTGTGCAGGGCAAGCTGAACGTCCAGCGCCAGTGAACACCGGCCAAGAGGGAGGAAAGGGGGCTGGGGGACAGCCTGTTCTGCTGTGCCGGTGTGTATCACTGGCCACGGAGTGGACCTGCTGCTGCAGGACACAGCTGACCTCTGGAGAGTCGCTGTCTGGGTGAGGCTGCCCTTTCACAGGACAGAACACAGCTGTTGTTTGGATGTCAGAGGCCAGTTAGTTAATAACTGAGTTTGGCAATCAGCTCAGGATGTTAAGTTTGGAAAACAGTCTGCCTGTGGGTTTACGAAAGGCCAGGACAGTATGAAGGGAATCTTTGTGCTTCAACAGGTTGTTCTGTTATCCCTTCTTTGCAGAAAAATTAACACTTAGCAGCCGGTTTTGGAAAGAATTAAGAGAATGCAGAGAGGTCAGAGCAGGTGTGCAGAGGTCACCTTCCTGACCCCTGGCCGGGGAGAGGACTGTTTCTGGATCAACAAATCCAGCAAACATGCCAATCCAGCTTAAGATTTCTAAGGCAAATACTGACTCCATCCCAAGCCTTTGAATTAATTTGCCAACTTGAGCGTAACCCTCCATCCAGCATACCCTGGCCTGTTTTCTTTCTTCGTGCCCAATCATTTACCCACCCCACCCTTCCTTCTGAACTCTTAGCAGGTGGGACCTTTAATGGGCAGTTCTGCATTCTTTCTGTTGAGAGGAATAATGTAGTGCCTTCATATTCTTAGTGTGTGATTGTGGGAATGGGAGGAGAGGCAGACCCTAACAGAGTAAAGAGGCCTGCCAGATCGCACCAAAATAACTTCTTGACCATGCTTCAATATTAAAGGAAAAAATAAGGGTATGTTATTATGTTGATTTCCCCACATGTTTCAGTTGCTTTTTAATTAATTAATTGGGGGGGGCAAGAGATTGGCTTGGTTTTTTTTGTTTGTTTGTTTGTTTATTTGTTTGTTTTTTGAGACAGGGTTTCTCTGTGTAGCCTTGGCTGCCCTAGACTCGCTCTGTAGACCAGGTTGGCCTCAAACTCACATAGATCCACCTGCCTTTGCTTCCCTGAGTGCTGGGATTTGGTGCACCACCATGCCGACTTCTAATTAATTTTAAGACATGTATCTTAAGGTTTGTATGAATTGGTATGCAAAGAACCACATGGCTGACCAATTAGTTTTAAATCGAAAGATGGTAGGGTGGGAAGGCGGCTCAGTCTGGAGAGTGCTTGCCATATAAGCTTTGGACTTGAGTCCAGAGCCCCAGCATCCAAGCAAAAAGCGCTGGGGAGGCAGAGATAAGGGATTTCTGGGGGTGCCTTCCAGCCAGTCTAGCTGAATTGGTGAGCTCCAGGTTCAATGAGAGATCCTATCTCAAAAAAAAAAAAAATTAGTGTGGAGAGCAGCTGGGGATGAGATCCCACATTACCCTCTGGCCTCCACACTCAGTGCTCAGTGCTTGCACAGACACGCACAAACACACACACACACACACACACACACACATGAATACATGCACTCACATGTACCACACAGACACACAGGAGGTTGTGCATGCCTGTAACCTCAGCACTTGGAGGAAAGCTGGAGGAGGATCGGGAGTACAAAGGCAGCCTGCGCTATGAGAACTTTGCCTTGGTCACATACAGCATTAAAAGTGAAATGTGTGACAAGGGTTGTGGGTATTTATTTATCTTCATTCCGAAGATACTTTCACTAGGTATAGAATTTCCGCTGCAGATCTTTTGTGGTGCTCTTTCCCAGCACTCCAGACTTGTGACACTGTTTATAGTGGCCACAGCCCTTGTCACAGCTGTGTAGTTTTCCTCTGGCTACTTTCAAGATTTCTAGTTTCCTTTCCTCTGCTTTCTTTGTATTTATCCTGCCTCCAGTTCCTTGGGCTTCATGAATCTATAGATTTGTTGAGCTTCAACAAAGCCCATAAAATCGAGCCATTATTTTTCGATACTTCTTCTGTCTCAGTCTCTCTCGCTCTTCTTCTGGGGCTCCAGTTCACCCAGGGTTCTTTGAAATCCTTTAGATCTACATTACTCTTCATCTTTACAACCTTTTTCTTCCTTTCTCTTCTTCAGATGGGATCATGTCTACTGGTCTTTAAAGTTCACTGGCCCTGTCTGGGGTCTGAGTTGCTTTGTATAAAAAGAACTTTTATTTGCCAGATTAAATTGTTGTCTTGAGGCTTCCTGCCTCCTTCTGCTAACCTAGGCCTCGTCCTGGAAGCTTCTAACCTCCATACAATCTAATCTAGGCTTAGAATGTTTTCAGCCTCTGAGACTTACTGCTGAATAAGCTCACCCTTTCTTGTTCTGAGCTCTGGGCTGGCTGATTCAACTCAGCTGTTCTGGTTCAAACTCCTCTCCCAGCTGACTGATTCTATCTGGCTTTTCTCTTGGACTCTGAATTGCTCTGCTCGGCCTCAAACTAACTCTAGCAATCTGCTCTAGTCTCCTGGCTCCTTTTCATTCTCTGGCTCATTCAGTCTTCACCAGAGTTCTCCCTCTATTACTGTCCTGGTAAAAACTGCCTCTTCTCTCCCTGCATTGCCCCTTAAGTAGCTTCCATTTCCTTTCTTCTCATGAGAGTTGGGTGTATCCTGTTCTATCATACCTTTCTCTGATTCATCACCTTTTCTGCCACTCAAGTAGACATCACTTTCAAACATGGGTGCTTCCTTCCACAAACTATCTTTACTTTCATTGTTTAGGATTAAAGGCATGTACCACCATGCCTGGTTCTAAGCTTTTCTTTACCTGAAACTTAGATCTGCTTGCCTCTGTCTCCTGGATTAAAGGTGTTGTTTGTGTTCCAGCCAGATCACACAGACCTAGGTCTCTGCACGTGACCTCTCGCCAGAGCAGCCATGTTCTGAGTTGACATTCCTATACAGCTTTGCCCTTACCCTTGGATTTATCTTTTTCCCACACATAACAGGAGGTTTTGTCATTGTTTTGGTTTTTTGAGACCACTATGTGTATCTCTGACTGACCTTAAAAGTAGTCACAGAAATTGGCCTGCCTCTGCCTCCCCAGTGCTTGGATTATAGGCGTGCACTACCACGCCTATCTATGTACTATAGATTTTAAGTCTAGAATTTCCAGTTAGAGCTCTTACATAGTTTCTATGTCTGTGCCAAGTTCTTCCACATACCTCATTTCTCATATAGTTTCCTTTATGTCACTGAGCAAACCGTAAGAGTCACTGTCAAGACTCTCACTCATTAATTATAACAGGAGGGGTATGTTGAAGTCTTTGTTGGTGACTGTACATGGAAGATAGGCTATATTCCCCATTTAGTTATTAAATAATTTTCACTTTACTTTGGGTAGAATATAATCATATATTTTGTGGTAAGAAGCCTGAAGTCAAGGCTGTTCTTCTGAGGAGCTATTTTGAGGAGTGAAAGGTTGTTTGTTTGTTCTAGGTACTAGCAATTAACTTGGTTAAACTAAAACCACAAGCCCTGACTCTAGGGCAGCTCATTTCCCAGATATTTTATCCATAGCTGGTTGTTTAGAGTCTGCTGCATGCATGTGTGATTCAGGGTCAGCCAGAGGTATGGGCCGTTCTTAAGCTGAATGCACTCCCTTTCTGGCCTCTTGCTGCCTGGTTTGCTGCTGCAGCTTCCACAAGCTGTGGCTAGCCGGAAACGGCCAGAGAGCCAGTGCTTTCGTGCTGGGTGTGAGCGCTGTGGCAGCTGCAGCTTCTACAATGCTCAAAGACTTAAGACGAAAATACATTTCCCAACTCCTGGGGTGTCAACTCCCCCAGAATATACTTACTCTCTGTCTCATATTTTGTCTTGAGTTTGTGTGAAGTTGTTATATATATTTTTGTTCTGGTTCTTAACTGTTCTGTCCAGGAAATCAGTCCACCTCGCCAGAGGTGGTGAGTGGGGAATCAAACAGTGATTCCCCATGGAGGAGTAAGGGCTACCCAGATGCATACAATGGGCCAGGCTCCCTAAATGTCCACTAGGGACATGGGTCAGTGGGTCAAAGCCCGTGCTGTGCAAGCATGAGAACCTGTCCACATCTCTAGGACCGACATGACAGCTGGATGCTGCTGTGCATGCCTGTAACAGACCATCCAGAGTGCCCACTGGTCAGCCAGTTTATCCCAAATGACAGCGAGCTTCCAATTAGTGAGAGCCCCCTCTCTCTCTGCAGTGAGACAGAGAACAATAGAGAAAGATATCCAGGATCTTGCTCTGACTTCCACATATATGTGCATTCACACACACACACACACACACACACACACACACACACACAAACATATGTGCATGTACAACACACATTTTAGGCACAAAATGTTTTTAAAAAACTGTAGCTAACTTAGTCAGATATACTGAATTGTTCAAGGGAAATAGTATCTATTCTTTTGAAATGTGTTGGAGATTAGATTGAAGAACAGTTTAAGAATGGATGTGCACGTAGGTGACGGTTAAGCAACTGTAGTAAAATGTTGGTGGTCAAATCCACGAAGCCTTTGGAACTTTTCTGTGAGCTTCAGTTTTTACATTAAAGATGCTGAGAAGCGGGGGAGGGGAGGTGCTGTTTAAACTGTTCACAGACTCCCTGAAACATGATTGCTCAGTCCTTCGTGAGGATCTGCTTTTGTAAACAGACAACAAAAATGTAACACAGACACACGTGATCTCGGTTGCTTGAGAGCAAGAGACTGTCAGGTAAGAGATTAACACAAATCAAACATGCCCTCCTTTCCCTGGAAACACAGAGTCAGTGAAAGTGTGGAAAGCAAATAGTTGAAGGCAGGGTATGCTGTGTCCTCTCAGTGGGGGGTGAACAATCTGAGTTGGTGAGAGTGGGAATGTGCAGGCTATTTAGAACCATGGAGGCTGCATAGAAAGGGAAAGGGGCAGACACGGGGAGCCCAGATGCAGAGAGGAGCCGATGTAACTGTCTGCAGTGACTAGAAACAGAGCAAGGAAGGAAGAGGCAGAGCCTTCAAGACTAGCTTGGGTTCTCCTCAGAGCAGAGGAGACCATGTCTGTGAGCAAGGTCAGAGATGCATACCCCAATGTGCAGCTATTTGTCTGGTACCCAGAAGTGTGGGGCACCCAGACCCGGCCAGCCCAAACCCTCCCTGTGACACCTCCCTGTGATGCTTGGCGGAGTGCCTGGGCCACCCGTGAGAGAGAGACCTGCGGGTTCCACGGTCCTTCCAGTGGCATCCTGTGATTGGATGCTCCTGAAGCAGATAAAGGTTCTGTGATAACGCTTTGCTGTCAGCCAGCCCCATCCCCTGAAGTCTAGACTGTTGGGTGATTGGGAACCCTACATTCACAGTGACCCCAGATTTCGCTCTTCAGAGCTTGAACATGTCCGGCTTCTGACCCCTTCCTTTGTACAGTGAGGCAACCGCTGTCCGTGCTGTTAAGACGGGATTCTAAGGGAGGCGTGCAAGCTTTCGCTCAGAGTCCCTGGACCTGCAAGTCCCAGGTGCGTCTGAGAACTCCATCTTAAAGCAGTGCTCACTAAAGAATGCCTAGCTACCACCTTGGTCATTCTGCAGTGAAAAGAAATCAAATCGTAAAGCTACATCAAATGTCAACAATTTCTCTTCTCAAAAAGAAAGTTGACTCAATGGCTGCCCTTCCAGAGGCCCTGGATTTCATTCCCAGCGCCCACGTGGTGGCTCAAAAAGTTTTTTTTAAAGGTATATATTGTGTTTGCTTTTTAGTGATTGTTCCACTATCTCTGGCGAGATAAATGTTTTGATCTTTACCCTAGAAATTAAAGTCCCAAGCAATATATTGAGATGTTGAGGAATAACAGATGTTTCTCATCTCTAGTTATCTGGGTCTAGATGGATATCTGTTACATCCAGAACGAATGCCAGGCGCTGAAAACACTGATTTTAAGGTTGTTAGGCCAGGTGTAGTGTGGCTTGAATGAGAATGGCCCCTTCGGTCTCATACATTTGAATGCTTGATCCCCCCCGTTAGTGGAACTGTTTGGAAAAGATTGTGAGGTGTGACCTTGGAGGAGGTGTGTCAGTGGGATTTGAAGTTTAAAAAGCTCATGCTATTCCTAGCTAGCTTTCTCTGCCTTAAGCTTGCCATGCTCCTCAGCATGGTGGTCATAGCTTCTATTCCACTGCAAGCCTGAGCCCCAAATTACACACTTTGTTTTGTAAGTTGCCTTGACCATGGTGTTTTGTCTCAATAATGGAAAAGTAACTGAGACAGGTGTCCGATGTAAAAGTAGCATTGATAGGCTGACAGAATTGTGCAGTGTGAAAGTACAAACTCAGAGAGAGAGAGAGAGGGGCAACGACCCCCGAATGCCCTGCTTGTAAGGTTTCTATCACTGTTCCTTTGAGGCCTAGCTTATTGCAGTGACCCAGAGTTCAGTGATGGGATGGTGGTTAGAAGCACATCTGTATGGAGAAGACATGCTTCTTGGCTTTAATTCACCTCAGCCTGACCACACAGGAGCCACTCAAACACAAAGCCACGGCTCTCCAAGTCTCTCACGTGTCTGTTCTCTAAGAAGCAGACAGAAAGGGCCCGAATTCACATTTGGCGATACAGTGAGTCCTTCAGAACCTTTTAGCAGAGAGGGTCTCCTCTCAGGGGACCCCAGAGGAGGTGCTGTTCAAAGAGAGGAGAGGATTTCTAGCACCAGCGTCCAGTGAAGAAGGAAAGCGCATCGTTAGCCCTGCTGGGAAGTGAGGAAGGCTGCACAAGGGGCTCTCGGGCACTGCTCTGAAGTGATTTCCTAACTGTGAGCAGACACCGTGGTTTCGAGCCACATATCCTGTGTAAACACTGATAATAATGTCGAGCTAGACCATGTAAAACTGCTGTTCTGTGGGCAAGATCAGATATCACAGTTTCATATAGCAAAGTCTAATGGTGTTAATAGCAGTAACATTATTGCGGCTGCTGCCTCTGCTCACGCTGTGCCGTGCCCCGCTCCCCTCATGCCAGGAACCTCACACAGATGCTTTCACTTTCTCCGGTTCTATTAAATGTTGCTCACTGCTGGCTTGACTCACATTCCATTTGGTCATTAGGCAGTATTTACCAAGGATCTGCTGTGAGCCAGACAGTACATGCCGATGATCAGCACAGAGTTCTTGCCATCATAGACTCAGGAGGTTCACAGGGAGGGCAGAGAATAACAAATGAGCAAAGGATTAGTGAAGAGGTGAAAGGATTAGTGTCAAGGTGGCCCAGCAGATAAAGGCACCTGCCACAAACCTAAACCGGTCACCAGAGCCCACAGCAAAAGGAGAGAACTGATTTCTGGAAGTTGTCTTCTGGCCTCCACACACGCACCAAGGCACAAACATATGCCTTCTTTCACACATATGCAACAGTAATAAATAAATTTTAGCTAGTTGATTAATTCATTGATCACAGGGTACAGTGGGTGTAGGAAGGCAGTTAATTGATGTTCTGTTTTCATCATTGTTGCTGTGATAAAATACCAGGACCAAAAGAAACTTAGAGGAGAAAGGGTTTAGTTCTAGGTTACAGCCCAGGAAGTGCAGGAAGCAGGAACAGCCAGGAGAGGCAGAATGGTCAGATGACAAACAAGGCCGTGCAGGTCTTCTGTTTTAGACACTTGGGAGGTGAGATGTCAGAGAATCTTACAGAAAGAGCCACTGAGGAGGCAGCAAAGAAAGCCCCAGGCTGGAATCCAGAAAGAGGGACGTGGCTGGAGACGTATGTCTGAAACTACCGTTGTAGGAGCTATTTCAATTTTCGAGAATGTAGGAGCTGACCTGAGGGCAGGTGTATATAGTCTCATTGAAACTGCAAAGTGACTTCAAGCCGTCAGTGTCAGAGGCCCTGCTCCTGGCTCCTGTAGGCCACGGTGGATTCACAGAACACTGGTTCTGTGTCCTAGAACCTCACCTGTAGCTGTCCTGTGGTGTGAGGCACAAAAGGAGCTCGCTGGCTGCTTCGTCCACTGCAACAGTGAGTGGACCCTGAGATGAAGCTAAGCCAGGAAAAATTTAAAAAGACAAGTTAGCCAGAGGCACAGGGACAGAGTTAATCACAGAAAAAAGCAAGACAGCCAGGCTTTGCCGAGGCCTTAGAAAGGATTGAACACCAAGAATGGGCCATTCCTGGTAACCCAAGGGCCTGGGTTCACATTTTAAAATATCTTTCCTTAGCTTTTCGACTTTCTCTCAAAGTGACCTTTGTGTGACTTTACTTAATGCCCCTGGGCCTCAGCTTACTCATCTGTAAAACTGGAATAGTCATGACGCAGACTTCTGCCTGCAAAGAGCGTCAGCCATGGTTAACACGTCGTAAATGCTCAAAGTCTCCTTTAAAGAATGTATGGAATCTCGGGCTGGAGAAATGGTTCAGAGGTTAACTGTGTGTCTGACTCTCGCAGTGGTTCAAGGTTTGGTCCCCAGCAGCCAGGTCGCTGTCGCCTGTAAACGCAGCTCCGGTGGACGGGGTCTGGTGCCCTCCTTTAGCCTCGGCAGGCAGGCGTGGGTGTGCCCGAGCCCGTACACAGGCTCACCTGCATGTGCATAATTTAAAAGTGAAAATGAATCATTTTAAAAAGAACTTGAGCAGTCTCTCTGCCCTATAGTTAGTTCTGAGACCGAGGTGGGCATGTCCCTTGGCTCCTGTCAGTGAGAAGACAGACAGACTCAGAGAGATAGAGAGAACTGGGTGTGGCCTGGCCTTGCACTACAGTGACATCACACCTGCTATGAAGAGTGTGTTGCCAGGAGCCAGTGCTAGAGGCAGCAAGGCACAGTGTTCTGGAGACAGAGGCTAGAGAGCGAATGACGAGAGGCTGCAACTGGAGGCCACATGATAGGATATGTCACACCAGCTCCAGTTGTGCAAGCTGTCTGGGGTCAGCATGAGGAGCAGCAGAAGGTGCCAAAGTCAAGGGGCCATCTGACAGGAAAGCACCACATGGCCTCTAAACCCACGCTAAGTTTTGGGGGTGCTGCTTATTGCTGTCGGTGAGGGTCACTTCTGACAGGGAAAGAAACGTGTAGCTCCTGTTGCTGAAAGACTTGAAGGAAGAAAGGGGAAAGCGAGGCAGTGACAGGAGCTTCAGCACTGCTTTTGAAGCACACATGGTCAGTGGTTAGACAGAATGTTTTAAACACCTCGCAGGTTGGGGGTGAATATTTTGCCCGCATGTCTGCCTGTGCAGCACAGCGTGCTTGGTGCCTGTGGAGGTCAGAAGGCGGCATCAGGGATCCCAGGAACTGAAGTTGTGGATGGGCGCCTCCCGTGGGGGCTGCGAGTCAGCCTCAGGTCCTCTGCGAGCGCAGCAGGTGTCGCCAGTTGCTGAGTCATGTCCCTGGCCCCCTGTGTTAGTTACATTGCTTTTACTGTGAGGCCAATGCAGTGTCTGAAGGGAGAGGAGACTGTTGTGACTCAGTTTTGGAGGACTCGAATCCACAGTGGCAGAGAAGGCGTGGTGGCGGGAGTATATGGGAATCTGACCATGAAGCAGAGAGTTTGGAACCACGGCCAGGGCGTAGATGTCAAAGGCCCACTCCTAGTGAGCCCACCTCCCCCAGGTTCCACAGCTGGAGCATCTGAGGCCCTGGGTCCAGCAGTCCTCTCTGAGGCCATTTCCTCCAGTGACCTAAGGACCCCCCCATTAGACTCTAACCTCTTAAAGGGCCAAGCTTGCCACAAGGGCCAGACATATCCCAGACATAGCAGTTAGCCTGAACGAGTGATTTCTGTGGCCTGCTGGGAAGCCTGGAAAGAGCCTGCGCGCCCGCAGTTCCCATGGTGCGGTCAGCAGCCCAGTGCGCGGTCTTCCTGCCTCTACTGTCCTTGTCTATCCTCGTGGGTACAGCACGGCTCTGCCTTTACTCTGAGTGAGCTGAGCAGGAGGAAGGAGGACAGAAGAGGGATTCCTATGTCATGACAGCAAAGTCTTTTTTCAAGACTCTTTGGCCAGTTCGGCCCCACGGTCACCTGACTGTAAGCTACAGAGAGGGCTTGCTGGGCCCATTGCCATTCCTAAAGATATGGAGACTTCTGTTACGAGGGAGAAGAGAGGGCTGTTGTATGGGTAAGTAGCCACCTGTGTCTGTATCGGCAGGTCTGTTCATCTCTTTGAGGCTCATTTTCACACAGTACCTCCCTATTCTAGCCAGTGTCTTGAAGCTTATCAGAGGGATGCCTCATTTGTCTCTGGAGGGAGAACTTCTCATGAAGACCTCCTGGGACGTGGGAGAAGTCGGCACGTTTCACAGCAAACAGTCCATCCATCACTAGTTACAGTAGCATCCTACTGTCAGCGTGCGAGGAGCTGCGGGGCCTCACTGCCACATGATCATTGTGAAGTTTGGTGCCTAGTGCTCCCTGTCAGGAGCTTCCTGATGCCCTGCCTACCGTACCTTCTTAGCCTTCTACTCTTGGGCATGTTGTCCCGCGTGTCTGCTGTGTCTGCTGCATAACCCTGTCCGAAGAGAT
Source organism: Psammomys obesus (assembly GCF_907164565.1). Taxonomy (NCBI): domain Eukaryota; kingdom Metazoa; phylum Chordata; class Mammalia; order Rodentia; family Muridae; genus Psammomys; species Psammomys obesus. The sequence continues at coordinate 8,172,845 of NW_026586383.1, forward strand.
GAGGTCGTGGGTCAGCCAGTGGTCGCTGGGAAGTGACGTTACAGTTGAACAGAGTCCTAACCAGGCTGTCCTGTGGCCACAGGGCACATCAGGGCCGCTCTTCTACCTAGTGGCCTGTTGTCACGACAAGTGCTTCTGGGTCGCACATCTACCCCAGTGAGTTAGATGCACAGCTTGTACAACTCAAGGGAGGGCCAGCCACCATGAGGCCCGTCTCGGTTGAGCTTCAGTAATTGTCAGGCCCCCAGTTAAGCAACCTAGTGCTGGCCCTACGATGGGCCTTGTGTGTTTGGGACAGTTTGAGAAGATGGTGGGCAAATTGTGCTCTTGTCTATCAAGAGCCAAGCACAAGCCTGAACCGACCAACCAGTCTACCAACCACAGGGTCTAGTAGAGAGTGTCAGTTTTGTGTAAATATTTTCAATATATCAGTGATGTATATGAAAATTACACTAGGACTCCATCTCAGCGCAGCCCGAAGGACAAGCCAAAAGCAACATACTAACAAGAATGGAAACAAAAGGGTACACTAATACACTATTAGTAAGAATGTAAACTAGCCCCATCGCTCTGGAAATCAGTGTAGAATAAACAAAACAAGACCAAAAGAACACAAAAAAAACAAAAACCTAGAAACACACCTTCTGCATTGTCCCAGCTAAAGCACTTCTCAGTGTTTTCCCACAAGACTCCAAGTCAGCACGTCCCAGAGATCCTAGCACATCAGTCTTCACAGCTGCACCATTCTCCACAGCTGAGTTATGGAACCAGCCTGGTGTCCATCAACAGAGAACTGGGTAAAGGAAATAGGCTTATGGAAAATGGATTGTTTTTTTAAGCCATAGAGAAGGAATTTAGATCATTTTCTGGAAAGTGGAAGCAACTGGAGATCCCCATGTCAAGTAAATGAAATTAAACTTGGAAAAGCAGATATCACATTTCCTCTCGTTTGTGGGTCCCGGGTTTCATTTGGTGATGTGAAGGTAGAGATAAAACCTAGACCTGATAGTGATTTCAGCTTGTCAGGCTCTAGAGTCATCTGGGAGAGGGGCCTCTATGGCTGACCGAGCCCGTGGGGGTTATCCAGATGGCACTGAAGTAGGGAGACCCGTTGTTTTCTGACTATAGAAGCGGTGTGACCAGGGGCATTCAGCCATTTTGTTTCCTGACTGTGGAGCAGTGTGACCAGGTCTTGATTCTTTGACTTCTGGTCATGATGGACCGAATCTTTGACAGAACCAGAAGGAAAAAAAAAAAAGGCCTCTCCCTTAAGTTGTTTCTGGACTTGGGACAGGGCAGCCTGCTGGCTCCCCTGAGCAGACTTTTTCACTGGGGCAGGAAGCTGCTGTGGGTACTCCTCCATCCAGCTGCTGAGCAGTGAGGGGCAGTTGTTGGGACTGATGAGGGTATGCGTGTGCACGGATTTTAAAATGGCGATTCATGAAAAGGCTTCCTTGCTGCTGTTACCATCGCTGCCCTGCAGCTTTGGACCCTGAGGAGGGACACTGATTTGGGAGGTCTGGGCAGGGATCGGGGAAAGTCTCGGGCCACACAGGACATGAGAGCTTGCACCCAGTTACTGGGGAAGGGGTCATGGGGAAGACGGGTTGGTATGGCTCCTCTGTTCCTTCGTTGTGACTTCAGGTTACTGTGTCAGGTTTGACACAGAGTCTGTCCCAGATCCTTGGAGTCACATGCTAGAGGCAAGCAAGACTGCCCTTATGTCCAAGCATCTCACTTAACAAACCATGTGTCACATCCTGACATGGCCCTACCAGACCATCTGCCTCTCCATGTGGGCTCCGGGGCTGCTTCTCGAGTGCCAGGCACAAGTTCAGAGCCTCTCAGAGTGAAGGCCGGATGGTCCCTCTCATTCACACTCCTCTGTGGAGAAGCTGACGTGGGTCAGATGCAGCTGCCGTTGGACCAGCGTTCTAGCCACTTACGTGCACAGTTGTGTCTGGCTGGCGCCGTGTTCCCGAACTAATCCCCACTGCCACTAGGTTGGCCCAGCTGCCCGTGTAAGAGTGTTCACAGTTCAAGTAGAGCGTAATCAGGGGACACAGCTTTCCTCACTAGATCCCTGCCTCGTAGTCTCAGGGCCTTCAGACTGCCTCAGTCTGTCCAGGCCCAGAGAACGTGATAGAAAAAAAATCCCTAGCCTGGCTGCCAGCAGGACAGGCCTGTGTGTTGCCAGACATGACATCTGCAGGCTAGGTGGAGAAAGCTGGAGAGCCACAGTGTGTGGGTGTGGGTGTGTGTAGCCTAAAGTCCACATCAAGGGACTTCCTCTCTTGGCTTTTTTTTCCCCCTGAGATAGGTTCTCTGGAGTTCATTGATTGACTAGACCAGCCAGGCAGTGAACCCCAGGCTGCTTTTCCACCTGTGGGACTACAGAGGTGTGCCACCCTGCTCAGCTTTTTTCACGGTTGCTGGGGCTTGAACTTGAGTCCTTAAGCTTATGCTACAAGCAGTTTACCAACCAAGCCTCCTTGCCAGCCCCTCTTTTTAGATTTCGAACACAGATCCCCTTTCTTTAGAGGAGCGTCTGTGAGTATCTGTACTCTGCCACCTCTGGGGCACCAGGAGGGACAGAGCACTGGTGCTGGCTTCAAAGGAAGGCACAAGACCGCAGAGTTCTGACCTCCCCAGACCTGAGAAGCAACTCAGTGGGAAGAGCTGTGCAGAAGGATTGGCTCACCAGGAGGAGACAGCCCTCCACAACAGAAGCAGCAGCCTGGCTTTGTTTTGTGTGTGTATGTGCCAACATGTATGAACATCCATGCGTGTGTACACATGCAGATGTGGGCACGTATGTCTGAAGCCAGAGATCGCCTGGGCTGTTAGACCTCAGTCACTGTACCCCTTGCGTTTAGGGACAGAGCCTTCCACTGGGATCTAGGCTTACTGATGAGGTTATGCCAGCTGCCCAGAAGCCAGCCACGGGGGTCTGCCAGTCTCTGCCTTCCCAAATGACAAGCATGTGCCACCATGCCCAACCTTTTACACATGGTCTGAGGTCACATTCATGTTCTCAGGCTTGCAACACAAAGCACTTTACCAAAGGCTGTCTGCAGCCCAGGAGATTGCTTTTCTATCTCCCTTACATCCAGGCTGCAGCATGGAGACAGCCTCTGCTCTCAGCTTCCTGACTCTGGATTGTTGCTGCCTCCTCCGCCTTCTCTTCCACCTCCTCCTCACCATCATCATCACCGTCTTTTCAGTGACTTACAGTGCAGTCTAGTCACTCCTCTGCTCCCAAGGCTTCAGTGCCTCTCATCTGCTTGGGAAAAAAAACAAAAAACAAAAACAGGAAGAGTGGGAGAGTCTTCCTCTGCCATTTGCCCCACCTGTCATGCTGAGTCTCTTGACTTTGTTCTTGAAACAATTAGAGATGAGCAGAATGAATAGAAGAGTTCAGAAGCCCAGTGAGAGCTGAGCCTTCCATTTCATGGATAAGGAGCTGTGGTATTTCTGATGAGAGTAGCCATCAGTGGCCATTACTGCTCTTATTGATATAAACTTGTTACTCAGAGAATTAGGGAGCTTGTCTTGCTTCGTGATGGAACAGGGCTGATGGAATTTCCAAAGGAAATCGAGACTCAAATATCACTTTGGTCTTTCTCTTTGAACTTGTAGTACAGATAGCGCCTGCGCAAGGTTTCTCAGTGATTCGTTCTTTTTTTAGCCAGCCATTTCTCCAGTCAAGTTTTGAAAGGCTTGGGAGAACATGTGATTTTTTTTAAATATCCTGGAGTATTTTTCCAGGCCTGGGCAGCTCGTGGGTCAATGCACAGCTATTTCCGTACGTGGGCAGGATGGAGGAGCACTGTCAGTTCACGGAGGGCCTGGCTGGCTGAGCTAGGCTTGCATGGAAATGCTCTGGCCTTCCCTCCTCCTGCTGTTCCTCATATTCCCCGGAGAGCTGCAGATCTGTCTTCCAGACCCACTTGTGTCTACTTGCCTGTACCTGCTGCGTGGTGTTTATTCCGAGCTCTGATCCCTTTAAGTTGTGAAAACCTGGACTTCCCGAACCCAGCGTGTAGCAGACAGGTCTGAACTGCCAGGCATCTGGGGAGTAGCTCGGGGGAATGTGGACTGCACCGGGGGAGGAGGAGCTTTGGAATGCACCATCAAGAAAACAGATTCCTACGATTCCAACTGACGTGGAAGCCTGTTGTTTTTCAAGGCCTGGGTCCCGGAGCAGGTCACCTGTACTGAGGAACCCTTGACTGACTCTAACAGGAAACGGTATGAGCTGGCAGATGGGAACTGAGCTCACGGCCCACCCCAGCACACCTGGTGCTTTCCGCCATGTTCCCCCCTGTAGGCGCAGGACCTTTCGAGTTAGACAGTGAGTGGATTAGTTCTTGGGCCAGAACGTTTTCTGTCTCTTTCCCCAGCTCTTCCCCACCCTGTCTGTGTCCTGGCTGCTCCCCAGTCTGGACTCTATGAATGGGCTCCCTAGCTTCCTGACATCCTCTTGTGTTCTCCTCTCAATGGGCAGCAGGGAGAGATAGAAGAAGTATTGATTCTCCTGCCCCACCCTTTGACATCACAAAGATCTGGGCTCCTGGCACTGTGTCTGGTTCCAGTGACCTCTCTGCCCTCCACCTCCCGTCTAAAGGATAAGTGCGCACTGAGACTGGTCACGGAGCCCCGAACTCCGGCCCCCTCTATAAAAGGCCCCTTACTGAGAGTGCCATCTGCTTCCTGCCAGAACCCTGGTAGATGAGATTCCTAAGACCTTTTCAGATTTGAAGAGAGGTGAGCGCACAGAGGGAACAGCTCTCTGGGGCTCCTGCTTTTTCACCAGTTTCCTCCCACACACACCCCCACCCCCCATCCCTGGTTCACCGCAATCCTGGGAGACAAAGCCTGATCAAAACAGACCTCTGGAGCAAAAGTTCCCAGGATGGCATCACTGGGACCCTGATAGACACAGATAAGTGAACTTCTGTGATGGTGCGTGTGCCTGCCGTGCGGAGTGAGCAGGCTGTGTGGCCCGGTCTGGAGTGGGTAGCGCGGGAGAAGCACAGTCCTGACTGCCATCGTCGTAACAATGTCAGAGCCGGAGCCAAGGGCCAAGCGGGCCGTCACCCCTGCCCTGTCCCTGTTGGAAGCTTTCTTTCCTGTCCCCTGGAATGAGCCTTGCTCAGACACACGTGACACGTGACCTCAGACATCAGATTACACAATCATGCCATCAAACGGCAGCCACGTTATCCTGACAGGTCTGGAGTTTGTGTTCTGCCCTTTAGAGTCTCAGGACCGTTCACACACAGCCTTCCAAGAACAACTGCTTCCAAACAGGCCCAAGGGAGAAGGGTAGAAATTAAGAATTTTTAAAATTCATATATTCTCAATTATTATAGTTAACATTTTTTTCAATAAAGAGAACTACATTCTTAAAAATTATGTCACGTGTGGTGTTCTCTTAAAAAAACAGAGATTTAAGGACATTTGTCCTACCCTTTCACATGTTGATTAATTGAGAAAGAATAATTGATCTTTCTACACCCTTGACCCAATTAATAGTATTCTGGGCCATGTGCATATGTGCCTGTGTGCTGTGCGTGTAGCTTGACAGAGAAGCTAGAAGAGAAAATAGTGGGTGACAGCCAGGCGGAAAAGACACAGCAGTAAATGCCACCAGGACACACACTGTCCTAGTTTCCTGGTGCTCTGATAAAAAGCCTCTGACAAAAACAATAGAAGGGGGAAGGCGACAGTCATCAGAGCGGGGAAGCCACAGGGACGGGAGCTTGAGGGGCTGGTCACATCACATCCGTAACCAGGATCAGAGAGCAAGGGATGTGTGTGCTCTCAGCTCACTTTCTCCCCTTTATACACCCGGGGACCCAAGTGCAGGGAATGACGTCACCCACAGTGGGCAGGTCTTCCTACCTCCATTAATTCCTCACAGACAGGCCGCCTACCAACCAGCCTAACTGACACAATTCCTCGTTGGGCTTCTCTCCCCAGGTACATCTAGATTGTGTCATGTTCGGTTAAGAGGCACTGCCACACACCGTGGGGGGCATTTATCAAGCAGATGCTGGGAATGACACACATGGCAATACAAGTAACTCTTAAGAGCAGTGAATAGTGAGGAAAGTAAGAATGAACTATACAAAATGGCTATTCCATGACTCAACATACGTGCTCATACAAATGCAGTGCACATTTTGGGAGCAAGGACACAAACACTAAATCTGCTCTGATCACATCATAAAGTTTTCCTGGGGGTTGAGGGAGATGGAAGTTAGCCTATAGGGCTGAAACGGAAGCTTGTGTCCACAGAGGCCCTTGGCCTGGTGTCAGCTGTGCAGTGCCCGGTAAATGGAACCTCTGTTCTTAAGGTAGAAAAGAAAGTCCTCAGCGTGTTCCCAAAGAAGTCGGAAAGCCTGCGTGTCTCCCCATGACCTCGCGGCAGGAAACCACAGGTGGTTAATGGAACAGAAGCCCCTTTTGTAGGGTCAGAGTACAAACAGCACTGCCTAGAGACCGCGTGAAAGGAGGGATGCTGGGAGCCACCCTCCAGCCTGGCTTCTGAGAACACGTCACTGGAGGCACCCACCAGGTGGGTGAGTGTCCATCCTGCCTGAGGAGTGCTCCAGACGTGGCCATCTGTTAAACAAAAAAAACTGCCGGACAGAAAGTGGAGCCCACGGCACACGCATGCAAAACCGTAAGAAAAGGCCGCTGGGAACACCTTGAACAATGCGCTCTCCACCCCTCCCTCACAAACCTGATCCAGCTCTGTATTCCTTATCTTGGCGACTCTTATTTCTTGGTTGCTGTGTTTGTGTGTGAGGCTTTGATGTGTGTGCATGGGTAGATGCAGGTATATGCACATAAGTGTGGAGGCCAGAGATTAGCCACTGAGTGACTGCCACTGTGCCTTGTCTTTGCTATGGGGTCATTCACTAAAGCCAGTGCTCACTGTATGGCTAGACTGGCTGGCTTCAAGAAATCCACCTGTCACCATGCCCCACCAGCTTCCCAGCATTCGAGCTGTAAGAGCAGGCCCGTGCCTCGGTTTTACATGGGACTAGGGATTGAAGTCAGGCCTTCACGCTTGGCACTGTGACCACTAAGCCATATTCCCAGACCCCCAATTATTCTTTCCTAATGTTTCAGGGAACTATGTTTTCAGCGTCAGTGAGGCTGGAAAGATGGTTCAGTGTTTAAAAGCTCTGGCTGTTCTTCCAGTGGATCCTGGTTCGATTCCCAGCATCCACGTGGCAGCTCACCACTGTCTATCACTCCAATCCCCTCTTTTAGCCTCTACAAGCATTGCATGTGCCTGTTACAAATACACCCGCACAGGCAAGGCACCCTACACATAAAATAAAAAAAGCAAAAATCTCTGAAAAGTTATAGGCATGACTTATAGAGGACAGGTAATATTTTTTGTTTTTTTCAAGACAGAGTTTCTCTGTGTAGCCTTGGCTGTCCTGGTACTCACTTTGTAGAGCAGGCTGGCCTCAGACTCTCAGAGATCCTCCTGCCTCTGCCTCCCACATGCTGGGGTTAAATGCATGTGCCAGCACTGCTCAGTCGCCTGGGTAATATCTTATTGAGCAAATATACTGCACTGACTCTTCAGTGTCCCTTTCTGTCACACGTAGCTGCTTCCCGCTTGCCCCACTTCTAATAACCCATAGAAGGCACCCATGCTGCATATAGCTTCTTTGTGTTTTAACTCTAACCTTCAGGGTTCTTAGGACCCGGGATTGAGGAGTAAAAGCTTAGACAATAGCGTTGGTGGGCTGATGTAGCAGCACACGCCTTTGATCCCAGTGCTCCAAAGCAGGGCAGATGGATCCCAATTTGAGACCAGTCTGGTCAACATAGTGAGTTCAAGGCCAGACAGGGCTACACAGTGAGACACTGTCTTGTAAGAGGGGAGAGAGAGAGATCTTCAACCCTTGGAAAGGCTACCAAATTTTTTTTTTTTTTTAAAGAATAGAAGAATAGTAGCAGCAAGGCGTGTTGGTACACACTTTTAATCCCAGCACTCAAGAGGCAGGCAAATCTCTGTGAGGTCAAAGCCAGCCTGCTCTACAGAGCTAGTTCCAGGACAGCCAGGGCTGTTACACAGGAAAAACTCCGTGTGGAAAAACAAAACAAAACAAAAACAAACAAAAAACAGTCGTAGCCATCTACCTTTCCCCCAGAGCTGTGCTGTTATATCAGCAGTTTTTGGAGTTTTATGTTGTGCTGTTGTCGTTTGTCATTGGGTTGGTGCTTAGTTAAACAGGCACTCTATTGCCCAGGCTAACCTGAAGCTCACTTTGTAGCTTGAGCTAGCCCCCAACTTAAGGTTTCCTTCCATCCTCAGCCCTTCAAGGCTGGAATTCCAAGTATATGCCACCATATCAAGCTAAATGTTCTTCTTTATAAAGAAACTGATGCTATGGGCTGGAGAGATGGCTTAAGAACACTGGTTGTTCTTCCTAATGGTCCTGAGTTCAGTTCCCAGCAAGCACATATTGGCTCATAACCACCTGTAGTGAGATCTGGTGTGCAGGTACACATACAGGCAGAATGCTGTATAAATAATAAATAAATATTAAAAAAAAAAAAAAGAAACTGATGCTAACTCATCGGTTTCTCTGTTTATTTTGTTAGCCAAGTGAAAATAAAGATACCCTTTCTGGCCAAATTCAGGAAATTTCACAGCATTCCATAATGAAAACCACATCAAACCCAGGACTTTCAAAGTAGCCAGGTACAGGGCCCTGCCACTGTGATGCCTTGGGCAAACACATCTCTTGAACACTCTGTTTTCTACATTCATGCTGTGGAAACTATGAGGCCCACCTTCCACAAATGGACACCTACACAGAGACCTTTCTGGTTTTTGCTTTCTGTGGCCTGGGGCGGAGGAGGGGAAACGAGGGTTTAGAGAAACATACCCTGACCTAAGACTGCCTGCGGCCTGCCCAATGCAGCCCCGAGGCTGGCTGTTGGCTTCCAGGCAGGGGCCCCTGCACAGGCTGTGGCCGTCTCCTGCCAGGAGCTGGGAACAGTGGGGCTGTTGTTCTGGCATATCTGGAAACCAGCTTCCTGTTTTTCCTGGTGTGATGCTGTTGTTTTAATCAGCAGCAGGAAGAACGCATCCTGGGTGGGCAGCCTGTGTCCCACAGCCCTGCAGTGAGAAAGTCTGGCCCTTTCCTCCAGGGACTCTGGGTCACACAGAGCTCCGTGACCTTGAACAGGGACAACACTGCTTGTAACTCAGGATCCGAAGTGCCTGTGTGTGCCAGCTGACCCTGGTGCATTTAAAATACAAGGCTGATTAAACATTAAGCTTTGATTTCCCCCATTGTCAGTGCATCACGTGTTCCTGCCCACCCTCACACTTCTGGACACAGTGGACACCTGGGTCCACTCACCAGCCACAGAAGGGACTCTAGCAAATGACTTAACCCCCTCCGTAGTTGAGTGTTTTCACCCACAGTAACTGGGTTATTGTAACGTGTAAATCAGGTCTTCATAGCTTTGGGTCCCACACTAACCACACGGTGCTTAACGTGCAGCCTACAAACTAAACACTAAGCCCCATGGTTCACGAGCTAAACTTTTAGTCAGAGACCTGGCAATTTCTTTTAAAGATAATCTGAGGCAGTTTCTCAGCTCACTAGAAATGGATAGTGTATATTAAAAATTCCGCAGGAAGCCGTGGTAGCAAACGCCTGTGAATCCAACACTCACAGAGGCAGAGGCAGGAGGATCTCGGAGTCCAAGGCCATTGTGGTCTACAAAAGGAGTCCAGGACATCCAGGGCTACACAGAGAAACCCTGCACGAAAAACAAAACTCCACAAGAACCTATCAGATGTGTCTCTAAATGTTAGCTAAAAAATAAAAAGTACTCTTTTTTTCTGCTCTTTCTTTCTGCTTTGATTTATGCTGTTCAAGCGTTGGGGTTGGCTCAGTGCCCCTCGGTTTCAGGCAGCCTTGCTCCCTTTCGCAGAGGAAGGTATGGGGTGTGAGCTCACCATTAGTGAACATGGTCCCTGCTGTCTCGTAGCTACAACTCTTTAGTCACTAGCTACTTCCAAGGTTGGGGACTCTTGTCCTCCTCTGGGAAAACAGACTGACCTGATTTGCAGCTGGGAGTGAGTTTGCTAGAGGCAGTGTTGGTCCCAAGTTGTTTAGAAATGTTCTCCGAAGAACAGAGTGAACTGAACACATTATGGACATTTGAATCACGGAATACGCTTGCCGTTCTCCAGAGCACGTTTGTATGGACAGTAATGTGGCTCATCCTGCGTGGACAGTCAGGTCAGGGAAGAGCGCTGGATGCAGTTACAGAGCCTGTTGCTGCCTCCACCTCCACGCCCCGTTTGCTCCGGTCACTAAGAGCAAGCTGGAGCACAGCGCTCTCCTGTTTTACAAATGGACGGAAATAATAACACAGCTGCAATTCACAGTGTGTCCGAAACTTCGGAACCGAGTTAGGGCTGCAGAGGAGTGATATTTCTTTGATGATCTTTTTATTTCGTCTTTGAAAACGTCACACATTTAAACCATGTACTTTGCTCGTGTCCACCCACCTCCACTAACCCCCACTAGTCCCCGCCCTATCTCCCTCCCAATTCAGGCCCCGTGCTTTATTTTTATTTTACTGTTTTATTTTATAACGATAAAGTCTCATTATGTAGCTGGCCTCACGGCTCCTCCACCGCTGCCTGCTGGGCGCCGGGGTTGAAGAAGCCTTCCACCACGTTGGCTACTCCTTTTTTGTTGTTATTAGTAAGGCCAGACTTCAGTTAGTACATCCCACGCGCACACAGGTACGCAACCATGCGCCGGAGTACAACTTCCAGTGGCCACACAAAGGAGAGTGACTCTCCCTCCCTCGGTGGCCATCAAGTGCAAGCAGGCCTTCCACCCAGGGTGGGGCCCCAGAGGCCCCCTTCCATGTCTTGATCTGTGTAAGTCTTGTGCTGGCAGTCACACCTGCTGTGAGCTGATGTGCAACAGCCACACGGCGTCCAGAAGTGAGCGTTTCACAGCTCTCTTCCCCACCCTCCAGCTCTTGTATTCTTCCCTCCCGATTCTCCGCCATCTCCCCCGAGCCTTGGGTGGAGGAGGTTACCATAGCTGAGCACTCACAGTTACTTAGATGGCCACTTTGACCGAGTTCTGAGGCTCTGCTGTTGCCGCCAGCCCCTGCCAGGAGAACACTGCGGAAAGTAACAGATTTGCTGAAGAAAAAATGTTTGTTCTGGTTGGTTTGGTCTAGCATGATACAGGATTTCCAAAGCAGGTTTCAGACTCTCACTGAGAGAAGCAAGAGAAAGGGCAGCGGCAAGAACCAGGAGGTTCAGATGCCCAGGCAGCCCCACAGGCTTCTTACAGAGAGGGGTGAGCAGATTCTGGTGTATTGTGCTGAGGGTGAAAGTCTGGGGAAACTCACAGGGTCACGTGCAAAAGAAGGCCTGGAAGTAGGAGGGGGACTTGGAAAAAAAGCTTGGCAGGGGGAGTGAAAATGACTAAAACTTATTACACAGACACATACACACACACACACACACACACACACACACACACGTGCGCACACGACACTGTCAAAGAAGAAAAAAACCTCCATCTTAAGGCAGAGCTCTTTATTATATTCATCTGTGCCTTCAAAAGCATCTTGGTGTCTTTGGAAGGTCTCGATGGATCAAACATTGGGCTCTCACAGCTCTGAGCTGGGGCCAAGAGGGAGTGTCTGGGTGGCAGGGTACTCCTAGAGGGAGGCCAGGTCCTTGCTGAAGCCACCAGCCTGACTCCCTGCCTTCCACACAGGCTCCGTGAGGCCTAATTCACAAACAGGGCTTGGAACCTCGGCTTTGGCTGGCTCTAAGAACATCTCTTTATGGGCAGTTGTCAACTAAGGAGTCTTTGTGTAAGAAACAGGCCCAGGAATCCATCTAAGGAGCAGCCATGTTGTTGATTACCCCAGTCAAAGATGAAGGGTTGCTGTGTGTTCGTGAAAAGGAAGGGATGTTGGACAGTATTAGGGTGTGTGTGGGTGTGTGTATGTGTGTGAAAGATAGACAGAGACAGACAGACACACATATAGAGAGACACACACACGGAGATGGATACACACACAGTGAGAGTGAAAGGAATGGGATACGGCCGCCATCACTCCCTGCTAACAGTGCAGAACAGAAATGTATTGGTTGCCATGAAGTAAGGGGACCTTGTCTGAGACTTTGAATTCACATGGTCACCATTCCACAGATGCTCACGGGCCATCAGTCATCCATTAGTCAACATGTCATGACTGACAGGTCTAGTCCATTAGCACTGTCCCCATATTGTCTTCCTGGTAGCCCAGCGCCTGGCTCTACCCTGCTGTCCTGACTTGGTTCTGCTTATTAAACAGTTACTCAAGTCAGGCTCTCCCAAAGTGCTCTACAGGCAGAATTTCGATTCACCTCCACGACTTTCCTCTCACAGGTAGGGCCCCAAGGCTCCAAGAGCTCGAGGGGTTTGGGCAGAAACTTCACAAGCACGTAATGAACAGAGTGGTGGTCCTTGCCCACATTCCCAGCATTCAGAAAATAGAGACGGGAATCAGAAGTTCAAAGCCAGCCTGATCTATGCCAGGCCAAGGTTGCATGAGACCCTATGTAAAAAGAAAAGAAAAAGTGCACAAAAGTGAAAAATAGCACTTTAGGCCTGTGTCCGTCTGCCTGGTCCATCTCTGTTATGCACCCTGTGTTGGAGTCGTACGGTATAGTCCAGTGGACCTGGGTCAGGCTAACCTTGAACTTACAGAGACCGACCTGCCTCTGTCTCCTGAGTGCTGACGCAAAGCCCTGCACCATCACGCCTGGCTTATATGCCTTCTAAGTAGGCAATCAAGGCCAGACCAAGCAGCTCATACCCCTAGCTGCGTGGTGGCACGCGCCTATAATCCCAGCACTCAGGAGGCAGGCACATCTCTGTGAGTTTGAGGCCAGCCTGGTCTACGAGGTGAGTCCAGGACAGCCAAGGCCACCCAGAGAAACCCCGTCTCAACTCCTCCCCCCAAAAAGGAAATATTTGGGGGCTATAAGGACACAAATCCAAAATCTCAGATCTCCCTCTGACCGCTGCCCCAAAATGTTTGGTTTCTTGAAAAATGATCCTGTTTGGGGTAGAAGCAGAAACTTGAAACCCTGCAAACTGCATATGTTTAAGTCTCTTGTTCTGATTTCAAGTCTCCATTTTGGTAGCCTGGCCCAGGGCTTCAGAGATGAGGACACTGGCCCACAGTGGAGAATGACACAGGGAGGAGGCATGCTCTGCCAGAAGCCCAGCCCAGGGTCCCTCCTGGGAACATGCTGGCACCCCAGGCATTTCCTGGGCTTTTTATCCTGTTGCTTTAATTGTTAGTTCGTTGGCCCACATGGCATTACCTTCTCTTGCTTGTTTTTCAAAGGCCGCTGCTCCGCAGAAAGTTCCAAGAGCCACTGGGACAGGAGTCTTACAGTCATTTGCATTTCTGTGTGTACTTTTAAATCAGCTTGGCTTCTTAGTCTCCAGAGAAACAAACGAAAGTTGCTCCGGATTTCATTGAAATGGCATCAGATCTGTAGTAGATCAGTTTGTAAATATTCTTTACAGTAATGAGCCTTGAAATTCGCAAACATATTATATCCTTTCATGCTTTTATAGACTTAGAATGTCTACATGCTTTTATAGACTTAAAATGTCACTTGGAAAATTTATTATGGAGAAGTCTTAACATATCTTTGATTTACTTTTATATATTTTATATTTCCGATGTTAGCATAAGTCACAACTTTGAGTTTCTTCCCTTTTCTAAATGCTTTCCATTGTCTGTGTATGTGCACGTGTGTGTCACATGTGGAGGCCAGAGGAAGACAATGCCTTCCCTGCTCTGTCGCTCTCTGCCTTCTTCCCTTGAGACAGGGTCAGGCCCTGGTCCTGGAGCTGGCCAGCAGGCAGCAAGCCCTGTGATCCTGCTGCCCTTTGCCCCCACCCCCGCCCCAGTGTGGGGGTTATAAATAGTGACCACACCCATCTTTTCACAATCAAAGGATTGGGGGTTTGAACTCTGGTCCTTGTGTTTGCACAGCAAGTGCTCTGAGCACTGAGCCATCTCCTCAGCCCTACGTGTTTGTTACTTTTTAAGACTAACCCTCTGCCTCCCATCTAAATGAATGTGAAGTTTCTCATAAATCTCGTCAATATTCGACATCAAAACACCCCAGCAAGCCCCGACACCCCACTTTTCACAGCGCTCCCACCAAAGTGGTGCTTCATCCAGGCACTGACAGCTTTCCTGTCTTGGCCTTGATCTCAGCAGGAAGCCATCAGTATTTCAGCAGGAGTGTGATGAGTGCGATAGTTATTTATAAATGTCCTTTGCTGGGTTCGGGAAGATCCTATCTCACCCTCCTTTGCGAAGAGTCTGTCGTGGCTGGCTGTCGGCATTTACATTTTCCCTCTGAATCTGTGATTGTGGTCATTTGGAATTCCTCCCTTTTTTGAATGTGATGGTGTGGATTCATGGCTTTGGGTCCTAGCTTGGCCAGACTCAGAAAATGAATTCATTCCTGATTTCTGGAAGGGCGTGTACAAGATGGCTGCTGTTTCTTTGGAAAGAGCTCATATAACATCAGTGCTGTTTGGCTCTTTAAACATTTGGGTATTTTCTTTCGTCTACTGGCATCTTATCTTTTCATTATGAAATCATTGTTGGGCCAGGAGTGGTAGCTCACACCTTTAATCCCAGCACTTGGGAGGCAGAGACAGGCATAGGCCAGCCTAGTCTTTGGGAATTCCAGGGGAGCCAGGGCTGTGTGGTACCTAACACCTTGCTTCAGATAAAAGGAAACAGAAAGAAGAAATAGTCAGTCTTACTGTTAGTCCTCTGGAAACAACCCAGCCACTCCCCCAGGCTGCTTTTAAGGCTTTTCTCTTTGTTTTTGAGTATTTTACTATTTGCCTGGCACTGCCTTCTTTTCATTTATTCCACGGGGCTTATGCATTTAGGCTCTAAAGCCGTGGTTAATGATATTCTTCAGTTCTGAAAAGTTCTTAATTGCTATTTCTTTTCTCTTTTTTTCTTTAATTATTGCATTTATTGTGTGCGAGCATATGTGGGGGAGGGGTCAGAAGTCAAACCTTGGAGACAGTTCTCCCCTACCGCCATGAGGGTCCTGGGGATCAGACTCAAGTTGTCAGGCTTGGAAGGCAGCAAGTGCTTTCAGTCCTGAGCGTCACAGTGGCCTTGCTGCCTTCCGTTTCTTCTAACCTGTTCCCTTTCCCTCTCTGTCCTTGGACCCACAGGCCCATTACTTCTCTCACTACGTACCTCTCACTACGTACCCTCTATCTGTCTGTTTGTGACAGGGTCTCATGTAGCCCAGTCAAGCCTTGAACCTTCCAGCCTCCACCTTCCAAGTCCAATTATGGACTCCCCATAATTCCCCACTCTTCCCCTACGTAGCTCCTGGCTCCTCATTGTTTTCTATCCTCTTGTTGCTGAGTTTGAGCCAAACTCTGTCTTTGACTCTCATGAAGTTCCCTGATTTGCTCTTCCCACTGAATTTCAAGTGTTGAATCCTTGGTTTTAGTTGGTTTGTGTTTTATTGTTTTGTTTTGCTTTTTTGGTTTGGTTTGGTTTGGTTTTGGTCACCCCCACCCCCATCTACAATCTCTACATGTTCTTCTAGTTTTGTTCTGTTTCTGGTTTCCCTGGCAACTATCTTTTACCTTGTTAAACTCTTCTAAGTGGAATTTCTTTTAAAAATTCCGTTTATGTGTGTGAGTTTATATACCAATGTGCTGGTTCACCTGTGCACGTGTGTGCATATATAGAAGGCAGGGGCTGATTGGTAATGTCTTCCTCTGTGGTTTCTCCATGTTTGCTTGCTTGGTGTTGGAGACAGGGCCCCCTCACTGAGCCTGCAGCTTACCACATCAGCTAGCCTGGCTGACCAGTGAGTCCCAGGATGCCCCTGCCTCCACCCCTCCCCCAGTAACAGTGTTAGAGGCGTGTAAGGTCACCCGGCCCTCTCACAACCTCCTCTTTGCACAGCAACCATTTTACACACAGAGCCACTTTCTCAGCCTCAAGTTTAATTTCAAAAACTTTCCTGACTATTAATACTCACATTTGTCTCCCTTAAATGCTGTTTCTATTGCCTGTGGCTATACTTGGGATAAATTTATATTGTCTTGTAGACTTAGTTATTTTTTTATTAAATGCCAGACATCATAGATGATAATTTATAGGAACAACCAGAACCCTTGGTTGAGGCTGCCTTTCTTTAGGGAATCTTTATTCTTGCTCAGAGCTGCGGTCTGGATTCAGGTGTTCAGGGGCTGCTATGACGGAGAGAATGAGCCCCACGCTTAGGGTGTGGTCTTTTGGGAAGGAGACCATGATTGCAGTCTGCCTAGTTCCACAAGATGTCCAGGGTGCCATCCTCCTAGTCCAGGATGGCAGGTATTCCCATGGAAACAGCATCACCCAGCACCACACAGCTCTCAGGATTCTCTTCTCCTTTATAAACTGCCAATTTACCATACCTTAGAGGGACAGTTTTTACATTTATTATTTATGGGAGAGAAGGGGTGTGCATCTATCATAGTGTTCTTGAGTAGGTCAGAGGTCAAAGGACAGCTTGCAACAGTCAGTTCTCTCCTTCCAGATTGTAGGTACTGGGGATCAAACTCAGGCCATCAGGCTTGGTGGCGCCACCTTTACCCACTCAGCCATCTCGCCAGCCCCCAAGGAAAGTTCTTAGAATACTTTCCCAGCGTTTCTCCCTTTCGGTAGGGGGGTTGGTCCGAGATATCTAAGCTGATGTTTTTATCCTGGGGCTTCAAGTGACCATTTACTCATGGCATTGGTGAGTTGAATTAGGACCTGAAAAAAAAAAAAAAAGTGCTGATGTCCTGGCCCCACCAGCCTGTTCTAAGGTGGCCTTGTTTGAAAATAGGGTCACTGTAGATTTAAGTGGTGAAGGAAAGGTCAAATGGGAGGAGCAGACCCTTTAACTACAGTTGTTCTTAGAGGAAGAGGAGATGAAGTAAGCAGCGACAGAGCCTCGGAGAGGAGATAGAGACTGAGATTGAGGGACGTGTCAGTTAGCCAGGGGACACCGAGCATCAAACAGGTTACACACCAGAAGCCCCAGAGGCAAGAAGAGGCACAGCCCGCCAGCAGCAGCCTGGCAGCGGACGCCTGGCCCTCAGAACTGTGGCCCAGTCAAATCAAGTCACCCGGAGTGCAGTGCTTTTGCTGTGTCCACCCAGGAAATGAACACAGACCTGACAGTGTCCTAAGCACATCCCACACACCCCCTCCTAGACACGCATCTCCTCGTGGGAAGGTGGGACGTGCCAGAGAGAATGGGTGTTAGAGACCTGGAGGCCGAGAGCAAGCCTCGGCGCTGTGCCTCCATTTGGGTGATGCCACGGAGTCTTCACACTGCTGCACAGAAATGCCACTGTGTGTGCGTGTGTGCGTAGGTGTGCAAGCGCATGTGTATGTGTGTATTGTGTGGCGTGTGCAAATGTGCATGTGGAGAGCATAGGTGAACATCCGTGGCTGAGGCAGGGTCTCTCACTTGAAGCGGGGTTTGCTGCCACAACAAGACTAGCTGGCCAGCTTGCTCTGGGGACCCCAGGTCTCGTCTCCCCAAAGGATGGAGCCAGGGGCTGCCATGCCAACCAACACTCCTGTGGGTGCTAGGGCTCCACACCCCAGTGCACACTCTTGAGCACCAGGTACTTTATGTGCTGAGGTGCCTCTCCCACTGAGAGCACTGTGCATTAACTTTTAGGGTAGAGCTTACCAAGCTACGAATAATGCCATTAATTCAGAGTGAATAATGGCATTAAACTCCTCTGGGTCTGGAAAAGCAAAAAAGCACTTGCATGTACTATTTGATAATTATGGCACATCATCTTCCCTAACGCGTTAGGGACTATCGTTATTATTTAGAGAATTAACTGCCGATCAGTTGTCCTCACTTACGTCCCCACACAGATGAATACACTTAGAGCTTAGAAAGTTGATGCAGTCTAAATTGAAACGTAGCTCCATCCTGTAATAACAGGCTACAGGATACTAATCAGCTCTGCTAATAAATCTCTCCACTTTACTGCATGGTGTCCTGAGTCATCAGATTTTTGTTTAGAACTTTCAGAGGGCTCTAAAGTCAGTTCCCACCGTCCGTCGGAGGCGACTGTAGGCAGCAAAGCCTCCTTTCTCTAATCCGCCCAGCCTTGATTGAAGTGCCCAGGCATCGGGGTGCAGTGTTGAATAATGCATGACAGGGAAGTGACAGCAGATACCCAGAAGAGAGCCTGGTGAGCCCAAGGCCACTAGGAATTGAGTGTATACTGGCTGAGGGTTTTGGAAAGAATTTCCAGGTTTTGTAGCACTAACTCAAAAGCCAAGAAGGGGTATGGGGTGGAAAGGCTTGAGAGATGCTGATACCCGGAGCTGGCCAAGGGCTGCAGGGTCAGGACAGGCAGACACATACGGAATGGTGCTCCTGGGGAGCTCACTTAGCACACCTTGGCGAGCATGTTTGCTCTCAGACCAAGGAAACATACTTCAGCACCTGGGTCTCATTTACTGCCTTCCACTTGGCGCTGACCACTTCTCACCACACAGGCCACCCTGGTTTCCTCTACCTTTATTAAGGAGCTCATTAAGGAATCCACCTGGCATCAGGAAAGGCCAGCGTCTGAGGTCTGAAGATCCCTTTCCCTTCCTACCCTGTGTGACTGGGTGGCGGTTTGAATGAGAATGGCCCCGTAGGCTCACGTACTTGAATACTCAATCATCAGAGATCTGAGAGTGGCACTATTTGAAAGGACTAAGAGGTGTGGCCTTCTTGGAATAAATGTTGTCACTGGAGCTGGGCTTTGCGGTTTCAAAAGCTCAAGCCAGGCTTAGCAGCTCTTACCCTCTGCTGGCTTCAGAACCAAACATAGAGCTCTCAGCTGCCATGCCTGCCTGAGTGCCACCTTGCTCCCTGCCCTGATAATAAGGGACTAAACCTGAAACTGTAAGCAAGCCCCACTTAAATGATTTCTTTTTATGAGAGCTGCCACGGACATGGTGTCTCTTCACAGCCACACTGTCTACGACAGACCCCATCTCATTAATTAAGCCTTTGCCAGCCTTGGAAGATCCCGTCATTGTCCAGTTCAGGCAAGCTGGGATCCTTGTGGCCTTGTAGGAGCTATTCCCCAGGGCTTCATAGCCGCATTTAGTGTGGCCTACAGTCTGTCACAGATTGTCATTTGGATGGGTGTGTCTGAGACTCCCTTTTCTGTCTTCCATTCAAATTTGTATCAGTATTCCTATCCATATTTCTATCACTCAGTCTTCTTAATGGTTTCCATCTTCTCTTGATTTAATATCATGACTTTCAGAGACTCTAAGGAGTTGTGTTCTTTCCTTGCGGTAGGAAGGATTTTACACGGTAGGAAGGGTTTTGCACCTTCCTACCTGAGTGTGATACCTGCTTACGTGAAGAACAGCAGCTGGAGCTGGAAACAAGTTGATTGGTGGACCTGATACGCAAACTGTCTGTGATCTGGGCTCTGCTTGGTGGCTGGGCCAGCATCAAGAAGAAAATGCCGTTCTCTGCTGCAGGGCAGCCCCAACTCCTCAGAGGAGCCAGGCCCTGTTCAGTGGCGGGAGCCAAGCACCTGAGATCTGTGGGGAGCAGTGGGGACATTGAACTGTGATCCTCCTGCCTCTGCCTCTTCGCATATACGAGAGACATGGACAGGAGTGGGACCTTCTCTTGTAATAGAACTTGTGGATGTGGGGTTATGCATCATTAAAATAATGATATGGACTGTTAGTGCCAGAAATCCCGTGTCCTGTTGACATTCTTCACAGGGCTCTGGAAATCCCTTGTGGCTTGCTTGGGTCAGACCGGCTGCCCCTCCCCCATGGCGCACACAGCAGCTCCTCTCAGCATTAGTGTGTGACATCAAGCGAGCCTGTAGGTTATTGTGTTTAAAAGGCTACCCAGTGACATTTTAAACACCTGAAACCTGTTCTTCCCCACAGCAGGCATGTCATCTATGGAAGGATTTAGGGGTTTCAAGGACCCAAGTCTTCAAGCGTCTTCAGAATACTTCCCACAACATAGAAACAAACGCTTTCCCTCTCTGGGAAAACAGTCTTGGAGTTTTGCCTCAAGTTGCTAGCACATGACAGGACAGAGTCTCTGAATATATTCTCACCTCCATCTTTATTTTAAAAGTGACGTGTGAAGTAGAAGCTAGACTAGGAAATCAGTGTGTCAGGTGTTGGGGGCCACTTCCAGGAGGGATTATTTAAGGACAGTGTGTGTTTTCTGATCCACAGCCAGGTCTGAAGAAGCAGAGGGGGTGGGAGGCTGTGGTTTGGAGGGATGGAGAGTGGGTTATGCAGAGGGAGCCTGCAGCTAAGGAGGCTTGGCAGGGATGGGATGGAGAAGGGCATGGCTGTCTCAGGACAGTGGACGGTGTTCCTGGGCCTCTCCTGGCTTAAGAGCAGTGCTTTGCAGGACCCTGTGGAAGACCAAGATGGAGGTCTGGCCTGTGTGAGCCAGCAGCATGGTGGGAGAGGGACTGACTTGGAGCAGTCAGGTCCCAGAGAGGGAGCTAATCTGAGGGTGGTAGCTTACATTTCCCCTGGCTACTACAAAACAAAAACAAAAAACAAATCACACGCTCAGTGCTTAGGCCAACACAGATTTATCCCATAAGTTTTGGAGGTCAGAATTCAAACAGCCTCACTAGGTTAAGGTTATGGACTGAGTCCCTCTGCAGCCTGCAGGGGAGAGCCCACATCCTTACCTCTCCTGGCATCAGGAGACTATCAGCAGCCTTTGGCTTCTGGTCTTCTCCCTTCATTCTACTCTCTTTCTTCCTCCCCTGACCCTTGTTTCCCCTTAGAAGTACCTGTGAGTTGTGTTGTGTTCTTACCTGGCTGGAAACGGGGCTGTGCATGACTGCTGTGGCTACTCATGAGGGAAACAGACCCTCCCCACCCTCAGTTAGTTGGCAAGTTGGTTTGTTCTGTGGCTTGCTTCCTGCTTCGGCTTCATTTTTTTGACCTGCCTGATGGGTTTCTGTGGGTGCTGAATATACTCTCCCAGGTGCCCTGCAGAAAGCATGAGCACCTCGTGCCCTCTCCCACTGTGGGTCTGTGGCTGGTGAGCCACCAGGCACTGAGCACTTCTCAGTCTGAAAGCATCCTCTTCAAGGATGGGATTCCGAGCTGGGCACACACAGAGACACACAGTAACCTGAGGCAGGAGGATCATGAGTTTGAGGCCAGCCTGGTCTACACAGTGAAACCCTGTCTCAAAAAACAGAGGAGCAGGAAGAAGAGGGGGAAAGAGCTTTTCTTTGGGAAGAAAAGCATCTGGATCTAGATGGTGTCTCCAAAGCACCCCTTCACTCCTTCATGGTCACCCCCTGGCTGTCACAGTCACTCCTTCTCTGTTGCCTGCTCACTGTGAGCTTTTCAAAGCTGCATTCCACAGAACGATACCGAATGGGCAGATGGTCTGGTCTGGTGAGCACCCTTGGGTGTGACATGCATCTAATACCTGGCCCTTTCTGGTCCCACTCCCTCCCCTGAACCACCGTCAAGACCTGTTTCCCACTGCACTTTCTTTGTCCTGTGGGCCAGAGTCCGACCTATCCTGAGGCCTGTGTGTCAGCTAGGGGGTTGAACCAGTGCCCTGTAAGCCTCCCCAAGCAGCACCTTTGGGACATGGCCGGGAGGAAGAGAGCTGGAAGAAGTGACAAGGCGGCTCTCCTCCATGTCTGTGGTACCTCCCTGAAGACAAGGACCTTTCCTCATTTGAGGTGTGATGTCTCACCCTCTGGTAAGGGGGCAGCTGACCTATGGGAAAGTGGTCCTTACGCCTTCCCACATCGGACAAGATCTAAAAGGTGTGGTTTCCTCCCTGGCTCCACAGCATTAGTCCCAGCTTCTGCAAGGTCAGGCATGCCTGAAGATTTAACCAGATCATGGGGATGAGGACCTCAGCTCAAGGGAGGAGCTAGCCTATCCCAGTGTACCTAAAAGCCCTGGGATGTGCTCTCTAGGTTTGATTCCCATGTGTTATACTCCAAATGAAGTCCCGTGATGTAGGATGTGAAGGTGGGATCAGTCCCTAAACGGAACCCAACTGGTCTGAGAAGTAGTTCCCTGGGGCTCCAGAAGCTGGAGCAGCAAAGACTGAGATTCCCTAAGGGAAGAGAAGTGGCCAGAGCTCTGGCTGCTCCGTCCCATGGAAGTATTGTCTTGGGCAGCACTCTAAAGGAGCTAGCAGGCCTCTTCATAGCAGGTGCCACCTGAGCCTTTAAATAGCTGGCCACTCCTCCTTGCACATAGCTTTGCTGAATTAGGAACTAATTAGGGTTCAACATGAGCATCTGTCACTCTTTATCACATGATGTTGATGGAAATTAGCATTCCAGGTTCCAAACGGGAGGTGTGTGCATGCACACAGCTCACTCACAGCAGAGATCTGCCTCCCTCCGACCCTGAGTGAGCACTGATGAGCGCTGATCCCTAGGAGGATTATCTTCTGGTCCCATGCTCAGCCTGCAGGCTGGCAGCAAAACTAGTGATGTTTCCATCTCGGATGCTGAAGGCTCAGCTCACCAAGCATCCTTTCTGCAACTCAGAGCCATGGAAAGCCGCCTGAGGAGCCGTGAACAGGAAGGGGGCGCAACCACAGCCAGATTTCTGAGAAGTCTCTGCAAGAGCTGAGGGGGGAAACTTGTCATCACACACTGCTGCAAAAATCTCAGGGATGCAGGAACCATGGTGTGGGCTGGGAGCCTACTGAGCACTAGGAACAACCGGCTTCTGGTAGCTGGCTGTGGGGGTGCAGGCAAAAATTTAAAAAACCATGCTGTTCACATTTCTAGTGTCTTGGGAGTGACGTGGAAGTTATCAGCTAGCAGAGCCTTCCGCTCTTTCAGGAACCCCTGAAAATGACTTAAAGACACCCCAAGAGCTTCCATCCTGAACAGCAGTTCAAGTGTGTTCTTTAAGTACCTGGTCTCCTTGGCAGAGTGGGGCTGTGTAGGAGGAACTGAGTGCTAGTTCTTCCGTGTTCAGTGCCCAATGTGTGGAATCTATTTTGAAATACGAGCTTTATGTGATTTCATCTAGAGAGTTCCTCAGGGTCATTTGTTAATTTTTTTCCACTTATGAAAGTACTGTGTCTTAGAAAATTCATCATAAGGAATAAATACCTTTATAAAAGTTCTTTAAATTATCTTTTTAAGAGTCATGGAAATTCAGCTGGGCATGGTGGTGCACACTTACAATCCCAGTACCTGGGGAGACAGAGGCAGGCGGATCTCTGTGAGTTTGAGGCCAGCCTGGTCTACAAATGGAGTACACAACAGCCAAGGCTACACAGAGAAACCCTGTCCCCAGGGCGGGAGGAGGGGGAAAGTCAAGGAAATTCAAAGTGGGTAATTAAAAACTGTAAGCCACCAAATGTGACATTCCGACATAAACTGTTAGCAAGGTGATACGAGGATGCCTTGCTTTCTGTTCCTATAATTTCTTTTTGAAAGTAAAACACAGCGCGTCTTAGCCAATACAGTATCCAACAGCACTAACTCACTCGTTCGGGCTATCAGAAAACTGTGGTGCCTGGAAGGGAGAGCACAGGCACACCCATTGGACGGCATCTGCAGAGCCAGTCTGAAGACAGAAGGTTAGAAGCAGCAACTCCCCTGTTCCAGGGTCAGAGAGCAAGTAAAAACACTCACCTGAGTTCTGTTCCCATGACCCCATGATTGTAGGAGAGAAACTGCCCCCATGACTCTCATTGGTTGTCCTCTCAGCTCTGCACACACAGACGCGCACAGACACACATGCTTACAGGACCGCTGGGGCTCTGAGCTCAGATCCTCCAGCTTGCGTAGCAGGCGTCTTTCCCAGTCTCCTTTGGCATTCAGACTGTTTGCTTTGTTTTGGGTTTATCTGGTTGGTTGCTTTGGGGTTTTGTTGTTGTTTGTTTTAAAGCCTGGAGGTAAGAATTTGATAAAATTCAAAGGAAGACTGTTTTCATGATTAGGCCTTTAGAGAGGACAGTACCACGCATGTCCTGTTTGTATGATAAAAATAAATCTCCTAGGCCTACCATGTGTGCCTTTGTCCATTTTGGTTGCTGTCCTGTGACCAGAATTATTTACCCATGTGAAAAAAAGGAAACAGGACTGTGAGGTCCCGAAGCGGGAGATCTTTGAGAGGCTGTACCAGCGGCCTTTACCTCTGCTCTGTTTTTGTTGCTGCCCAGCTTTCGTGAGGAGGAATGGCCAAGAGGGCACCCTGAGAGATGACCCCGGTGGCGGCATGTAAAATGTCCTCAGCTTGTGTTGCTCTTCCAATCTGCAGAACTTGAAAACAATGACAAAAGTAAACATTTGGGACCAGGTTTATTTTGGCCAGACAGATTCCAGTGTGCTCTCTAAAATTAGGGGCTCTGTGGGATGGACGTGGCTTGGGGCATCCTGCCCGAGAAGCTGGTCGAAGAGCTATTCGGTTCTCTTCCTTATTGTTGCCGGCTTGAAAAAGCATGCATCCCAGCATTCCCTGTGTCTGCCGTCTGTGTAGACCCAAGGCTGACGCTAGCAAGGCTCTAACTAGTGAGTTTAGGCTTCCACCTCGTGTGCTCACCAGCTGATGCGGAGTTGAGCTGCCTGCTGCCTGCCTTTCCCTCAGACACTGCTGACTGACCTTCTGGGAGCATGGCTTTTGTCCTGTCCCCCTGGGAAGCATTGATGGACCACCGCCTGTCCCCTGATGGTATGTGCTTGGCCACCCGACAATTTAGAGTCTTCACTTTCTCCTAAACACATTGTAACTTCCCATTTCTCCCGTCTAAATGTCCCTCCTTACCCTCCCCTCCCCACTGTTCCGGGCTCCTCTGCACTCCACTTCCGAGGGCCGGCCACTGAGCCCAGGGGAGGCCTTGACTGAGCACTCTCAAGTGTCAGCTGTGGCATCTCACCACTGTCTTTCCTCTCCGTGCCTAGCACAGAGGAAGTCACAGATGTCTCTGTCATCCGCCCTCTCTCCCACCCCCTACACCCCCACAGTTGTCCTGACCTGGGAAAGGAAGGTTCTCCCAGAAGGCTCCTGGGCTTTCACCAGAACCCAGGTCCCTCAGCCCTTCTGTAGAACTTAGCAGAGGCAGGCTTTCGCCTCCGCCTCCCACAGGGGCTGATTGGGGGTGGAAGGCAAGACCTCCACGCACTGGCCCTCACCCTTACCTCCCTTCCCTTCTCTAGCCTGGCTCTGTGGTTGGCAGTCTCCTGCTGGAACCCTGAAAGTCTGTTGCTTTTTGAACACTTGTATTAAGCTATATAAACTATATCCTCAGTTCTAGGAGCAGAGAAAGTGCTGCCAGACAGGACTGGGGGTGTGGCTCAGCCATAAAGTGCTTGCCATGCGAGCGTGTGGACCAGAGTTCAGATCCCCAGTGCCCACATAAAAGTGGGGTGTGGCAGCATGTGCCTGTAACTCCAGCGCTGGGGTCGGGGAGTCAGATGGATTTCTGAGACTTATTGACCAGCCAGTCTAGCTGAACCAGTGAAAGACGGTGTCTTAAAAAAGTAAGATGGAGAATGAGAGAGGAAGATGGATGCCAATCTCTGTCTTCCACATGCATACACACACACACACCACATAACACACACAATTGAGAGTAGGAGGCAACACAGAAGGGAGCCCTCCTCTGTGTGTGTGTTTCTGTAAGTGTATCTGGGTGTGTATATGGGGGGGTGCATATCTGTGTGTGTCTGTGTGCATTTGTGTGCGTGTGTCTGTGTAGGTGTAGGGTGGGCAGCAGCCTGGAGAAGTAGGAAAAGCATAAGGCTGTGAAGCGCCTTCCCTGCGTGCTGAACAGTTCTCTGAAGCCAGGGCGCAGCTCATCTGTGGGACTAGAGTTGAGCACCGAGTCTTACTGCAGTTCTGCAATAAGCTGCCATCTTATGATGCTATTCAAAAAACAAACTTCCCAGCTGGGCACATGGCACACGCCTGTGATCCCAGCACTCAGGGAGCCAGAGGCAGATGCATCTCTGTGAGTTTGAGGCCATCCTGGTCTACAAAGTGAGTCCAGGACAGCCAAGGCTACACAGAGAAACCCTGTCTCAAAAAACAAAAACTTCCCATGACACTCAAAGCCACATCCTTCGAGTAGCCCTCACCTACCCTGTTTCTTGGCCACCAGCCTGTCCCTTCACGGTCTCCTTGATTCTTCAGCTGTCTCTGTATACCCCTGTTTGTTTAGAATACATTTCCCTCATAAAGACCCCCCTGCCCCTAATGCTTAGCATTCCCTTTCTTCTGCTACCTGTGGGCTTTGTTTAGTTTTTCTTTCTAGTTCCTTGACATGTTAAGATGGGTTGTTTGAAATCTTTCTTTTTGTAAAATTTATTTTATGTGTATGGGGGTTTTGCCTGTCTGTCTGTCTATGCACCCTGTATGCCTGATACGTGCAGAGGCCAGAGGAAGGCCTCAGATCCCTTAGAACTGGAGTTATAAGCAATTATGAACTGAGCTGCCATGTGGATACTGAGAATCGAACCTGGGTCCTCTGAAGAGCAACCAGTGCTCTTAATTGCTGATCCATCTCTCCAGCCCGTCTGTCTCCCTCCCATTTTCATGTAGGTATTTACAGCCATCAGCTTCTTTCTGTACACTTCTGCTCCCCGTGTCTTGGTCTGTTGTTTTGTTTAGTTCAAAATTTAATCTTATGGATTATTTAAGAGTGCATTGCTTGATTTCCACATGCTTGTGGGTTTCCAGTTTTTCTCCTGCAGCAGATTCTTGGTTTCATTCCGCTGTGGTCAGGAAAGATCCTTGCTGTGAGTCCCGACTTCTTAGCACTCTTAAGACTTGTTTTGTGACAGCACGTGATCTGTTCTAAAGAACAGTCTGCGCGTGCTTAAAAAGAATGTGCGCCCCCATGCTGTCTGGGATGTTCTGTCTGTGTCTCCTACGTCTGTTTGGTCTCATTGTTCAGTCCTTTGCTTTCTTATTGGTGTTTTGCTATTCAGAATGGATTTTGAGATTTCATCATAATGTTGTCCGCTCTTCAGCTCTGTCTGCCTTAGCTGTTGAAACTTATGTAACTATTATATATCTTCCTACTGAATTCAGTGAGTGTGTGTGTAAGGGGCATGCATGTGAGTTTCCAGGTACAATGCATGCCAAGACCAAATGCAGGAAGGCATTGCCTGTCTTTTGTGCGTGCTCTCTCTCTCTCTCTCTCTCTCTCTCTCTCTCTCTCGTTTCTCTCTGTTTCTCTCTCTCTCTCTGTGTCTGCCCCTCCCTCCCTTTCTCCTTCCCTCTCTCCCTCTCTCTCTTTCTGTTTCTCTCTTTCTCTCTTTCTCTCTCATTGACTTGCAGCAGAATCCCTCACTGATCATTGAGGCCAGGCCAGCTGGCAGATAGGTTCCATGTTCCACCCATCTCTAACCCCTAAGTGCTGGAGTTACCAGTAGGCACAGCCATGCCCGCATTTTACATGGGTGCTGGGAACTCAAACTCGGGCTCATTCTTGCACAGTAAGCATGCGTACCCACTGAGACCCTCCAGCGCCTTTATCGTGTGAGGCCATCTGTCTGCTGTGACAGCCCTCTACTCAGGTCCTTTGTCAGCTCCACTCTGGTTTGATCCCGTGCACAGAACAGTCTCCCACTCTCTCCCTCAGCCTGTGTGCATTCTTCTAGGGCTCTGAGCTGAGTCTCATGCAATTGGATCTTGGTATTTCCTCCCGAGTTCAGCCATTTTATGTATGGTGATTGAAGTTTTATCTATTTATTCATAAAGTACTCATTGGCAGAAAGAGAATTATTATCATTTTCTTGTTTTCTATTTTACCTAAGTTCATTTGCTCCTTGTTTCTTTCTGTCTGTGTGTCTCATTGGTCTTTTTGTGTGGTGACATGATTCCATTCCTTTCTGTGTCTTTGGTTTCTTTCCCTCTGAGTATTGTCTTTGTGGTTACCATGGAGATTACAGAAAACATAATGCAGTAATCATTCAGTTTATTTTAGGCCAGTAGATGAGTCACTCAACCTTGGCGTAGTCTTTAGGCATAATACAACAAAATTGATTTTTAAAAACTTTTTTTCACTTTAGCCTTCATTTATAACTTCACATAGAATTAACTAGAATTGGTGGATATATATTTTATGAATCTAAGGCAACTAATTCCCAGGGCTATTTTGTTTTAGAATTTGGTAAGTAACTAACTCTGACGTTTGTCTGAAAGCATAAAAGGTTAGGCCAGCCAAGACATTTTCAAATAAAAATTTTAAAGGGGGGCTACAGCATTAAATATAAAAAAAAATAAATCTTTACTCATGAGACTACATTTTCCTGGCACATGTTGAGTTGGTTAGATTAACATATAGAACAGAACAACAGGCTGGGTAGAGACACAAGATGGAATGTTCAATAAATGATAGGATATTGGGCTTGTCTTTTGGGGAAAATGGCTCACTGGTGCCTCCTGGAAACCACAGGAAACCCCAGACAAAGACATGTTCACTTAAAAAAAAATACTAGCACACAATATAAATGAATAGTCTATTATATGGTGGAGAAAAGAACTGTCTGTCTCTGAAAGATTCTTAGATTTAGGGCTAAATGTAGTTTAGTGGGAAAGCGGTCCCTGCTCACACGGGGGGCCCAGGTTTTGAGCCCTAGCGCCTCAGAAAACACAGGGGAGGAAGGGAGGGAGGAGAACATGTCAGAGCTGACTCCTTGGAGACTTCGATGCTCTGTCTATCCGCAGCTACTTTCACGAATAGATGCTATTTCCAACACACAGCACAGTCATCGTGACAGAGGAACCTGTGATAGTAATGTCATGTCATCTCAACATGACAAAGGAGAAAGACATAGACCGTCAGGCTCCCTCAAAGTGTAGCCCTACCCCTGCCATCATTCTCAAAAGAAATAGAAATGCCGGAAATGCACACAGGAGGCTGTAGAGCGGGGAGGACAGGCAAAGGAGTGCAAAGTAAGCTCACAGCAAATTACATGTGGCGCCTTTCAGTGTGCGCTGGCCACGCCAGCATCAGGGCTGCTGCTGGCACACTGGAGTGGGCGCCCTGCGGGTGGGCATGGACGCTGCTCTCACTGCCCCACTAGTAGATCATCCACAAAGCATCAAGGACAGTTTCCTAGTCAGCTCTCCTCTTCCACGGTGAGGTTCCAGGACTCCTACTCAGCCATCAGCTCATCAGGCTTACCCACTGAGCCTTCCCACCAGCCCGTATGACCGGAAAGGGACAATGTACACACGAGGACTGTGTGCCTCCCAGTCTTCACAGTGCTACTTTTGCACTATTTTACCACTTTCATGAACATACAGTACACAGGTGTTATTTTAATACATAGTACAAAACCCTACGATACCTGGAACAGTGAAAATCCTTCCCCTCTCTCCCTCACCCTGTCTGTCATTCTCCTGATTTTTTTTTTTTTTTTCCTTCAAGGGAGGTTTGGTTCTTTATCGAACCTTCCAGGGATGTTCTCAGCATAGAGAACATGAACGTGTTTGTGCATCTATGTCACTTCTGGACTTGGAAGTTTGTGAGAGTGGGCTGGGGAGATGGCTCAGTAGGTAAAGCATTTGCTGACTCGCCTAGCAATCTGAGTTTGATCTAGGGGACCTCATTGTAGGAGGGGAGAATTGGCTTCCAGAAGTTGTCCTCTGACCTCCCAGTGAGGACCTACACACACTAGCAAACGCAATGGCATACATTTGTTTTGTTTTGTTTTGTTTTGTTTTGTTTTGTTTTTCAAGACAGCGTTTCTCTGTGTGTAGCCTTGGCTGTCCTGGACTCACTCTGCAGAGCAGGCTGGCCTCGAACTCACAGAGATTCATCTGCCTCTGCCCCCCTGAGTGCTGGAAAAACAGGCTGCACCACCGCTCCTGGCTGGCATAATTTTTAAATTGACAGCGGTGTGCCGCATGTGACATATGTAGCGTGCTTTCCTCCCCTGAGTCGTCTCCACATGTATCGCTGGCAGGCAGTATAGGACAAGGCTCTGAACACAGACCACTGGGGTTTGAACAAACTGCTCTTTACCATGTTGGTCATGGTCTTGGGCAAATTCCTTAACTTTTTTAGGATACAGCAGACAGCCCACCAAAATGAGGTTGTAAAAGAATCAGTTTTAT
Source organism: Psammomys obesus (assembly GCF_907164565.1). NCBI lineage: Eukaryota > Metazoa > Chordata > Mammalia > Rodentia > Muridae > Psammomys > Psammomys obesus. Next base: position 8,203,076 of record NW_026586383.1, read on the forward strand.
GAACTAGAAACTAACATTTTAAGTAATATTTACCACATTTTTCCATAATAAGCACGATATAGACTGTGGTCATGTAGAAATAATAGCAGAGTATCCAAAAAAAAAAAGTAATACTCCAGTCCCGTGAGCCAGAAATAGTCGCACTTAACGTGTTGGTGTGTTTGACATAAGATTGCATTAATTATTTTTCTGTTGTGGTTGACCAGAAGGTTTTATTGTAGATATGAGTGAGGAAGAGTACGGCCAGCAGCATCTGGAGGGGTCCCGATCAGGAAGAGGAAGTGGTAGACTAAACATGGCCAGCAGATAGGACCAGGCCATTAGAGGAGCCGGGATGGAGAGCAAGAGAGGAGAACCAAACGGGGAAGAGAAAGAGGGAGCTGTGTTAATTATCTCATCGGAAGCAGGAATTGCTATCTCTGCTAAAAGTAGCGGGAGGAGGCTTAGGGGAAAGTGCTTGTCATGCGATCTTGGGGACCCATGCAAAGCCAAGAGGGCGGGGTGGCTCCCTGTGCTCGAGAGGTGAGGACAGGGTCCCCCAGAGCTACCAGAGCAGCTGCAAGGTGAGCTGGAGCCAGGTGAGCTGCAGGACGGGTGAGAGAATCTGCCTCAGTGAGTGAGGTGGAGAGACCAAGGAAAGCACCATTGTCGCCCTCAGCCTCCACACGCATGCGCACACACAAGTGTACATGTCAAAGAAAAGTAGCAGGGAAGAGTGAGTTGGGTGCCCAGGATGGAGAAATGGCCAAATGTGAGTGGCATGGATGGCAGCCTCTTAAGGGAGTAAGTGGCTTGCCGTGGGCCCGGAGTCTCCGCAAGTGCCGCTGTCTGACCCAGGTCTTCCTTCACGGGCTGCAGCTGTCTTTTCCCTGTTCTGGTTGCTTCCACTCTTCTGTGCTTTGGTTCACTGATCCATTCATTAACATCTGTCTCCTCGGGGGTTTGAACGCTTGGTCCCCCTTTGGTGATGCTGTTTGGGGAGGTTTAGAAGGTGCAGCCTTGCTGGAGAAATAGCACTATCAGGGAACGGGAGAGGGGAGGGTCATGACTAAATTTCTCCTGACACTTGACGGTCACTCTCTTTGCTTCATGAGTGTGTTTATGTCCGTTTCCTGCTCCGGCTACCATGTCGATACTCCACCATCATGGACCCTTAGCCCTCTGAAACCGAGGCCCAAATAAAGTTGCCTTGGTCAGGATACAGCAGGCAGCGTCTACTCTGCAGGCCTGAGGTACACCAGCATATGTCTAACCCCAAGAATGTGAACAAGAGTATGCCCTCTGCCCTCTGCCCACCTTCCAGGGTTTATAAGCCCATACTGCTGATGCAGCCAAGGCTGGACCAGCCTGACATGGTCTGTACACGTCCAGGGAGAGGGTTCGCCCCTGTATACACAGGGCTTTCCGTAGCTGCCAGGTGTTGGAGTGACAGACCAGCAGCTCCTCGGCCGGACAGCCGCATCGCTTCCATTTTTACCGCTCCAGCTTCATTTCTGCTGCCATGGTAAAACACCCTAACAGAAAGCAGCTTACGGGGAGAAAGGGCTGCCAGGTTGCAGTCCATCGAGGCGGACAGGTCAAAGTGCAGGAAGTTAGAGCAGCTGTTCACGCCAAGAGCTTAGGGAGTGCTGCTGCATGCACACTTGTTGCCCAGCCGGCTCTTCTACCCTGACAGAGCCGTGCCACTCACTCTCAGGCCGGGGCCTCCCACATCACCCAAGGCAATCGAGACAACCCCCAGACATGCCCACAGGCCAACCTGAGGCAGTCCACTCAAACCCCCAACCCAGACACGCCCACAGGCCAACCTGATCTACACAGTCCTTCCTTGAGACTCTCTTCCCACCCAACTTGTGTCAGCTTGATAGTTAAACTATCACAAACACCTCCTGGAGTATGACAAGTTCTGCTTTCTCAAACAGGTTGTGGCCAGTTAAGAGGAGGCAGTGTGTGAGTGAATGGGTCTGTGCCTCCCAAGCGTCACGGCCCTTGGCTGGATAGCTCATTTTCTGTTCAGTTAAGAAGCACAAGGGTAGGACTTCTTTTTTCAACACCATTTACTCGATTACTGTTAAATTTTAGCCCGTGTTCCTCTTCAGTGTATCAGGTGTTTAAATCCTCTGTGCTGTTGTTGTGCTATACTGAGCACAACAGTATAAAACAGCGCATGCGTGCAGTGATGGCTCAGAGCTCGGATCCCAGCCTCACACAAACCCGGCTTGTTTAACCAGCCCTGCTGCTTAGGAGCTCAGTGAGCATCCCCAGTGGCGGAGACCCAGAAAAGCGCTGAGGCAAGGAAGGGTGTTCTCAGCAGAGTGGGGTTGCTGGGCTTTGTCCCTGGGAGGCTGTGCCCTGGGTACAATGAGGTCACAGTTCTAACCAATGTGTGGCTTCCTGGGAAGACCTGGCTCCCCTTGTATTTCACCTGTTCTGACTCTGGAGGTAGAATTGAAGCCTCAGATGCAGCCTTGGAAATGAGACCCAGAGTACAGGGGGAGCACTAGGCAGAGGCAGAGAGAGCGCTAGGAATCTGGGTGTCTGGAAGTCTCTTTTCTCATGGGGAAGTGGGCTGGTTATGACTGTACTACACACTGTGAAGAGCAGAGGTGGCTTATGAATAAAGAACCTTGCACAGACACACTCAACACATGTAAGGCAGGACACAGAAACACAGCTGTCACCCCGGAAGGAAGTGGTCAGCTCACTGCTGAGCCACTGCCCGCTTTGCATTCCCAGAGGCGGCTGTTTCAGACCATCCTATGGAATTCCCTGGGGAAGTTTATCCCCTGGAAATAAAATAGAGGCTGATTGGATATCTCGAAAGGGGGCTCTTTTCTTGACCAAATCTTTTGAACTCTGTGTGGGCTGCGGCCTGGCCTCTCTCTGCTCTGGACACTCCCAGTTTATTCCAGCAGAGGGGAAGTTGTGTTTGTTGATGGCTCTTTCAGGGCCAGGAAAGGAATGTGATGTATGCTCCTGCTGCCCAGAATTTCCTGTCAGACACCCATTCCAGACCCCGGCCTGGGAGGCGGTCCAGAGATAGGAAACCATTCTCGGAGGGAAGAAATGGTGCATTCATTTCTGTGTTGGCCTCCGGAAAGGGCTCGCCCTCACCCCCTTTTTTAGAGGGCATTTAGCTTTCTCCAGCATGATGTAGCTGTGAATTCAGCACTATGGTCTCCTTAGGATAGTAACTAATGTACTCTGCTCTAACAGTCCTGTGAGAGAAGCAGCAGCCCTAACTGAAAGCACGTTTGATCTTCATTCTGAGCTGTAGCAGCATGAACCCTGTGAGGATGGTGTATGCGGTCTTACGCTGTAGAACTGCTGTGGATCGATCTTGTATGAAATATGCCAGCACAGACACCTCCCTGAGGAAGACCTTGGGTCTCTTGCTCATGCGCTTGAGACAGAGTCTGAACCTGGAGCCGAGCTCGCCAGCAGCAAACCCCCACAAGCATCAGGTCTCCAGCTCTCATGATGCTGGGCTTGGGGAGGGGTGCTGGGCTTGTAAACTCACACCTTCATGCTTCATGCTTGCCCCGCCCCCATAAGCCATCCCCCAGCCCCTGGATTACATGTTTGATAAGAAAAGGACATACCATAGGGCAGGTTTTGGGTGCTCTGCCATGTCACCAGTCGATCAGCACATTGTCGGAGGAAACTGGAACTGGCTGGTATTTCAAATACCAAAGAGAGTGTATTCTGAACTGTTGCATTAAGGGGAAAGACCCCTCAGTCTAGAGCCTTGACAGGGTTTGAATACAACGTGGACAAGTGGTGTTTACAGCCGAGCGGAGGTCAGTGGGTAGGCAGTTAATATGAGGAGCCATCGGGAGTTAGGAGTCTGTATGTGTGGGTGTGGCTGTGGAGGTCAGAGAACAGCTTGTCAGCTCTCTTCTTCCAACGTACAGTTTCTGGGGAAGGAACTCAGATCAGGCTTGGCCGGAAGCCCATCCTATCAGGATTCTTGATGAAGATGGGCCAGAGTGCTGAGCCATCCTGTGAGGCGGGGTGGATATTGGAAGTGCTCCTCTGTGAAGGCACAGGGACTCTTCTTAAGGTCACCTCGAAGTTCGTTGCTAAATTTGAACTTTACAGAGAAATGCACGGATAGGGTGGGAAACTCGGGTTGAGCAGAGGTGCCTTGTCAGTGATATGCTAGTTTTCTGGACTGTGCAGAGTCAGCAGCTGCTCTTTCTAGTCGACTCCTTATTTTTAATTAAATATGCTCCTGTACCCTTTCACCCCCATCTCCCCACAAGTCTCTCTCTGTTCGTGTCTGCTCACCTGGTTCTGTGACCCACGGAGACAAACCAATGTTATCCATATGCGATGGCCATGAGTTTAGCGCTCTCCGTTAGGACCTGGTAGGTTCACGACTGAAGACAGTGATTCCTTCTCTCTGGGCTCTATGAACCGTTCTGAGGTTGTGCCTATGGAACTATTCCCTGGTGGTGCGGAGGTGCGGCCGCTGAGGTGCGAGTTCAAGGACAGAACCCAGCCCATGTGGCACCACACTTAAGCTGGTCACATGCAGAGCCTGCATCAGTGCAGACCCCAAAGGCTTAGGTCCTGAAGCCAGGGTGGGTGGTCCCAAACTTCCCCGAATCCTGACCCTAAACCAGACCAGTCAACAGAAAATGAAAGGTCAGTGATTATGTGGCATGTGGCTGGGCTGGGGACATTTCAGCATTTCTGGAAACTGCAAGGACGCCAGAGGATCAGAAAATATAAAATAACTAAATTGCCCTCTCCCTGGGTAAATGCCATTCCAATGTAGCCTCCCCGTTGGCATAAACTCAGCCAAGTCTCTAGTCACGTGCTCTTTAGACTACTCTCCTGGGGCCACAGGAGAACTCACGGTCAGCCTCCGTGAACTTCCTCCTAGGCACTTCCTGTCTTTGATCATAACACTTTCTAGCCACATTTCATACTCTGCTTCCTAGAAAGGACCCAAGGCCAAGGCCTGACACTCACCCTCGCGCAGGGAGATGGGTTTTACTCGTCGCCTCTGTTGCGCTGATGTTTGTGCACACAGGAATGTTCTCTGCATCAGAGGATGGGCCTGAAAGGGCCATTTCTCGTTCTAAGTTTGGAATTCACATCACCAAAACCAAAGTGGGTCTGCCTACATGTTTTCTCCCAAAGCCAGGCTGTCTGTGTGAGCCCGGTTGTCTGGGTATAAGCTAAATTCTCACTCTGCACAGCAGGAGTCTGCAAGGAGTCCAAGCCAGCTGTCATTCTTATTCTGCTTTAAGCTGCTGGTGGGTTTTTTCTCCGGCGTGAACATACATGTTTTTGCTGCAGGCGCAGTGGTGCTGGCGGCTGTTGTTCTTTGCATGGCGTTGCTGTTTAGGTAGGTGACGTCATCTAGCTGACGAGTGAGGGCTGAGGCTTGAGCTCAGGCGCGTGCACCTCCAGAGCCCTCCTCCTTCCAAGCGCAAGCACTTTCTGTTTGAGGGAGGTTTATTGGTTGTCAGTTTTCCGCACATGGGCGGATGTGCATTTATGCATTCACTCGTGTGTGCAGGTCAGAGGTCAACATCAGATAGAGTCTTCCTCAGTCAGTTTTCCACCCCATTTCCTTTTTCAAAGAGACTCTGACTGAACCTAGAGCTCACCAGTTTGGGTAGCTCACCAGTTTGGGGTTTTTACATAGGTGCTGGGGAGGCAGAAGCCCCTCCCACACCACCGTTTCCTCATTTTCCCCACTGTCTCCATAGCAATTTTATATAACTCTCATCCCTTCTTAGAAGCTGTTTTTATCCTGGACTGGTGACACATGTTCGTACTGGAGAGGCTGAAACAAGTGGATTGCCACAAGTTTGAAGCTGCCCTGTCCTGTGTTAAAGCGTAGGAAAGACAGAGCTGCATGGCAAGAGCCTGTGTCAGCAGCAACCACAATAGAGGGGGAAGGGGCAAATCCAATTTCTTCTACCACTTGGACCCCAGCAGTGCCCTGTACCACCTCCACCAAAGTAGAGCTTCTTTTGTGTCTAGATTTTGTGTTCAAATCCGTGGCACGCCTCTGGCTGTAGGGATAGGGCCTGAGACTGCCCGGACAAGCCTGCCAGTTTCCAGACTGCCTAGCATGGCAGTTCTCAGAACTGAGCCCTGCCATTGAAACTTATGCAAACCTAGCTCAAGCTTAGGACATAGGTGCAGGTGCTAGTTTTTCAAAAGCCACTTTATTTGGGGGTTCCTTAAAGCTTATACCTCCCTCTCAACTCCCCAACCCCAGGGAGGGGAAAAAGAAGGCTGTAAAGAAAAGGGGATGTAGCCCTCTTTACTTCTTCCTGCTGGATAGGGTCATAGGATTCTTTGGGAGGGCCAATACCAATGTCTGTCGTCAAGAAATCCAGAAGTCCAGGTAACCAGCAAGCCAGCAGGCAGTCTTCCTCTGACTCCTCCAATCCACTCTGCCTTCCTCCTCTGGGCTATCATGTTTATACCCCTCAAAGTCCTCAGACGTCAACTAGTTCCAGCTGGCAAAGACCACGCCCCATCAGCTGTGAATAAACCAAAATCCCACACTTGGGATTATAACAAAAACATGCTTACGTATCATAAGCCAAACCGTCCACTGCACGCTCAGCCCCTCCCCTACCTTCCCCACCTCTGCAGCCAGTGCTTAGAGCAACTGAATAGAATTATTTCCTGAGATTTGTCTACTTTTGCTTTCAAAGTACAGTTTATATAACTGAGACCTAGTATAGTAAATGTATCTCTCAGTTGGCAGGTGCCAGTAGAAAGAAAAAAAATTCCTTTCGTAACATTCAGACCACTACGAACAGAATCACTTCTGTTCTGCCAAGCAAGTATTGGTGAAGGCTGATGAGACAGTTCAGCAAGGTGCTTGCTGCAGAACCTGGTGACCTGAGTTCAAGCCCCACGACCCACATAATAGAAAGAAAGAACTGACTCGCAAAAGTTGTCCTGCGCCTCCACACACAGTGTGCAGATGGGTCCTCAAGGCATGTGTGCATGCCCCCCACATGCATACAGCAAACACAGAGGGAGACTAAATAATAAATGACATTTAAGTAATGAAATAAACAAGAAAAACAAAAGGAGAAAGGAAGGAAGTGTACTGCTGAATAAACTCTTAAAATGACTTATTTAGTTACATATATACATGCAGTGTCCAAAGGAAAGTGCTGGACCCTCTGGAGCTGGACCTACGTAGGGTCTCGAGCCTCCAGTGTCGGCGCTGGAAACTGAACTTGATTTCTGTATAAGGGTACCACACACCTTCCTCCGCGGCTACTCTATAGCTCCACTCTAAAGTTTTCCACAAAAAGAAAGAAAGACCACTGATAATTCACACACATTTCTTGAGAACCTACCTTTATCAGACTCGTTCTAAATACAGTAAAACATTTAACCTCACAATGGACCTTCAAGATGTGGCGGCTGTTCCCATTGGCTTTATTTTATAGATAAGGAAACCCAGGCTCAAAGAAGTCATGTAACTTACCCAGGCCCCACGCTACTGCTGGGTGACACTGACACCTACGCAGGCTGGCTTCCGAGCCGAGCACTGATCACTTGGCAGGCTTAGCTGCCACGTGCGCCCTTGGAGAAGTTACAGGGAGAAAAAGATCTGCAGCAGATCAGCCAAGATACCACGACAGGTGATCCAGTGGTAGAAGGTACAGGTGGCTAACGATTCATGGTGTAAGCAGTTTGTTAATCTCGGTAAGCAAGAGCTGTACGAGCCAAAGGTGAGAACAGCTCGTTGGGACAGCTCCCTGCCTCAGGCTGCTCGCTGTCTCCAAGCAAATGGGGGGGGGGGGCTTGCAGAGAAGTGTGCTGCCAGCCTGGGGTCCAGCATGTTGTCCGGTTGTTTGTCTCCCCACCTATGGTTAAACTCCCAAAAGTAACAGTAAGGCAGTCCCGTCAATCATTTGCATTAAATACAAGTTTATGACAAGGCCTTCCTGGCCGCTTGGCAGGCTCCCTGCTCCTTCATCAGTTGTTTCAAGATTTGCCCTCCCTGGGCCACTTGGGAAATCACACGCTTGGAAGCGGGCCTGTGTGGGCTCCACTCCTGGCACCAGCAAGTGCTAGCTGCTTCCTCTAAGCAAAGCTGGAAGCAATGACGCCCACATCTTCTGGGAGCTGTGAGGAGTCCATGAGGTTTGTGACGTCATGGTCCCTAGAAGGTTAGCCCTCAGTCAACTCGACAGCAACGGTTATCTTCTCCCTCCACTCACAGATGGTTGGAAGGCCACCTAGCTGTTAGCCTGATGGTCTAACCCAGAGTTCGAATCCTGAAATGGGAATACTGGGGCTCCGTGACATATACCCAAGGGCTCATGAGGGAGAGAGAGACAGCCAGCTTTCCCAGGATTTATGGTTCTAAAGTTCATCTTTCTTTTGTGTTTGTGTGTATCCTCGAATACATAAAGGTCAAGAGTGCATCATGTCTCTTCCTCTGTGGGTCTCTGCTTGTGTCTTTGAGGCAAGGTCTCTCCCTGAATCGGGGACTTGAGTTTTCTCGGTTAGGTTGGAAGACACTGAACCCCAGCTCTCTTCTCGTCTCTTCCCCCAGAGCCGGGATTACAGGTGTGAGAACACGCAGCTTGCTGCGTGGGTGCCACATGGATCCTCATTACTGGTAACAAATGCTCCTAACCACCGGGCCCTCTCCTCAGGCCCTGGATCGTTAATGAGTGAGACTCTGAAGTTTATGCAAGGGGCCACAGACCAACCCCATCTGAACAGGGGCCTGGAAAGCACCTTCTTGCAGTCTCTTATGTGAATGCACGTGGTTGTGCGGTTCCCGGGAACTATTCCTGCGGCCCTGTGATCGCTCGGGAGGAAAGGCTGAACACTTCACTTCACACACTGCACAGTGCCTTATGGCGTGTGAGGAGAGACCTGCTCTCACAGTGGCTCTACGTTTAAACCATTTCTCACGTGGTGTTTTCCCACTAACCCTCAGCGTGGTCCTTCCCCTTGGCTCAGAGCACTGCGGACCCACCCAGCCCTGGTATGTGGCAGGACTGCCCCAGCAGCATTCCCAGGAAAAGCTCCTGCTCCATCCAGTTGTCAGCCTTCTACCCTGAGGTGTGCTTTTATCTGTGCCAGATTCTACCTTTTATTTCTGACTTGTGGCAGCTTGTCCTGAGCCTGGATAAACAGAAAGGCCCGGCCCTCCCTCTGGTGCCTCCATCCAGGACAGGACAGGCCACTGTATTGCCCAGGATCTCAAGTCTGTTTCCTGAACCCCCAAAACACGGAGGTATCTCCTGATGTCTCCGTGATGGTGATGGATGCCTCAGCTTTGTTCTTGGGGACCCTAGATCCTCCCATCAACCTTTGACAAACAACTTACTTTGAGAAGGGGGTTCCCTTGTGGGCCTGAATGTTTTGTCCTTCACCCATAAAGCCAACCTTCTCCACAATGCACAGGAAGTATCCAAGAACTGAGGTTCAAATCTGCTCTAGCTTCCTGCCCTGTAGGTGGATGCTTCTGAGAGGGTCAGCTCTGCTGTGTTCATGAAAAGACGTTGGTCTTGAAGTGGTGTTTCATGCATGACAGGAATGCTTGCTTCACCTGCAAGTGCTCGGAGAATGCAGGTGGCAATGACCCTGACTACGCAGTTAAGGAGCTAGGCCAAGGGATACGCACAGCCTGTGGGGTGTGGCTCCAGGGCCCCAGCTGCACACAGCAGTACTCACGTTGCCTCAGTCATTCACAGTGTGCTTTCTCCCCCAGCTTCCCAGCGCAGCGTCAGCCTGAAGAAGCAGAGGGGTCGTAGCATCCTCAGCTCCTTCTTCTGCTGCTTCCGAGACTACAATGTGGACGCCCCGCCCCCCAGCAGCCCCAGTGTGCCTCCACCCCTGGTGGAGGAGAACGGTGGGCTTCAGAAGGTCAGTGTATGTGGAAAATTGCAGTATGTGTATGTCGCACCCCTGACAGATTCCCTTGCAAGATGATGTAAAATGTGCATGCAGCCATTTAAGACTTAGATTCAGTCTTTTTAGGTAACAGGTATTTCCAGTCTTCCCATCGAGCGACTAAAGAGCATGTATGATGGAAATTTAAGGCCAGAGAGATGGCTCAGCTGGCAAAGGAGCCTGTTTCCAAGCTTGATGGCCTGAGTTCAAGTCCCAGAACCCACCTGATAGAAGGAGAGAATTGACTCCCACAGGGTGCCCTGGCCTCTTCAGGTACACTGTGGCATAGGCACACACACACACACACACACACACACACACACACACGCAAACAGTACATAGATAGGCCATAGAAATGGGCAGAATAAGATATAGAGCAGACAGAGCAGTGAGTGCGACTGAGTTCAGCTGTCTTGTGTAATAACAGCATGTGCTTAACAACAGAGTGGAAGTGCCAGCAGACAGCTCGGTGTACAGCGTTTGCTGGGGGGGAGGGGGGGGTTTAGATTGTCATAATAGGTCAAAACCCAACACCACCCCCAGGCTGTCTGACAGACACACCTGAAACAATATGACTCAGAACAGTTAGGAATATGAGGATGAGCAGAGAGACCAGTAAGCTCTGTCAAAACTGGATTCCACGCTAGGAAAAACAAAAAGGCAATGAGAAAAGACAAAGGAGATTACCCATCAGGAGCATGGTTAAAGATGCAGGCACGCAAGTCATAAACGTTATGTCCCAAATGACATGACCGAGACTATAAACAGACAGCAGTTGAGCTTGGGGCTGGAGAGACGGCTCAGTGCCTCGGTGGCGGGGGAGAGCACTGCTGCCCTTCCAGGACTGGAGTTCGGTTCCCGCCACCTGTGTCAGGCAGTTCCCAAAGGCCTGTGAGACGTCCAGAGGATGTGATGCCCTCTTTTGGCTTTCATAAGTGCACAAACACACACTAAATATTTAAATGAGAAAAATATACAAGTGTGGGATATATCAAAACATTTGATTGTTTTGGTATATGGCGAAAAGTATAAAAAAATATTTGACATTGCCAAATGTGCAAGCTAAAACAATTCTTTGGCTGTCTGTGAGGTTTTCTAAGGTGATACTTGGTTTCCTATGGGAGTGGAGGGTGCAAACTAGTGTTGAGTGGTAAAAGAGGGTACTAATTGGTTTACCTTTCTGAGGGGACATTTGGCACAATGGAATTAAAATCTTAGAGTATGCTGTTGTTGCTGAAAGCAATTTTATTTCACAGGAAAAAAATGTTATAATGAATGTACAAAGAATGAACCATAAGATGCTATCCAATATAGCTTATAATGACCCAGGAAGACCATATGTGCACACACACACATACACACACAAGGGAGGTACATCTTCAGACACAATGATTCCAAGAAGGGTTTTTTGTTTTTTGTTTTTAAAAGAGGTAGTTGGTTAAAAGAACGACGTCATAGCCGTGTAGTCAGTTGCTATATCTTGGTTAAAAGTGACATATACCAAACAAAGAATAGCATGTCATGATTATTACCATAAAGAAATATTCACAGTAGAGCTGGGGAGATGGCTCAGTAAGGAAAGTGACTGTGCACAAGCCTGACAGCCTGTGTTCAAAGCTCCAGAACCCACATAGAAGCATTAGTGTGATGGCTGTGGTCCTGGGAGATGCTGTGGGCCAGCCAGCCCGCCTTCCACTGCAGGAACAGCAGTAGGACAGCCAGCCTGGCATATACCACAGGAGTAGCAAGCAGGACTGGAAAGAGACGAGACAAATGTTTGTCTTCTGCAGAGTCCCAAGATAGGCCTGAAATCAGTAGAGAGCCACGGACACCCTGGGGAAGGACTCACATTGCCCACTGCTGTATGGGGACCCTGGCGGAGCTGTGCCGTAAACTGAGGCTTCATTCCCTGTCCCCTGGCATCTGATAGTATGAGGCTTCTTTCAGTCAGAACACACAGCCTTGCACAAGCAAAGAAAATGGTACCCTCATTTGAGAAGTCCATGCTGAAAAACTAGCACCTGAGACTTCTCAGGAAAGCAGTGGAAGGGATAGAAGCCAGCCTCCACGGACCACTAAGGACTGTCAGCATCCATGGATGACTCAGGAAAGCCATTCTGGAGAAGAGGCTTGTGGGACTCAAATCTCACCATACTCAACGTAAAACCTCAGAAAACACAGGAGAAGGAGAGATCATCCACTTCCGAGAACTGGAAATGGGTTCTGAAGAAGCAAGTGGAAGAAACATCTTAGAACTCAGACCAAAAGCACAGAGACAGAAACCACGAGGGAGGGAAAAGAAGCCATCTAGAACTGTTGGCAAACAGACGTTCCAGAAGCAAAAGTATTTTCTCTTGAACTGAAAAAAGACAGACTGTGCCTGCCACTGAAAGGCTTGTTGGTTCCTGAAGGACTGGGAGGCAGAAGGAGAGCAAGTGTCCACATATGTGCTGGTGAGGCTCTGTGCATAGCACACACCCTATGAGCTACCTGAGCACATTGTCACATTGTTTCCAGGGAACGCAATCGCAGAGGTCCCATCAGTGACAGTAAAGGACAGAAGACTGTATAAGACACATACACATGTCCAGGTTACTGAGGGGGTAAAAGCTTACAGAGCAGAAATTGTGTATGTCAGAAAGCTAGCCCTGAGCTGGTGGGTGCTTTTTCCCCCTTTAATTAATTAATTCCCTTTACAGCCTGATCTCAGTCCCCTCCTTCCTCTTTCCCAGCCCCGCCCTCACACCCCCATCTCCCTCTTCCCACACTCTCCTCTCCTCAGAGAAGGGGCGGCCTGCCATGGATATCAACCCCCCATGGCACAGCGAGATAAGCACATCCTCTCCCACTGAGGCAAACAAGGCGGCCCGCTAGGGGGAAGGGATCCCAGAGGCAGCAGCAGAGTCTGAGGCAGCCCCTACTCCCATTGTTAGGGGACCCACACGAAGAACAAGCTGCACATCTGCTACATATGTGTAGGGGGTCCAGGTCCGGCCCACACATGCTTTGGTTGGTGGTTCAGTCTCTGTGAGCTTCCACAGGGCCTGGGAGATGCTTTTTAAGTGTCTGAATGTCTGAGTTCAGACTCTGATTTCTCCGTGGCTGCCGAGGATGACCAGAAGCATGGTGCTAAGAGGGCACATAACATCAGGCAGAGTGAACCAAACTCTGCTGACAGGGGACAAAGACAACATCAGGTGGCTTGGCAACTTCAGCCATACACCATCGCCCAGAAAACACCTACCATCAGATGGCACTGACTTGGGCGGCAGGTAAAAGAAAATGGACAACCAACAGCTTAAGCTAGTCATCCTTCTCACGTGCGAAGGCTGAGACAGTCAGCTGCTAGGCTGGTGATGACCCGGGAAACCCAGACTGTGTGTTCCTCCGTTTGGACATTATTCTGCGAGCCTGTCCCTGGTCTGCGAGCCTCCCTCCTCATGCCTGAGATGAATTCTAAGTTCCAAGCCTCAGACCTGAGGTCTACATTCATGGGCGGGAGATGGGTGGCGCTAGCTGTGACCATTGCATCGTTGCTGCCTCGGGAAACCCAGAGCTTTGTCACAGCTGCGCCCAGTCACAGCAAGGAGGACGTGCAGAGAAATCCAGCTGGGTGTGCTTCTAAGCTCAGCGGAAGTAAGGAATGATCAGTGAGTAAATGGCTCATCCACATGAGTTTAGTTGTGCTTCAGTGACAGTCTCAAAACTACTTAAAACAATGCAAGGTGGGCCAGCAAGATGGCTCAGTGGATAAAGAGGCTTGCTCCTAAGCTTGATGACCTGAGTTCAAGTCCCCTGTGGTCCATGCAGGCTGTCCTCTGACTACCACACACTTACAAGCAATGGCATGCATTCACCCCAAACGTATACATACAAAATAAACAAAAGTTAAGTTAATTGGGCTAGAGAGATGGGTCAGTGGTGAAGAGGTTATGGGGAAGGCCCAGGTTCGGTTCCTTGCACCCATGTGTCAGCTCACCACCATCTGTAATTCCATCCAACCTCCAGCCTCTACAGAGTCTGCACACATATGTTTCACATGCATGCATATATGCAGACATAACTCATACCCATCAAAAAATAAATCTTTTTAATTTTAAAGTTAATTTTAAAAAATAGCTTGGAAAGTTGTTAAGTTTATTTTCCCTTTGTCCATTATTTGTCATAGGCTGGCTGAGTCTTCTGCGGAAATACAGTGAGTCACAAAGCTAATTTTCATCATTCTAGTCACATTTCAAAAAATATTTTAAAATAAACGAAGTTAATTTTAATAATATTTTACTTAACCCAATATTTCCAAGGAATTCGAACATAGGACCAATAGAATAGCATTTGGAGATAATTTCTTTTTGTCTTACAGTTTAAGAACTAACATGTGTATGTTACACGTAGCGCACATCTAAATCTGGGCTAGCCGCATCTCACAGGCTCAGTAGCCTCCCATGAGCTGTTTTTGCGCCACAGCTCAACTTGTGTCATTCGTGGACCCGCAGTGACGTCAGCCCAGTAGTTTGGCTTCCTTGGCTGTCACTGTCCCTGCAGGTTTTGACTCAGAAGCGAATTCATTTTGACTTGAGTGGCCAGAGCCAGCCGTGTGGCTACCCCTAACTTCACAGGTGCTGGAGTATGACCCTGCCATGTTCCCAGAAGAGAAACCGGATGACTGGATGAAGACTGGCTAATGCCTGGTACAGCGAGTAGTCAATCGTTACCATGATAACTTCAAACACTCCATCGTGAAGGAGGTGAAAGGGAAAGAGATTGGTGCAGTGTTCAAAGACAGACCAAACCTAGAGAAAGGACTCTTACTGTTAAGGCAGCATTAGTACCAGGTCAAGCAGAACTCAGTCAAATGTGTTTGGTGCTGGAGAGGGGCACGCTAGTCTTTCAGAGGACCTGAGTTTGGTTCCCAAACCATGTGTAAGTGCCCGTCTAGGGGATCTGATACACTCATCTGGCCTCCACAGGCACCCACACACATCACACACATGCACAGAAATAAAAATAAATCCTAAAAGCATTAAACACAGGAAAGACATTTGCAATGATAAAAGGTCCAAGGTATGAGGAATATAATAGCCACCCTTAACATATGACCAAAAATGGAGCCAAGAAAGAAAACCATGATAAAATCAGGAAATGAAGCTATTTTATCTTCTGAAAATGAACAGCAAACATCACAGGCAAATCACTGGTGGGTTCTGGCTGGTGGGATAAAACAGGAAAGTGAAACAGTTGTTATAAATATGGAAAAGTTATAAAATTAGCCTTGTAGATGACGTCACTGTTTACATAGATACCCAAAAGAGGATAAAACTGACTCAAATGGTTAAAAGATTCTGGTATGCTAGCTCCTGGGTGCTTCTGGATAGGAATCCATGTGGAAGGAAAATACATAAAGACAGCCAGGAACGCTTAAGGAGTGCACGGAGAGACAGCCTGCCCGGCAGATGTGAGTCCTTGCTGTGTACAGCTATCAGCGGTGTGTGTGAAATGACAGTCCACTGTGGTTCGTATCCTGGACCCAGTTCCAAGCAGCTCTCTCCAAACACTCCCTTCCTTCCTACTCAAAGGCTGTTGCCTGACAACCTGAGTTCTGTCCCTGGGACCCAAATGGTGGAAGGGAAGGACCAACTTCTGCAAGTTGGCTTCCAACCTCCACACACGCAGGGTGGTGCACACCCACAAGTACAGGCTGAAAGAATGAGGAAGGGGGGGAGGGAGGCAAGAAGGAGTGTAATAATAAATATTTTTAAATCGGATAGATTTAAAACATTGTTGCTGTGGAGAAGTAACCTCAGTGAAGAGAGCTGTTGACAACAGAAGGTTGTCTGTGGAGATAAACACCTTTGAAAGGCTTCCTTAGGGAGCTGGGGCTAGGCTCACGTAGAATTCCTGTCTGTTCATGGGCTGCCTCTATTCACATTTGCCAGAATGACTTGTTAAATGGTTTAGTTTTGTGGGGAGCTGAAGACAAAGCTCAGAAATTTGGTTGCTGTTCCAGGGGGCTAGAGTTGGATTCTCAGCACCCAAGTGGCAGCTCACAACCATCTTTAACTGCAGTCACAAGATCTGACTCCCCCTTCTGGTCTCCAAGGCCACCAGACATGCAGATGGTACACAGACAGGAATACAAGCAAACACCATACACGTAAAATAAAAAAAATTTTTTTTAAAGAATTCAGTTACCTTAACTTAGTTAAATCTAAAGTAGAATGTTGTCTGCCAGAGCAGGTGTATGGTCCGTGGGACTGGGGGCGGGAGAAGCTGACTCCTGGAGGACCCTCTGCCCCTCGCACTGAACTCCACCAGCACCCACAGAACACAACTGTGTAGTTTCCGCACCTGACTCTGCTGGATTCCCCGGGGCTCCCTGCACGGCCTTGCTCTACACAGCAGAGAGGATGGGAGACCGGACATCATGGGGCAGGTGGTCATCCATGAAGCCGCCATCCACCCTGCATGGCAAGGAAGCTTCAGACCGTTTCTTTCAGCCTGCTTCTGCAGCAGTGGTTTAAGTTGACTGTCACTGGGCCGTCTCAGCAGGCCAGCAGCATCCAGAGACTAAGAGGGGTCAGTGCCCAGAAGACTCCAATGGTAGTGACCACGGAGGGCCCCTAGGAGTAAGAGCAGCATAACGGGCATTGCCAGAAACTCACATAGCCACATATGCTACCCCCATAAACAGTGCCATATGCGCACAGACTATCTACGTAATGTGTAGATTCCATCCATACACTCAGTCCCCTACACACACACAGTTCCTAGAACACACACGCACATGTCGTCACACCCACACGCACATGTTCATGCACACTTCATACACACACGCACACACGCACATACACATGTGTACACATACATGCAACCCTCATTCCTGCACACCTGTGGCTTGGCACTTGTGTCTGTTCATCGTCCTTGCTCTGTCATCCCTCAGCTGTGCTCTCCTGGCCTCGCCACATGCGTGCTCACCTCATGGCAGGTGTTTCCGAGGCTGAGTCAGGGTCTGTGCTCTCTGGCTGGGTCAGGGCTTCCTCCATGGCTTTGCCTTCAGGGGCACTTGCAGAGAGGCTTGTCCCTGCTCGGGAGACATCCTGGGGAGACCGGCCCGAGATGATTTTGGTCCACGGGCAGTTGGAGGACCTCGCCCCCAGTCATCCGGCTCAGTGTCACCACTCTAAAGGGGCCCTGCGCTTAGGCGTGTCCGATTATGTCTCCCCCACCAACCGCAGTGACCTGTTCCTGACTCCAAACATTAGCAATGGTGTCATTTAGAAGCTTCTGGAATGAAGTTTCCCCCCCACAAGTTGTTGAATGCCAGGATTTGATTAGCATGTCCTGTTGTGTGGGAGAGCCACAAAGCTCTCCTCTGATAAGAGGCCCCAAGAGAGACCCTTTTCCTGGCGAAGGGAGAAGCCATCAAAGTCAGTATCAGAGAGAAGAGGAAGCACATCTACACGGCAGAGGTGATGTCGAGGGGCCAGAGATAATCAGGAAGTTACCACATGGGTCTCAGCAGATAGATGGGGAGGTGCCAGCCACCTGCCTGCCTTTGCCATCAGGTTTGGCCTTCACAGGAGACCATGACGCTGGTGACCTCACGGCTTGGTAACCATGGGCACACTTTTCACAAATCCTCCAATTGGAGACATGAAGCAATACATCTCTTGTATCAGGCCACATGAAAAAGAAAAAGCACAAGAAATGAAGTAAAACAATTTTTTCTTGTATTAACGGTTATCAGTGGTACAATGAACTGTTTCTGCTGAGTGGGTTGGAAATAGCTGGTATTCTGGACTAAGGCTAATTGAGGCCTTCCTTGGGACATGAAGATTCTTAACAGCCTCGGCAAATACAGGTGCTATTTTTCCCTTAAAGGGAGAACTACATCTGCTGCCCTGAAGGGAACTTCTTGTGCCCTGCCCTGCCCCTTCTTTTTCGTTCTCTCCTCCACCCCACAGAGGACCTGGAGGGGCCAGGCATGCCTTGCACTCTGATAAACCTCTCTCCCACCCTCTCTCCCCTCCCCATGTTAAACTGATGTCGTCCTTATGGGGGGGGGGGAACGCTTAAAAACAAGGAACAGGCCGGCTATCAGAGGGGTGGGCATCAAAATATGACTGTTCCTTTTTGTTTTTAAGTTAGAGTCAGAGTCCTGGGACCAGGACAGACACTGTTTAAACAAACAGAGAGGCTGTGGGCCTCAGAAGCCTGGCCTCCAAGCCTGGGAGGGTTCTGCTCTCTTCTGGAAGGCCCTGGGCTCCCTCAGCTCACTGACTGCCACCAGGGTAGAGGGGTGGGAAGGCCATTGCTTGGCAGTTTCTTTTGGGAATGTAATCTCTTTCTCTTCCAACCTGACAGTGCTTCTCTTTTCTTTTTCCTCAGGGTGACCAGAGGCAGGCCATTCCCGTACCAAGTGTATGTATCTTTATCCATTCTGTTAAAACATGCATGCAATCCTTGCCTTTGGGCTACTGGGGAGGGGGGGTGAGGGGAGAAGGTTTGTCAATATTCTTGCTTCTGTTGGTTTTATTATGTAGTGCAAACAACCATATTCTGCTAAAAAAAAAAAAAAAAAAAAAAAAGAAAGAAAGAAAAAAGAAAAGAAAAGAAAGAAACAAAGCTAGTTTGAGTTGTGAACAGGACTTGTGTCCATGGGAGAACAGACGGCAACAGCCTTCACTGACTTCTTGTGTCTTTTCCAACCCCTGGAATTTTCTCAGTCTTCCTCCCAGGAAGTTCAGTAAACTTGGAACCCGCCCCCACCCGCACCCCCACCCTCCACTCGGCACTGGCTCCGAGCCACTGACAGAAGCAGACCATGCATTGCCCAGACTTGCTTCTTCACAGCAGATTCTGGCTCATCAAACCATCCCAGGCAGCTTGGTAGCAGCTCCGGGCTGAGAGCAACCATCCTGCCTAGACTCTGAACTTTGAGGTCCCAGCCCACTCCTCAGGCCGGCCACTGCCCCAGCCACGCCACCGTTTGCGCTCATACCCACCCCCAGCCAGGCCAGCAGCACCCCTATTTTCAGACCAGACCGGAACAATTTCCCTGATGAACTTGCCAGCTAGGCACAGCCTCGTTCCTCAGGGAAGGGCTCAGCTTCTAAAGCAGTCTGTGAACTGGTCTTTTCATCTACGGCGGTTATCTGATTCCGATTATGGGATTCCAATCTGTTTGTGTGTCTTTGGCATATTTTATGGAATCATCAGGAAATGCAGCTCTGCTGCATTGAGTTTGGGTTGACCAAGAAGGCTTTGGTAGCACGTGTCACTTGAAAATGCCCCAAAAAAGGTCAATCATTTTATTTTTTCTAAAGACCTTTGATTCTTCATTGGCCATGCCTAGGGGGTTGGGGAAAGACTGACCAGGAAATTAAGCATGCTAGTCAGTACTCAACAGTGATACCCAGCAGGCTAGATAGTAAGGGGCTTGCTCTAACCTCCATAAAGCTAATTTTATAAAATCTTCTTATACAAGTGCACATATTAAATAGGTGGCCGAATCTATGGCCCCCTCCCCTTCAGTGTCACGACCACCCCACCACCCCCACCGCCCCAAGGTGATTAATGGCTGTCTGTAAAGCAAGGTGCCAAGTGAAAGCATCTGTGGCCTGCGCAAACCCTGCTGAGGACACTGGCCCTGTTCCCACAGCTCTGGGCTCAGCCATGTGCAGAATTCCAGCCTAAGGTAAACAGGGACAAGAAGGTTCCTTGTGTAATTTATCTCAGTATCAGATCAATAAACTGTAGGCAGCATCTTGACAGTGGGTGAGGCCACGTGATTCATGTGCCTGGCTTCCAGAAAGGCTAAAGTAACTTGTGTCTTTGTGTTGATGCTTTTGGCTTGTTGTTGTTATAGTGTTATATTTGGGTTTTGTTTTTTAACTGGGAATTCCCTTGTGCTGCTTAAACAACTACTCTACCACTGAGCCTTGTCCCCAGTCCCAACTTGCATCTTAAAATGACAGCATGTAGGGAAATAGTCCTACTAATGGCTCAGTGTCACCACCACTGTGCTCAGCACTCATCGCCGAGAACAGGGTCATCTGGGCTCAGTTCAGTCCTGAGGTTGAAGTCCTAGCATCCCTGGTAAAATCTGTACCTGCTTCCTAACATCCCAGGTCCTGGAGCAGAGAGGATGCTGGGTAATACTGAGAGTGACTGAAAGTAGGCACACTGTGTCAGAGCTACATAAGCAGGCACCGAGCCTCCAGACTTCCCCTGAGCTCCTGGAGGCTTTCTCCAGACATAAAGAGCACAGGCAGTCTGAGGCCATGCATGCCCAGGGCAACTGCTGGCTCAGAGCCGCTTGTCCTACCCCTCTCCCTTCCCCCCTACCCCTGCCTCTGCTCTGACCTCACCCCTGCTTCTCCCATTCACATGCTGGTGTGTGCGCATGTGCAAATGTTCTAGACTTTGAACTTTTTATTCGACAATAATTCAAGCCAGTAACTAAATTTTAAATGCTGAAAATTTACCATGAGAGGGAAAAATCCTCCCAGCGGTTCCCACGATCTGCTACGTCAATGCTGCTACGCCCTCTCAGTTCCCAGACAGTGCTCCCACCATTCTGCGAGCGGTTTGTTTGTTCACGAGCTCCGTGAATGTCTCTCCCCATGCATGTCAGCATACGCACTTCTACCTCCTTGTGCTGCCTGGCACTGATGGCGTTCACTTGGCTGCCATTGTGTATCTTCACAGGTTTGTATTGTGGGGGTGTCTGTGAACATTGACCTCTGTGATCAGGCCCTAACCGGAAACACCAGGTCCAACAGCACTTTCCACATTGTTAGTTAGCAAAGTCAAGCTGCCTTCCAAACACTGTTAATTTAGCTCTCCCCAACAGCCTATGAAACACCCCCACTCCCTTGCCGAAAGTGGTTCTCAGAAGCTTTTAAAACCTTCTGTAATCCGAAATGGAAGAATGCTGTTGCCTTCCTGCTTTGACTTGCATTTGTTGATCAGTGGATATGAACAGTTTCTCATCGCCACACAGCTTGCTTCCTCCCTGTCCATCAAGGTTAATTTATCTTGTGTAATCTTTTTAAGTGTTCAAGAGGTGGGCCTGGAAGAGAGAGAGAGAGAGAGAGAGAGAGAGAGAGAGCACTCAGTGGGTAAAAAATGCTTATGGCCAAGGCTGATGACCTGAATCTGATTCCCTGGGACCTACATGACAGAAAGAGAAAACCAACCCCTACGGCTGGTTTCCAAATGTTCACACACACACACACACACACACACACACACACACACACACACACAC
>NW_026586383.1:8224263-8248391 GCF_907164565.1 Psammomys obesus
ACACACACACACACACACACACACACACACACACACACACACACACAATGTAAAAAGAAGTTTTTAATGTTAAAAAAATTATAATGTATTTTTTGACCTTGCTTATAATAATTTTGGTCACAAAGAAACTGATCTTCTATAAGTAAATGTATTGATCTGATGCCTTATGACTCCTGATTCTGTGTTTAGGAAGCTTTACCCAGTCTGTAACCATGACCCATGACCCCTGTTCTCTTCTGATATTTTGATGCTCTTCATCCATTGAGAAGGCACGGCCTGGTGCTCCAGTGGCCAGCCTCAGCCTTTATTGGAATGGCAAGTTTACATGGACTGCTGACAGTGTCAGTAGCTTTTGTCTCCCAGCCACAGGCGGGAGTTAGGGGCTTCCTCATCAGGAAGAAGTGCCAGGGACAGGGAGTTCGCATACACCGAGTGGCTGTGAAGATGACGTCCTCAGTGAAAGGTGCCACAGGATCTGTGACCCAAGTCCTGTCGTCCCACACCCCTGCTGAAGTCGCATGTGTCACTGACATGCACACACAGAGCCTGGCGGGATAGCCGAACCGTCAAAGCGCTGCAAGGGGAGGAAGGAATGGATTTAACGACTAGCCTGTGCTAGCTACCAAAAGCTGCTAATAACACTGGAGCATCATTCCCAGGCTTCAGGCTGAGAGCCATGATGCCTTCCTCCTCCCCAACATCCCTGTTTCTGCCCCACCCTGCTAGTCCTGTGTGTAAGTGACGTCACACTTTCTGTATAGAAAAGGCCATTCTTATCATGCGCAGTGGCCCGTGATTATAATCCCACCATCAGGAGGACTGAGCGTTCCAGACCAGCCAGAAGCTAAATGGCCGGCAAGATGACTCAGTGGATGAAAGTGCTTGCCAAGAAACCCTGACAACCCACATGAAGGTGGAAGAAGACAACAGACTCCATAGACTTGTCCTCTGACCTTTACACGTATGCCATGACACATGCATGTGTGGCCCACACAAAACCCCCACACAATAATAATAAATTACAAATAATAGTTCTTTTAAATGACTGGCCTGATGGTACAGCCTCCGGCCGTTTAGGACGCTGAGGTAGAGTGAGTTCAAGGCCAGCCCGGACACCTTAGTGTGAGACCTTGCCCCACATTTTAAAAGGTAAAAAGAGGGGGGGGCCCAGTGACAGAGTGCTTACCTAGTGTGGAGGATGTCCTAGGTTCAGCTATACAATACTGCTGTAAATAAGAGAGCCCTAGGTGACATAAGGGGTGGTTTTCTTGTCCTTACACTTTGCAGTGGCCTCAACATTTGGCTAAGTCTTCAACTGAATGACTCGACCCGCTAAGTAGCAAAGCACTGTGGTGGCTTTATGGTGTCATTGTATTGCCAAGAACACGGCTGTCCAGAGGTCTTATTGGTGGGCTGAGGAATTGGCTTCTGCCAGAGAAGCTGTGTGCACTTCGGGAAGGGCTGGGATTAATGAGCCCTCGCTCCTTGGCCTGTCTCCAGCCCGGCCCTGCTCCCTGCTGTAAAATCTCCTGCTTAACAGGAGTCTCAGCCCACTGGCTCGCTCTTCCTTGCACCATTCGCTCAGGAGCATCTACTTTTTAAATTACTTTAACTCACAGAATACTTGTTAAGTGTGGGTTACGTCTGCTGAGAAGGCAATTTTTAGTCTTGGGCTTGGAAAATCACTGAGCCACTTTTGGCAGGTCTTCGGTGCTCTCAGATCTGCAAGGGGTAGAGTGGCTGCAGCAATTTAAATGGCTTGAGTTATAAGCATTGCTTTAGTTGTGTGTAAAACAAAGGGAAGGACTGGAGGGATGCAGGCTGGACCTGGGGGCTGGGGGGGTGGAAAGGGAAAAGCTCCCTCACCTGTCTGTGTTCTTCACAGTGAGACTGTCTGTCTTACATAATTGTGTGATAAAAATCAAAACAAATTTTATCCTGGTCACATGACATTCATACCTTCTGCTGTGGTCCAAAGAAAGAATTCCCCTATGTCTTGGTTATTTTCACTCATAGAACTCACAAACACACACACACACACCAAATTACAGCCAAATTACAGCCTTGGTTTGTTTTTTGTTTTTTTTAACCAATTTTTGCACAAAACTTCTTGCAAGTTTAGTT
Source organism: Psammomys obesus (assembly GCF_907164565.1). Lineage (NCBI taxonomy): Eukaryota > Metazoa > Chordata > Mammalia > Rodentia > Muridae > Psammomys > Psammomys obesus. Next base: position 8,226,388 of record NW_026586383.1, read on the forward strand.
GTTTTTTGTTTTGTTTTGTTTTTTTTATAACCTGCTGACTCGCTCATTTATAATGATGGCAACTGTCCCCTCTCCGTCCCTGAATTCCCTAGCCACTGGGGCACAGCCTACCTCCCTTGCCCATGCTGGGAGGCCGTGGAAGACTGGAGCCAGCTCTAGTTAGAGTTGTGAGAAGTGGAGCCTTCTGAGCTTTTTCTTCTCCGTGATTCAGAAAAACATCAACTCAGGGAGCACCCTAGAGTCAGGACTGCTTATGGCCCCCATACCAGTTCCTCTTGACCAGCCCCTCCGCTGGGGGATCGTGGAACCTGCCTCTTTAGCTGGCTCTGCTGTACCCACAATACTGGACCAGCTGAAGTTCAATTTTTATTTTCAGCCCTACTTTTTGAGGTAGGGTCTCAGCAAGTTGGCAAAGGGAGCCCCTACACTCACTCTGTAGCCTAGAAAAGTCCTGAGCGGTTGGTCCTTCTGCCTCAGCCTCCTGAGTAGCTGGGATCATGGGCCTGCACCACCTCGCCCAGCTTCAAAATCAAGTTTTTTTCATGAGCTGATGTTCAGAGGAGAAAGGAACAGGCCACTCTAAAGGAAACAGTCCTGATTAGAGGCCTGCTTGTCTTGCTTCAAACACCGCTGCTCATTCTTCCATGGCTGAGTCTAGATATTTAATTATGTTTTGTTTTGCATCAAATATTTAATAGTTTGCAGGAGGAAAAATTAACTAGTTAGCATTAGACACCGAACATACCACAGTCAATTAAAATACTTCACATTATCTCTGGAATGAGGCAAGGCCCAGAGCAGCAGGCTGGCTGAAATTGCGAAGCAGCTCTCTATGAGCCTGTCACAAGACAGGAGGCAGCTGCTGTGACGACAGCTACTGGATAACGAAGCACCTGGACCGAAGTGTGACGACGTGAAGGGTGCAGATGCCCCACCCTTTGGTTTCGTGCAGCTGCTGAGCCCACCAGTTTAAAGTTTAACGCTTGAAAGGCACTGGTGGTGAGCCTCCAGCTTCGTTCTCCTCTAGCGTTTAAAAAGCCCGTCACGGCCGCTCAACCCACGGCTCGGCAGCCAAGCGTTTGTGCTGCCAGGACCAGGTTCAGTTTCCATCACCCACAACCACCACCTGTGACTGCAGCTCCGGGGGAGATGACCCCTCCTCTGGACTTTCCAGGCACCAGCATGCACAGAGTACACACAGGGACAAGCAAGCACACGTACATACACGTAAATAAAAGTACCGGTCAGTGAAGAAAAAAGAAAAAGCGTCGTGGGTCCAACATATCTCCAAAGCTTCCTTAGGCAAAATGGAAATAGGCCAATGAAGTCAGAACTTATTACGAGTAAACATTCATTCCCGTGTAATCCGTTTTAATAGTAAGAATGGCCTGTGCGTGCCAGGAGGCGTGCTGGCTGATTTACTGCTGGTATGAGTGACAGACAGCCACCTTACATGGGGGAGATGTAATCATCTCAACTAACAACAAAAAATTAAGTGTCTGTGGTGCTGATATTGAAACCCAGGCCTGACGCCAGAGCACAGACCCTCACAGAAAGTCAGTCACAGGAGGCAGATTGGTGCTGCAGAACTGCCAGCGCAGAACCCTGGTTGTTACTGCTTTGAGGAAGGTGATGTGAAAAGTCTGAGCAGGCCTTTTTCATTTCCACCTCCGGTGATGTTGTCCGTGCTGTAGAGCAGATGGGGGCAGGGGAGAGAATATTGATTTTGTTTTCCTTTTCCTCTAGCCACCAGCTAAATACCTCCTTCCAGAGGTGACGGTGCTCGACTACGGAAAGAAATGTGTGGTCATTGATCTGGATGAAACCCTGGTGCACAGTTCATTTAAGGTAAAATCCTCACTCAGCATCACTTGGGGCGTTTGTGGCTTGGTCGCCATCGTGTGGAAAGGGGTGAAAGCTTACGGCTGTTATGACTTCACCCCTCATGAAGAAACCCAAAACCTCGGGGTTACCTTTAGACCTGCCCCTGTAACCAAGGTGAGCATGGGCTGTGACACTGGATTATTAACACATTGGTTTGGGAAGAGATCACTGAGCTGTCAGTAGCCCTGAGATCTCACGATTTCCTTGAGGTCTGGGCTTCCCTGCTCTAAGCCCTTTAGAAATGCTTATTAGGTCCTTGGTCCGTGTGGCACAGGCAATCCAGGCAATCGGTGCTCCAGGACAAGACATTTGTTGAAGTAACTAGAGCGCTGTTGCATTTTATTGGGGTAGGGCGTGGGGTGGGTAGCATGGAAAACTATCCTGGGAACATTCCCAGATTAATTTTTGAATGACCTCCAACTCGAAGGAGGCCTTCCAGAGTTGAGCGTCCGAACGGACTGGGCCCTTCATTCTGATGGTTTTGATGCTGGGCTTTCTTGCACCGTCACAGCTGACTGAGGGCTCATCTTCACAGCCCCTCCCAGTGGGTGCTGAGCTACTACGTCAAAGTGAGTGTCAGAGGCTTTCTGATCACTTTCCCTGCTCCACGTCTCACCCAGAGAATCAGTGAAAACAGCAGAGGGCCTCCACGCAAGGGCAGGAAGGCCACGTTATTAACTCGATGAGTTAATTCACCCCTCCCATATGGAATGGGGGGTGGGGAGAAGCAGTGAGTGTTGCTAAGAGCCTGGGTGAACTGTTCTTGTCAATGAAACTGCCTGCCCTGGCCAGTGTCACTGAATTACTCATTCTCCCTGCCCTGGGATACCTCTCATTTCACTGACAGATGTGACTGGCTCCACCCACGGCGGATGTCTTACCTTGTCATTCCCGGCAGGTCAATCAGGCAGTAGAACTGTGGATTTGTCTCACTTTCTGTGGGAAGCACCATCCTACCCTGTGCCCTCTCACTGAAAGCATAGGACGAGGCAGGAGGCTCTCTCTGAAGGCTGTGGAAAGTGGATAACCCAGCAGTGAGAAGGGACCTCATTCTAGCTGCTGAGGCTTGTAGGACCACCTCATTACCCAGCATTCCCAGGGCTGGGCTCTTCCAGGATTGGTTCTAGGGCCACAGTGGCCTAGTGTCCAAGCTTGGTTCTAAATGGCATTGCCACATTTCCCCTCTGTGAAGCAAGCAGCTGGAAGCCTTGAAGCCCTTCAGAGCGGGGCTCAGTTGCTGCCTCAGCCTAGAGACCATCCTCCCAAGCAGCGAGGGACAAACTGCCCAAGATTACCAAGGGTCCCTGACCGCAAGGCAAGGCCTTGGCAGCCCCGGTGTCTCTGGGGCCTGCTCAGAGGGCATGGCTGTCACGAGCTGTAAACAAAATTTCCTCATTTCTTCCCTGGCCTGATTGCTTTTTAAAATGATCCTTTACTTTTTTATTTGCCGGTTTTTGTGTTGAGTGTGGGTGCGTGTGTGCCACGCCGTGAGTGTCTTTACACTCAGGGGACAACTTTTAGGAGCCGGGTCTGTCCTTGCACTGTGGATTCCAGGGGTCAAACCCACTTCGTCAGGGCTACACAGCAATGAGCTGTGTCTCCTTGCTGAGCCATTTGAAGGGCGTGGGCCAGATGACTTTTGCAAATCAAACGTTCCTTATGGCTTTTAATGTTCTGGACGTTTCAAAGTCTCTTGGGAATGCGAACCCCTCTCCTGTGTGACACATGGGCTCATGAGAAGCCCTGGCTCCAGGTGGCTTCCGTCACCCCAGCACTTGAGAGCTTACGAACCATGAGTGGAAGCTGGGACTGATTTTCCTCTTTTACCTCACCCTGTGGAGTGCAATTTCATAACCCAAAGCCTTGTGACAATTTCTTCTTCAGTCGTAGTCTGTTTTTCATAACTCTACATTTCAGTGGTAAAATTATGAACGCAGCTTCCTGCCCCGGGAACAAATAAACTATGGCCACATCTGAGCACTTAGTAATCCGGCTCTAGTCTAGCACATGCCATGTTTTTCAGCTTATGTGTCGAGGACGAATGTGTGGTGCGCTGATGGCCTTAAAGATAGACCCATTTTCCAGAGGTTCGACACTCCCTTCTCCACCTGGTAGCCACTGCATGCCTCTGTCAGCCCCTAGGGTCTGAGGGCTGGGACCTCTGTTAATTTTTCGAATTTGTGGAAATCCATTTAGCACTGCCTAGGAGCTTATCTTTGAGTTATGATGACTGCCAGAGTCATTTTATTTCTCAAATGTGCCCTTGACGTTGTGGGCAAGCTGAGTTTTGTGTTTCTTAGAACAGGGCAGTTGAGAGGCTGGCTGTTCTCCAATCCCAGAGCAGGAAACCAGGCCAAGCCAACAGGCAGGGCCTAGGGCCCCTGATGGAGCCATGGGGACCCATCAGACCTACACCATAGCAGTTGAAGAGAGCAGACGCTGAAGTCTGGGGGGTTCTGCTCAGGTCCCTGGCCTGAGGCATCTGGGTTTACTCCTGCTCTGGGTCTGAGCTCTGAGCATCCCCTGCCAAGCTGCCCACACAGCGAGTCCAAGGACAAATAGCTTTTCCAGTGGTGGTGACCGCTGGCTAGCAGGCTTTCATCTCTGCCCCCTGGTGGCCATCAGTGGTTCCCCTCATCCTGTCTGGGCTCCAGGGCAAGAGCTGAAGTTCTTGAGGAGCCCTGTTCTCTTGCCAGGCTATGCCATCCACCCTTTGTGGTTGAGGCAGGCAGGTAACCAAGGAATTGGGCTGAAACCCCAGGACACTCAGAACAGAAAAAAATGTGCCTTCCTGTTTGTTTATTACAAGGACTCAAGGCGTGCACCAGCGTTCTCCTGAACTGTTTACCCCATTATCAAAACATTGGTCCAAGGAAGCTTTTTTCTTGCTAAAATGTCCAGTCTTCTCTTTCCTTTCACATGGATTAATCATGGTTTCTTTTCTCCCTAGCCCATTAGTAATGCTGATTTCATTGTTCCTGTTGAAATCGATGGGACTATACATCAGGTAAGAAATCAGGGTTAACCTGGAGTTCCAGCAAGCATTTTCATCTCATAGCCACATTCCCTGTGAACGCCATTTCTAAATTCTCATTTCCAGCCACAGGAAAAAAACTCTGTATGATAAATACAGTAAGTCAGGCATGGAGGCAGAGGCACTGGAGCCTTGAGTCTGAGGCCAGCCTGGTCTACAGATGGAGTTCCAGGACAGCCAGGGCTACACAGGGAAACCCTGTCACAAGAGCCAGAAGTAAATAAACAAGTACAGTGGATGATTTTCTGTGTCACACACAATATAGTTTTTTCCGTTTGTTTGGTTGCTTTGGTTTGGTTTGGTTTGGTTTTTGGTTGTTTTTTGTTTGTTTGTTTGTTGTTGTTGTTGTTTTGTTGTTGTTTTTTTTGCCAGGCTTATGGAGAACCTTTTCTGCTCATAAATATTAGATGTGATTGGGCTTCGATTTAGACTTTCAAGAGTTTCATACAGCCCCTCCTCATGCCCACTACTGGCTTCACATCCCGTAACTTCCTCTTGTGACTGTTTTGGGCTTCTCTCCTAGCATGCGACAGGAAAAGTGCCAGTCACTCCCTTATGGGGCATTCTTGGGAAAAGATGGCCGCTTTGATGCCAGCTGCCCCGGTGTGATCTTCTGGACCCGTGTGGTTTTCACCAGTGGCTCTTTAGCAAATACTCAACCGCAGAGCAGAGGGAGAGGGTGTGCTAAAATCAGCTGGCTACTGTGAATGAAGATGTCACGGTCAGCCGCCATGAGTCCTCTTCCATTGTTTGTTCTGTTTTGTCAACTGCAAGCTCTTGTGGAAATGGATTCATTCATGAATGCATTAGAGCGTGGTAGAAAAGCTCACCTTGGAGGTTAAAGCAGAGGTAGCTTTGTCAGATCTCCCTGAGGAACGATGGGGCCATCATCCCTGTTAAACTCAAGGCCGCAAAGGGAGAGTATCCAGCTGCGTATCCCGGGAAGGCACCTCTCCGGTTCCTGGGCCACACAGGATGTCAATTTTACTTGGTGATGCCAACAGGGCACCTCACCTCTTGAATGCAGCGCTACGACAATCCAGGATGTGCAGTAGCTGTTCTAGCCACCTCATTGTCCCGGCAGAGAAACTGAGGCTTAGGGAATGGGTTAGCTCAAGGTTATGCATGGAAAGTCTCCAGATAAGAATGCCTGACTCCTAAGCCAGGGCTCTTTTCCTTAGCCTTGGCTTGCCCTCTCCCCCTGACCCCCAGCTAGCTTTCTGGCCTATTCTGCAGGAAGCAGGACCTGGAAAGGTGGCGGCGCCACACTTCTCCGTAAAGTCCAAACTCCTGGCACCTGGGCATTTAACATTCCCGGCGCATCGGCTGAATTAGCTCAGCCCTCAACAGGCAGTTAGGACCGCTGCACTGGTTACCGTGGCTAGAGTTGCAGAGTTATTGTGATGGAGCACAGGCGGGCTGCCCAGTGATGTGGGGAGAAGAACAATCCTCCACACCACGTGACCGAGAGCCAGCCTATGGGTAGGAGCCACCCCTGCTCCCCTGGCCCCTTCTCTTTGGCAGTGGACACCCCCCGGGCAACCCCAGGGCTGAGATCAGAAATTCTCAAGGGAAGGAAGGCGCAAAAGCAGGAGGACAAGGCCCTGGCGAAGGCCGTGGCCTCGTTCAAGTAATCCAGGATAGGCTGTGCAGGTCCCAAGGGGCCTATTCTTGGTTACTTGCACGGGGACGCGGGCCTGGACGCCGGCATCCGGGCCCGGGACCCTCCCTTCTGCCAAAGGCGCCAACGTCAGAGTTTCCCGTCGGCCTCCAACTCTTTGCACATAGCCAGGCTTGTTGTCCAAGCAGTCCTCCCAGGGACACAGGACCAGAGGCCACACCCAGCCGCTGGCACCAGCACCAGTGAGAGCTGTGAGCAAAGCAGGCACTGCAGCTGCTGCAGCCGGCTCTGCCCAGCGTCCCAGCTCAGCAGGGTCCCATCCAGACCACACCCGTTCCTCTGGCCTGAGCCACCGATCCACAGCAAGCCAGGCCTCAGATCCTACCAATTCTTTGCCCTTCCGAGCACCCTTTTTCTCTGGCGTGCTGCAAATTCCACGTGGGAATTCTGTCACCTGCAGCGTGTCTTCCTTGCATGTGGTCCAGAGCCTTGGCCCCTCCCCCTTCACAGCTTCCCTGCCCTGCTCCATCTACTCTGAGGCCTTGTGTGCCGGCCTAACCCTTCACCTTCCGTTCCTTCCGCTGCTTCCGCCAGCCCCCCCAGGGTTCTCTCCGTGCCTGTGATCGGCTGGGCACAGGCTTTGGCCCCACGCCTGCGTTGCCAGACCTCCAGGTCTCAGCCATCTTTAATGTGTACCCCTACAGCGAGTTTTGTTGTGTTCGCTAGCTTCACTGAGCGTGTGCTCAAGACTGAGAGGTCTGTAAGGCCAGGCCCGCACCCAGCTCAGTCTTGCAGCTGCACCAGGCACAGCACTGTGGCCCTGCTAATTACATTTCGTTTTTTAAAGGGCTAGCTAACTCTGTGTGGAATTTATTCAAGTTCTGATTGTTTCCTGGCTTTGCTTTCTCTCTCATCTCCCAGTTTCCTCACATTCAAATTCATTTAGCCTCCAGAAACTGGAGTCTGTGTGTTAGATGAAGCCAGCTACCTTGTAGCCAGCCCTGGCTAGTCTGAGCAAAAAGCCCACCCAGACCCCCAGCTGTGGGAAAGAGACCCCAGTCGCTGCTCTCAAGTGCTCTCTGCACTCACACCCAAGCAGAGTGACCTCTGAGGTTTCCAAGTGCATTAGCCCCAGGCCTTCTTATGGGGCAGGGGCGGGACATGCAGAGTTGAAGGCAGCAGTCAGCTGCTTCCAAAAGGACAGTACCGAGGCTGTGTCCACGCAGGGGTGGACTCCCAGCAAGTGACAGGGCAGCACATGGGACGAACGAGCAGCTTTGCATGAGCGTGGCACATAGGTGCCCCACGTGCCGGCCCTAAAGATCCCCACCCAAGACAGCATGGCCAGCGTCCCTTTCTCTTTGTGAGGGTTGTCTGCACTGAGACGTGGAATCTAGTCCGGGGTCAGCAAATCGTGCCTAGGCCTGGCATCAGGAGGAGGGCCCCCTGGCAGCTCTTCCAAGGCCCAGGCTGTCTCCGGTTGCCGTGACTGACAGCTCTTGTCTCCACCCTTGCAGGTGTACGTGCTGAAGCGGCCGCACGTGGACGAGTTCCTCCAGAGGATGGGGCAGCTCTTTGAGTGTGTCCTCTTCACAGCCAGCTTGGCCAAGGTGTGTCCTGCTCCCTGCTGCAGACTCCCAGCTGCCATCCCAACCCCTCCACCCCCCACCAGCCCCCAAGCTGCCAGGAGCCTTTTGTTAAGGTGGGGGAAGCTATTTTTTACGGTGACAGGTTCCCACCCCAGATGGGATGGATGCAGGCCATGCGCGCGCTGCCAGGCTGAAAGGCTTCGGGTTACCATGGTGACGGGGAGCATTTAGAACAAACGCGCCGTGAAGTTGCTGTATGCAGCCACCTGAAACCGCTTATCCACAGACGAAATCACAAGACCTGTCCATTGTGACTGTGGGCCGGCTACAGGCGGCAGGCATGGTGGAGCCAGGTGTTAGAGACCTCTGTGGCCTTGGGTTCAGTGGCCACAGGTTTCAGGGGGGAAAGGAAAGAGACAGGTATCAAGGGTCACTAGCCGGCCTGGACTGACAGAAGTCCTGACTGGCGTGGGGAGCTGTGTGGTTTCTGGTAAGTCCCTTTACTTTTGGCACCCCAGTTTCCACTTGTCTGCTTGGGAATAACTCCATCAGCCTGATGGGAGTGGATTAAATGAAATGCCCCGTGAGAATGGCTCAGCACAGTCTCTGGCTCCTATTAGGCAGACATTTATTGAGCTTTCACCGTCTTCTGTGCACTGCTCTGGACAGACATAAGTACTGCTGTCATCCAGACAGTGTTCGTAGATGCCGTACTGTTCAAGCCAGGCAGAGCAGGCATCATCCAGACCCTTTTTATGTCCATCTGCCTACCACGACTCACAGAGTCAGGCAGTTGGCTGGGTAGCACAGCGTCTCCACAGCACCTCGAGTGGCCCCAAAGATGAGTTTTGTGGCATGCAGGCTAACCCTCTGTGCCAGAGTTTCAGGAGCGACCAGCAGCTTCCTCCTCCCTGGCTTGCCTGGGAAGGCACCCACATCCATCCCTCTACATACTACGCCTTTGAGTCGGGTCCTCAACACTGTTCTGCTGGCCGGGGTACTCCTGGCTGGGTCTGCGCTGACCAGGCAGGAGCCAGGTCTGTGGAGCGGTCCACTTGCCCCATCAGCTGGCCTCAGTGGGAGCCTCTAGAGAGAGATCTCAAACCTGGGCCTCATTCTCATGTGCAAATAACAGAGCGTGGCCTCAAGGAAAACATAGTCCTCCCCAGTGGTGCCAAGACTAATTGCGCGCGCAGCTTCAGTGGCGCCTGTGATGGCGCTCGGGGATGCTAAGGAACCTGAAGTCATAACCAGCCGAGTAGCAGGCGGAGGACTACACCGGCGTGCTGGACCGAGCCTTGTTTTTCCCTTGGCGAGATTAAAAACACTCTTCCTTGGCAGTGTCCCCAGTGCTCGCTTAAACATCCTTGTTCGGGCTGTGCTTCCTGGGCTCTTCCCACCCGCCCCACCATCTGTTCCTCTAGCCCTACTTCAGTGTCACTCTTGCCCTGAAGAGCCAAAGCCAGTTCCCAGTGTGGCCTCACAGCCTTTGCAACCTACACAGTCAAGCTATACCAGCCTCAATGGTGACTTAGCTCAGTGCTCGGCCAACAGCACATGTACAGTGGGCCCCGCCTCCTGCTCGGGCCTGCAGGGGCAGCCCACAGACTCCCAGACCCCCGAGGCATCTGCTGCTTTGTCATGTCCCCTTTTATTCCCTTGCCCTCCGTGCATGGTAGGGCTCCAAGGGGAAGAGGTGGGCCCTGCCTCAGGGGCCTGAGGTCTTCGTCCTGATCTTGCAGGCCTAGAACCCCAGACACTTCCCTAAAAGATGGACTGCCGGCTTTGCTCAGAAAAGAGCTCCGTGGTCATTAGATGCCGCTGCTCCTGGGCTCTGCCTCTCTCCGGAAGTGCTTCGAGTGGAAAGGACTTTCCCACGGCCCCCGCTCCTGTGGCCTCTGTGACTCAGGTGTCTGCTGCCTCCCTGAGAGAGTTGCCAACCCTGGGCATTCCTGGCTGTGGGCCTCACTTTGGCCAAGCCTCAGGACAAGGCAGTGATTAGATGTGCTGTGTACCGCGTGCCTACTCCAAAGACAGTAGGTGAACAGTGGCAGGGCAGCCATGGGATGCGGCACGTCCCCGGTGAGCTAACTGGGCTGGGAGGGGAGGCCCAGCAGGAAATAGGAGCCTCCCAAGCTAGGAGGCCTGGTCGAGGAAGATGCATTAGAGCTAAAGAAATAGATGTGGGAGTCAAGATATTTTTGGAGAGGAAACTGACAGGAACTTCTGATAGATTCGATGGGAGGAGACTGTAAGAATGCAGCGCTTTCTAACATACAGGGAGAGGAAAATGAGACGGTCCTAAAGCACTTCCAGTTATTTCGGTGCCTTTTGAAAACATGGTCTAAGGCCGGTGAGATGGCTCAGGGGCTCGAGGCACCTGCCACGGGAGCCTGGCAGTCTGAGGTCAATCCCTGGAACCCATGTAAAGGTGGGAGGGAAAAACAGTTCCACAAAGTTGACCTCTGACCTCCAGGTGCACATCATGAACGTTCACAACAATAATTGTTTTTTAAAAAAAGCAAATCTGGGAAGGTGGCTTAGTTGGTAACAGAATGTCCAGGTATCACCAGCGCCCACGTATGAAGCCAGCTGCTCGGTTCAGCACTGGAGACGCAGAGACAGGAGGATCCCTGGGGCTCGCTGGCCAGCCAGTCCAGCTGAGTCATGAGCTGTATGTGCAGGGAGAGACCCTGTCTCAAAACATAAAGTGGAGAAACGGCAAAGAAAGATGACTGACGGTGACCTCGGCCCTCTTCACACACACACACTGCACAGGTACACTCGTGTCCGTTTGCACACGCGTGCACACACTTGCACACACGCACCAAAACAAGGAGGAATCCCAGGCAGTTTCTTCACTTGATCTTAGCCCAAAAGGCCGAGAAGCGATCCCAGGCAGTTTCTTACAGGGCCACAGTTCTGCAGCTTCATCACTCTGTCTACTTTTCTGAATTGCTTAGAAGAGCGGGCCTTCCCTCCTGCTCTTACGCTTTCCCTAACGCTCCAGCATTCCCTTCTTTTCTCTGAAGCAACCCTGCTCACCATGTGGCTTTTTTTTTTCCTTCTTTTCTCCAGTCTCCTGGGCAGCTGCCAAAATATACAGCTTGCCAGACCTAGGTTTGGTTTCTGTTTGGGTGTTTTGTTTTGTTTTGTTTGTTTGTTTGTTTGTTTGTTTTCCAAATCTAATAAAATACACCAAAACAAGAAGTTGGAGCTTGATGTACTCATGCCTGTAATCTCAGCCCACAGGAGACTGTGGCACAGGAGGGCTCCGTCCTGGCCCACTAAGTGAGAATGTATCTTAAACACCACCACCCCCAAGAAAGGATGTGTGTCTTGGTGTCACAGGTCACAGCTTCTGGCTCCTCCGGGTGCCTGGCCTCCACTGAGACTTTCCTTCCCTTTCCAGTATGCAGACCCCGTGGCCGACCTCCTGGACCGATGGGGTGTGTTCCGGGCCCGACTCTTCAGAGAATCCTGTGTTTTCCATCGGGGGAACTACGTGAAGGACCTGAGTCGCCTGGGGCGGGAGCTGAGCAAAGTCATCATCGTTGACAATTCTCCTGCCTCCTACATCTTCCATCCCGAGAATGCAGTAAGTAGTCCCCAGGAAACGAGCTGCAGGCTCTGCGTGAGCCTGCCTGCCTGCCTGCCTGCCTGGCAGTACCACTTCTGAAACACATGCCAGGTGACAGGGAGGCTGCTCTCCTGGGGTTGTGGGAGGACTCAGTGTGTGATGGGTGAAGCGTTGAAGCGGTGCTTGGGCCTGGCCGCCTGCTCTTAGCATCAGTATGATGCTCCTCTTAGCATTTGAGCATTGTAAGGGAGTGGGTTCTTTCTGTCTGTCATTAACCTCATGGAGCGGGTGCTGCCCAGAGCTGGTTGACCTCTCAGACACAGGGGTGAACCTCAACAGCTCTGCCACCTCAGAGCGCTGCTGTAGAAGCCCACTCAGGAAGGCTCCCGACAGACAGCTCCCTGGGGCGTAGCCACCCCTGGTGCTGCTCATCAGGGCAGCACGGCTCACGGAGCAGGAGGGTCGTGCCCTCTGCTGCTCACTGGGCACTTCAGGAAAGGAGAGGTCAGCCAGGCCCACCGGTGACCTCAGCAGGGTTACCATACCAAGCAAGCCCTGGGTCCAGGTCTTTCCCTGGAAAGACACACATTTGTCAGGCACATCCCAAGCCTGCAATGAAGACACCTCTTGTTTAAGTCTAGAATTCGATAGCTCCCCTTATAATGGGGGGGGGGGCTATATTCAGTTAAAAGATAAAAATAGTCAAACTGCCTTACAGCTAAATAGGTCTACATTGTCAGGAGTGGTGGTGCACGCCTTTAATCCCAGTGCTCGGAAGACAGGTGAGCTCCATGAGTTCAAGGCCAGCCTGCACTACACTGTGAGACCCTTGAAATAAGTAAATAGGTCACATTAACAAGTCAAATTCCACCGGCTTTATCTGGCAGTTGTCTCTAAGAGATGAGGAGTGTATGTATCTCCCTTCCCACACAGCTCTCAGCCATTTCTTCCGTCACCTGCTCAACACCCGTCATCTCAACAGTCTTCCTACATGTACTTGCACTGTTTAAGTGATCTGAAAAGGCCCATGCATTACTTCAGTGAACACATCTGCTTTCCTTTGACCGTAATGTTTCTTCTTCTCTCGCCATTTTTTCTTCTCTGTCATTTATTTGTTGAAAGTCTATTAATTTGTCTTATGGGAATTTTCCACATTCTGGATTTGTGTAGTTGTTAGGAATTAATGATTAACGTTCTTCTAGCCACTGCCTCCTCCAGGCAAGCAACTAGACTTCCTGTCTACTGTTTGATTAGACTCAGGCTTCTTTTTAAATTGTGCATGTCTGTGTGTGTGTGTGTGCACACGCTTTTATTTTTAATTACCTGTTTGGTTTCTGAAAGAGAATATGCACGTGGGTGCACTACGTGAGGAGGCCAGAAGAGGGCATTGGATCCCCTGGAACTGGAGTCACAGGAGGATGGGCGCTGCCTGGTGTGGATGCTGGGAAATGAACTCAGACCCTCTGCAGGAGCAGCACGCGTGCTCTTAGCCACCAAATCACCTCTAGATCCTTTGTAATCCTTAAAGAATTTATTTTTTTTCTTTATTTTCATGCATACGTGTGTGTGCCACACACATGCAGTGCCCAGAGAAGCCAGAAGAGTGTGATGGATCTCCCAGAGCTGGAGTTAGAGGCAATCATGAGTGACTTAATGTGGGTGCTGGGAACCAAACCCAGGTCCTTTGCAGAGCAAATGTCTTAACGGTTGCGCCATCTCTCCAGACCCTTCTTTTTTCTTTTCTAACAAGAATATGTCATCGGTGGGGCTGTTGACATGGTTCAGTTGATAGAGCACACACCTAGCATGAAGGAGGCCCTGGGTTCAATCCCCAGGACTAAAAGGAAATAAGTACCTTTTGGTTTCCTCAGATTTATCTTTGACTCTCTTCTCTGGACTCCAAGCTGCTCTCCCCTACGCCTGCCCTCAACATAAAGCTAAAGGGAACCCTCTCTTTTCCGCCGTAGCTTCTGAATTCCCTAGAATTGGGCATTACATCCACCTGGGCGCTGCTAAGCCTGGGCAGGAATTTTCTGCTTCTTTTTACACACAGCTTAGAGCAAAGGCCTTAAGTAGAGGCTAGGGAGCCTGCAGTCGGCGGTGGGCAGGCAGCCTCCGAGAAGTGTCAGGGTTCTGACGGGCAGTGGGCCAACTCAGTGCCGTAAAAAGGGCTTTGGACGCGGGCAGGGAGTGGCTGTCTTTTCTGCAGCAGGGAAGCTAAAGGGGCCCAGCTCCAACACTCTGGGGACCCTCTGCCTCACCGAGGGTCTCCTGCACCCATGTCAGCCTGCAGTGGTGCCCGGGTCAGCCCTGAGCCCTGCCCCGCTGCCTCCTCACGCGCTGTCTTACAGGTGCCTGTGCAGTCCTGGTTCGACGACATGACGGACACGGAGCTGCTGGACCTCATCCCGTTCTTCGAGGGCCTGAGCCGGGAGGACGACGTGTACAGCGTCCTGCACAGACTCTGCAGCAGGTAGCCCTGGCCGCACCCGCCCTCCTCTGTACTCCGGAAGCCCCGGTCCTGGGACCCGCCTGGCCTCAGCTCCCTGAGTGGAGCCCAAGAAGACGCCGTGCTCGGGGCCACCAGGGTGAATGTTGCCATGCCTACCTGGTTTATTTTTTAAAGAACAGAAACAACTATTTTAAAGAAGAAGAAGAAAAAAAAAACTCTTTTAATAGATTTCATAAAAGAACATGCATTTTACCAGATTCGATTTTCTTAAAACATACCAAAAAGAAAAAAGAAAAACAAAGGAAAAAAACAAAACAAAACCTTGATATCTTTCCAACTTCCTTTCAGCTGACCTCCCCTTCCACGCAGACAACCTGTCCTCTTTGCTGCAGTTTGGAGCAGCTGACCCAACTCAGAATCTCTTTCCTACAGGATGAAGTGCCTTTTTGAATGTTATTTTAAGCTGAAAGTTAATTTTTGTATACAGCCTATTTCCAAACATCTTTTAGTCTTTTACCGTCTTAGATACTCTCAGAAGACAAACAGGACACTTTTATAAGACCTGGTAGCCTGGGAGGGGAGGGGGGAGTGTGGCCTGGGAGAACAGTGGGCCACAGGAGCCTGCCTCCCATCTGTGGCGCGCGCAGGGTCGGCTTCCTCTGACAGGCCTTTTCCGTGACTGTCATGGCTCCCGCTCGTTCCTGACCAGTCTGGAATGTACCTGCCACTGGCCCAATGCTTTAGGAAACAGCCGATCCCTTGTATTACGGTTCCTGATGTTGATGTGTCTTAAGGTTGCATTTTTCACCCTTGAGAAATGACATCATGTGTCCTGTCTGCTTTCCCACAACTGCCACGTCTGTCCCTTGTTCTGTTATTGGGTGAGGAGAATGGTTGCCGAAAACCCCAAGACCCTTGGATCGTTAAGTCTTTCCTTTCAAAAGCTGGGTACACGTGGAGCTGTTTGGGACTTTGCTGCTACCGCGCTGCCACCAAACAGACCTGACCAGCGGCTGTTACACTGTTCTTTGCCACTGTGCCTACGCTCAGAATACACTCACCGCTAAGCTGCAGACTCCGACAGCCACCAAGAATGCTGAAGGGCCAGAGCACGGCTCGGGTGTGGCATCCTCTCCAGTCGGCATCAGAGCCCGGGACAGAGCTCGCCAGTCCCCCTCGCCCAGCCGCCACGCCGGTGAGGCTCAAGTCCATCTCTCAGCCTCTTTGGAAGCATAGCCTCTTCGAGCCAAGGGTTGGAGAAGCCTGTCCAGGTGGAAGGCCCATCACTCTGAACCGGGGAGAAGGGCTCTTCCCCGTGGGGCCTCTGCCCAGCCGTTCCCAGTCTGATGTCTAATAGTACTGTGTTACATAAAAGATCCCCTTTGCGCTGGCACCGTTGCCTTAGTCCTCTGTGGGTTGGGCCTCAGCCAGAGTTCTTCTGGGAGTTGCTGGCACTAGTAAGAGTCAAAATCAGGGGTCAAACTTAAAACAATTTTTTTTCTCTCTCATTCATAAAATAATGAAGCCAGACACAAGGCCTCTCTCCCCACAGTGCCTGGTCTGGGGAAGCCACTGTGCATTCAAAACAGAAATGTGTAGGGTCATCAGCTCTCCTGACAAGTGTTTCCAAACCCAGTGAATCCTGTGCCAAGCAAAATAGAAACTGCCCCTTTTCTAAGCATTGCCACAGGCCACAACAGTTACTTGTAGATCCGTACACGCCATGAACCCTCGTGGAAAACCAGTCATTAACCGATCCCACTGCCTTAAGTGTCTTGGGCGTTTCAGAGTCCGCCGTGTGTTGACTTCCACACACAATGAGGCCTGGATGGGAAGCCCACACCTTCACCTCTGCCTCTGGGTGTGGGTGTCACAGGGCCTTATCTGGAAAAGGGCGCAGAATGGACTGAAATCCCAGAATATTTCAGGGGAAGCGAGCCTAGACATAGCACTCTACTTCAGACAGGTTCAAGGCCAACCCTTGACCTTAGAGTTCCAGAGCTGTGCGTCCAGGCCAAGCCTCCAGTGGGGAACCCATTCTTGCCACCCCAAGCTTGGAATGCCTCGGGCGGGCAGCAGAGCCTCTGAGGGTTCTGAAATCTGCACCTTATTTGACCAGGCTCCAAAATGCCAATTTTTCTTCCTTTTTAAAAAAAAAAAAAATCCGCTTTATGTACATAATTGAAAAAAAAAATCTATATTTTTAATCAGTTACATGTAAATGAAGCAATAGAATTCTAACAAGGCCAAGAAAGGAGATGAATGTGTGAGGTTTATTTTCGTAAGGTAAATACGGGTATTGCTTTTAATTGTTAGTGTATTAAAGTGTGGGCTTGAAAGGTTATCAGCCACTTCTCTGTGCCATATCCCTCCCATGTTACCAAAACACTCCATCTCCTTAACCAGAAGAAACGCTGGCCTCCCTAGTTCCATGGTCCTCTCAGCTTCCGGCCTGCTAGACAAGTGCTTTTGAGGTGATGGTCTGGGACAGGGTGGCTTGGGTTTGTGGACTCCAGCCTATACTTTTTGCTTGACCTCAAGTGGGGCTTCCTGAGCACCCCAGGCCCCTGATGTTACTGCTCTGTCTTCCATTTGTTCCGGAATCCTCCATGTTGGTCTGTGGTTCCATGCACTAGCTGTTTGTAAACAATGAATTTGTGTCCTAATCATGCCGCCTGTCACGGGTGGCAGGGATTCCTGACACAGCGCAATGTCGTGAGGTGACTTTGGGGGACATGAGGATGTCCACATGACACTAACCTGTTGTGGTTACAGCATTTGAAGTTGGGGTACGAAAACGAAACCTGTAAGTGTGTATAGCCTGGCAGCGTTTTACAGCCCTGTGTTTTAAAAGATGGCTTTCTAATAAAATCCGGAAACACGCAGCCCTATTATTGGTCAAACACTCGTGACGTTTGTGCCTCTGCTTCTCATGGTGCTGTGCTGGACAGCTGGCATGCCAGGGTTTGAGAAGAGCAGACGGCCTACTGTGCTGACAGTTCCCTGCGCAGACTTGCTGGCTGCCTCTGTTCCTGTTCTACTGTAAACCTGACCATGCCTAAGCCTGGAGCTGCCCTCAGGATGGATCCCCGGCAGTGCTAATGCTGGTGCCTGGAGAATTACAGTTTTCTGCTGGACATTCTTATGTGATGATCCAGCGCTGCTTGGGAAACCCTGCCTGTGGGGTGCGCGCGATTCTAGGGGCGAGTGTTGTCAATCAGTGATTTCCCTCCTGCCAAAAATAAACTCCTCGAACTGCACTGTCTTGTGGTTGACCTGCTTCTCCGGAGGTTTGGCCTCTCCTCCCTGTTTTGTCTTGTTTGGTTTTGTTTTTCCCCTACATACCCTCCTGCTGACACTTTGGGTCCTGATGATGTTCCGGCTTCTACAGAGAAGGGTGGATGGGAACAAGGCCATGGGACTCAGCGCCAGAGTCTTTGGCCCAGGGGAAAGCTAGAAAACCATCCAACCGAAATTGCTCATAACTTGCAAAGTGACAGCCAGGCCCTCTAACCCTCTTTCCCCAGACAAGTGGTGCGACTCCATCCACCCATGAGGACTCCATGCCGCATGGACTTTGTCCTGGGGCCAGGGGATCCCAGCAGCCACTCCATGTTCAACCCCACCAACCCACTGTATGTACCGGCCTAGGAGAGCTAGTGTTTCCTCAGAGATGAACCCTAAACACTCTATCACTAGTCTGTGGTGTGGCCTGGGTACCTGCCCCTCACAGCAGAGCTGCTGCCCAGACAGAAAAAAATCACTTTGACATAACCTGGTTCTGACTTCTAGAGGGCCCCCTGTTCTGTCTTTGCCTCCCCTTGATACCTTGTCCTTTCTTCTTTCACCTCGGCTACCAGCCCCAACCTTCTGATACTTTACACCTCTACAAACACACAGGCTTGTGGCAGCCCTGGGGTTAACTGGGACTTGTACTCACTGACATGCCCGCTAGCCATGGTCTGTCTGTTCATGACCAAAGAATGGGAGGGTAGGACGGGACAGCTTGGGAACAGTCGCAGGCTAGCTAACAGGTGAACTTACGGACATGGAGTGCCTGTGGGCTGTTGGCAGGGTCCCTGGAGAATCCAGACATGCTTGTGTGTTACTTTCCCTTGGCTGGAGATAGCTACAAATCAACAGGATGCTCGAAGCCCAGAACCTCTAACTGGTGGGGTACCAGCCTAACCCCTGAACAGGCTGAACCCTCAGGCTGTGAGAAAGACACGCAGGCCCCAAGCTTTCCAACCCAAACAGCCCCATTACAGCCCCAGCTGTGGCTCCACTGAGAAGCACCTGAGAGAGTTCACTCTTCAGCACGGTCCCCCCACATATCCCCTGGGGGCTCCCCCACCTCTTGGTTTTCAAGACAAGGTTTTTCTGTAGCCTTGGCTGCCCTGGAGCTTCCAGGCTGGCCTCCAGCTCCTCTGCCTAAAGCTGTGCAAACCTGGAAGGTCTTCAAGGTACCAAATCCTGCTGGGTGACATCTCAGCGGATGAGAGCACTTGCTGAATCATGAGGCCCTGAGTTTGAATCCCCAGCACCCTCGTAGGATACAAGCCTCTAAAGCAAGCTTGAGGGCCTGGGTTTGATCCCTACATGTAAGAAATTCAGGCCTGGTGGCGTGCCCTTACAAGCCTGCTGAGTCCCTGAGGCTCACTGGCCGTCCACCCTAGCCTACCTAGTTGGTGAGCGCTGGACCAATGAGAGACCTTGTCCAAGGGAGGTGGGCAGCATCCAGAGGATCTCATTCCAGCCTCCAGCCTATGTGTGTCCTCATGCCCCACACACACACACATAAAACACATGTGTGCACACACACACCAACACATGTACAGAAGGAAAAAAATCAGACTCGTCACCCTGGATACTTTGACTCCAACCTCTCAGGATAGGAGCCTTCCTTCAAACACTCCAAGCGACCCAGTGTGCAGCCAGGGTTGAGAGCTGCTGGCTAGCTGCAGAGAACTGGGAGTTCCCCCCCCCCCCCAGCCTTTTCAGGCCTGGTACCCACACAGCACAGCTGCGGTGAGCAAGTCTTTGTGAGCTGACCTATAGCTCTCTTTGGACAATGTTTCACACATACTCATTGCTAAAAAGGAGCCTAAAGGAGGACAGGCGGTGCCCTTCTTGAGCACCGGGGCTCTCTGAGACCACGGTGGGTAGGAAGGCATGGCTCCGAGGCACAGCTGGGTAGGAAGCCTGGCAGCGGGGCTGGAGCAATGGCTCCGCAGCTGAGAGCACTGTTGCTCTTGCGTGACTGGTTCCCAAGCCCTGTATCAGCTGACTCACAACCTTGAAACTGCAGCCAGGGGAATCCAGTGCCCTCTTGTGGCCTCAGTGAGTACTAGGCAAATACATGACACATAGACATATATATGCAGTCATTCCCATGCATGGATAAGAATGAAATAAGTATTTTTTGTAGCCCTTACCTGGGTCAAGTGAATGGAAGCCCAGATCACGTGCCAGGAGCAGAACCCAGCTGTCCACTCTCCTACGTCAAGGGTGGGAGAGTGTGTCTCCCCAAGCTGTCGTCCTAGCTTTCTCCTAATGGACACACTCCCCTCACCACCATGAGCAAAGTAGTGGCGAGGCAGCTTGCAATGAGGGGCCTGAGATTCATCTGCCACAAGTACCTTAGAGTTCCGCTAAAACCTGCTGGACACAACTCACAGGTGCGGCCCACCTTGGTGACTGAGTCGCTTCCACTTCCTCGTCCTGTGGGCTAGATGTGGGGACCCAGCAGCCTACAGCTGGCCCCCAGCAGGGCCAGGGATCAGAGAGGAAGGGCAGGATCAGGGAATCTCCCAAGTACTCCATGTTAACAGGACCAGGATCAGACAACCCCATCCTTATCCTCCATCCTCCCCTTGCAGGGGAGGGACTCCCATAGAGATTACACACCAGCCTGGGAGAAGCTAGGCAGAGAGAGAGAGACTGAGCTTTCCTGGGGGTGGAGCCTGGAAGGGTGGGACCTACTTGGGACTACTCCCTCACCTATGCTAATATTGACATGGAAAAGGTAGGGCCCTGGGAGATAAGCTGGCAAGAACATAGTAACCCCAAATCCCTGGGAATGTACAGGGTGGGGTTGCAGGGCTGCCTGGGCCACAAGAAGTCAATGGGATGAGGACCTCTCCAGACAGTGTCAGCCAGGCAAGCCCAGCTCAGTCCAAATGAACAATTAAGGATTAGGAAGGGTATGCCCACGGGGGAACATGGCCAAGCAGAGGGAATGGCCTGGAACTCCCGTTCTTGCTTGCTCTTAGGAAGGGGAGGGAGAGAGCTGGTACCACACACCCTCAGTATTGAATATCTGTGAGCCTACCCTGGGTCTCAGTTTTCCCTCTCTGCCATAGGTGTAACAGCCACAAGCCAGACACCCAGAGCCAGGTCCTAGTCTGCCTGCCATCTCTGCAGGCTCTGCGACCACAGGATGAGGGGGAGGTGGGAGGTCTGGAGTAGAGTGGTTCTGCCCAGGCCATGTCATCTGGGTCCCAGGGACGCCGAGAGGGAGGAGCTTTTGGGGGATGCTTGTTACTACCATTAAGTTGCTGGGGATGGGTGGTGCTAGATGGAGTACTTCCCAAACTGGGGGGTGGAGGGGTATCGCTGCCTGGGAAAGAAATGTCAGCTCATGTTTAAAGAGAGCCAGAGAAGTGTCTGTAAGGTCATTCACCAGGGGGCGCCAGATAGGGGCAGAGGCCAACTGTGAAAAAGATTCCATGCCCTGATTCCATACAGAGTACATGCCTGCACACACACACACACGCACGCACGCACGCACGCACGCACGCACGCACAGTCCTTGAAGACATAGCACTGACAAGCCCTTGCCCATCAAGTCCTGGTCCTGGAGGAGGAGCTAATCAACATGAGAGCATGGAGTGGGAAACGGAATGGCTGGGCAGAGGCTGCTTTTGTGTGGGCAGTGGTGTTTGAGGTAAAGCCTCAGAAGGAGCAGAGACGGGTTGTGGGGAGGCAGGACCTGGGGAAAGGACACCAGGCAGATAAGCAAGAAGAGGAAGCTAGGAGCAGGATGTGCTGGGTCCCTTCAAGCTACAGAAAGGAGGGCATGGCTAGAAACCATGAGCAATGGAGGGAGTGGCTGTATGAACAACTGCAGGAAGGTCCAGGTAACAGGCCCCTCAGGGGCTTTCCGGTAATGGCAACAGGTATGATGACCCCGTGAGCTCCGGGCCATCTTTGTCTACAAAGCAAGTTCTGGGACAGCCAGGGTATCCTGGAACTCACTCAGTAGACAAAGCTGACACTGAGCTCACAGATATCCACCCTCCTCTGCCTCCTGAGTGCTGGGATCCAAGATGTGCACCTCCGCTACTCAACGCATTATTTTAATGTAATATATGTATAACGTGTAATAGATAATATATAATGTATAATATAGGGAGACATGCTGCACCCTCCTATAATCATAGAATTCTGAAGCTGAAGCAGAAGCAGAGGGATTGCCACAAGTATAAGGCCAACCTGGAGAAGACCCTTTCTCAAAAAAAGAAGGAAGGAAGGAAGGAATGAAGGAAGGAAGGAAGGAGGGAGGGAGGGAGGGAGGAAGAAGGAGGGAGGGAGGGAGGGAGGGAGGAAAGGAAGGGAGGGAGGGAGGAAGGAGAAAGGAAGGTGGGAAGGAAGGAAGTGAGGGAGGGAGGGAGAAAGAAGAAAGGAGGGAGGAAGGGAAGGGAGGGAGGGAGGGAGGGGAGAGAGGAAAGAGGGGGAGAGAGGAAGGAGGGAGAGAAGAAGAGGAGGAAGGAAGGGAGGGAGGGAGGGAAGGAAGGAAGGAAGGAAGGAAGGAAGGAAGGAAGGAAGGAAGGAAGGAAGGAAGG
>NW_026586383.1:8248401-8278610 GCF_907164565.1 Psammomys obesus
AGGAAGGAAGGAAGGAAGGAAGGAAGGAAGGAAGGAAGGAAGGAAGGGAACAAGCCAGGTATGGTTGTAAACTGTGATCACAGTATTTGAGCAGTGGAGGGAGGAGGCTCTGTAAGTCATTCATGGTCATCCTCAGCAGTACAGTGTGTTCAAGGCTAGCCTGAGGTAAATGAAACCCTGTTTTTGAAAGAAATGAAATTAAAGGGGACCTCAGGATGGCTCAGTGAGTGGGTAAGGATGCTCACCGTCAAGCCCAGGAACTGAGTTAAATCCACTGGGACTTACACAGGGGAAGGAGAAAACCACCCCCACAAGTGATCCTTGCCTCCATATACACCCCATGGTTTGTGTGTGTGTGTGTGTGTGTGCGCACGTGCGAGCACACACACACACACACACACTGTAATTGAAAAAAAAAATCAAAGGACCTAAAAATTAATAAAAGTCTCTCTAGCTGCTGCAAGGGAAGGTATAGGACCAGGAAGGCCAAGACACAGGTTGATTCATGTCACCAACTGGCTGAAACTGGCTCCCAGAGCAGGGCGGTAGGCAAGAAGCAATGTGACCAACCAGTTCAGTGAGGTGACAGGGCCTGGGTGGGGACCAGTGAGAGTACAGGCAGGGAAGTCACCAGGGTTTTTCAGCCATGGGCCTGGAACAGGGAAGAGAAACGGAGAATGGAGAGGGACTGAGGCCTCGTGAGCTGTGTGCCTGCCGACTTCTGGAGACCCCAAAGGAGACAGATGGACAGACAGGAAGGGCAAGGTGGTGACAGAACCAGCCTTCACTGGCCAACACTGGCCGCTCGGAAGTGCGGTAACAGATCAAGCATATTGATACAGGGGAAAGAGGAGGGAGTAGAGACAGAAAGACAGAGGGGGCGGGGCAGGCTGCACAGAGCCACCCAGGAGGTACAGGCGTGCTGTAACTACTGTGACCGGACACAGGGCTCCCCAAGTGCCTCGTGACACGGGTACCCCTTCACACAGCTAACCCACAGCTCCATCCGTTAAATATGTCATCCCAGCACTAAGGAGGCTGGATCAGGGGTGTGAGGTTAGCCTGGGCTACAGTGGGACGCTGTCTGACCAAAACCAAGCAAACTAAAACACACACAGTGGCCAATAATGGGCACAGACTGGCTCCGAGTTTCTGCGGTGTCCACCCCTGACAGTCCCCCGACACAAGGTTGACACAACCTTGTAGGTGAAGATTCTTCTCCAGAAAAGGGTCTTACAGACAGTCCACACAGGTTTTAGTGGCTGAGAGGGGAGGTAGTGCTGGCTGGGCCCTGTCTGGGACTGAGGCCTGAAGGGACAGGCAGGAGGTAAAGGCTGAAGTTGTGCCCCAGGCATTTCTGGAAGGCTCTGTTTCCAGCACTTTCATATCCCACAATCAGAAGTCACAGAGGGGCAGCCAGGGTATGGAAGGGATTTCTTTGTTGTAGACTCTGCTGGCCTCTCCCACGATGGGTATCAAGGCTCCCTGGGGAGGGCTCTGCTGGGCAGCCAGTGGAGAGAGAGGTGGGGGTGGGAAATGAGGTGGCTGGTGGGAAATTCTGGGAGGCAGCCCCGGCACTTTCCTCCCTCTCCTAAAAGTGGCCTTGGTATCTCTTGAGTCACTACAGCGGCCTGATCAAAAGGACCCCAAGGGGCCAGCTGTCCCGCTGAGCTCCCACAGCCCATCCATCAGCCCAGCTCAGGCCTCCACCGCTTGCCTTCTCTGCCCACTGGTACCAGGCCATGGAAGGGGGCTGGCTCCCAGACGACTTAGTCAATATTTATTGACTGACTAAGTCTGAATGCCCAGTCTGTGCTGCCAGGAGTGCCGAGGTGTGTCCTGCAAGGCAGGAGCTGGAATTGAGTTACGGTTGAGGGGGAGGGGCAGCGGGTAGAGCCTGGCCTCTTGCCAGGCCTAGCACTGCCCACAAGCAGGGTGAAGGAAGGTGCAGGAGCCGTTCCCAGAAGGTAGGCCTGGGCTGGAGGGGCCCTTGGGAGCCGGCTGGGGGTAGAGGGGTTGTTCGGAACGCAGTGTGGAAGCTATGGCCTTCTAGGGCTTGGGGTCACACACAGAGACTGAAGGCTGGCAGAGCCAAGGGCAGCCTGACCCACCAGGAGAACACTGGGTATTTGTGCATGGGAGGAGGAAGACCATTGTGGCAGGCCAGCATGAGGAGAAGAAGTGGCAGCTTTTGAGTGTGGGTGGGGGCTCTGTCACTCCAGAGTCAGTTGGCCTGACCCCCAACCCTTCAGCAAGTCATGCCTTCCCTTCCGGGAAGTCACGCAAACAAATCTCAGGGTCTACCCTCAGGTGCCCAGGGAAGAAAGAAAGATGGTTTACTGGAAGGAAAGGGACACGTGAGGAGGAGGGGACATCTGAGAGGAAGAAGGGGTCACCTGAAGGGAAGACAGAATCTGAACAGATGAGACTGGGAACCAGGCATTGTGGGTTAGAGCCCCTGGGGGGGGAGGGGCAGAGAAGGAAGCCAGGGCCTGGGAGAGAAAGGAACCCCTGGGAAAGGAAAGATCCCCGTGGGAAGGTAAGAGAGCTTCTAGGAGGGCAGGAGGGGGTGGGGAGGGTCTGGGGAGGTGCTGGGTCGGGGCTCATGGACCACAGACGACTCTGTAGGAAGAGAAAAGATCTCTGGGGGAAGGCACCTGAGAAAGGAATAAAGAGGCCCGTGCTGTAAACTCCTCTCATGTCCCCTGGCAACAGGGCTGGGCTTCAGCCCCAGTCTGACTCTCCAGGCTGCAGGTATTGGGGGCCCCTTCCCAGCCACCCTTGGGATGATGCTGCCCCTTCCAGTGAAAGCTGGTCAGACACTGCTTCCGGCTGCCAATACGCCCTTTCTTCCTCTGTGGCCCTGAAATTGGACAGTGATGTGCCCACCCCTTTGTGGCTCTTAGAGTTACATGACCTATACCTTCTGCCTCTCCATCCTCTCCGGTCTCTCCTGGTTTGCATAGAAACTCAGTGTCCTTGCTGATGGGTCCTGTGTTGTGTCACCACACCCTCCATGGTGTATCATGTTTTCTGTTGCTAGAGATGCCAATTCACAAGCTCTGTGCCTGTCCATGGTGTACGTCATCGTCACACAGTGGCTAGGGCTGGAGGTGCTGTCAGCCAGGGACTCCCTTCTCCGTTTGGCTTGGCAACGCCTCAGCCGATCATCAATTCCCCATGGCTTCACCCTGCCCCACACTGGGAGACCCACACCAGCAGCACCCACGGGGTTCTGAGAGGCTGGCCCTGTGTTGCACATGGCCCCCATTAGTCCCCCAGCCCACAGCCTGCACTAGTTTGACCCGGAGCGGGCAGCCCCCTGCCCCACCGCCTCTCCGGGCCACCTAGTCCCGAGCTCAGCCCTCAGGGGCCCTAGACAAAGGAGAAGAGTGTGAGCATCCACGCCACCCTTACCTCACCTTGCCCCTCTCCCGGTCACACAGGGCAGCAGGTCCTAGCGTGTTCTGCTGTTGGCAGGGCAGGGCAGTCACCGTTGCACCAGGGTCACCCACTTGAGCGTCTCGGAACCCGGCGACCGTGTCTGCTTAGTTAGCAGGAGAGAGGAGAGACTGCTGGGGGATTCCTGCCAGGTGTGGAAGGCTGTGCCGAGGAATAACCGAGACCTTCAGCCACTTCCTGGAGACCCTGTGGCGGTTTCCAGAGGGGTGCTGTGGCGAATCAAGAATAGATAGTGTTGGCAGCGCCCTTCCCCACAGCCTCCCCCCCTCTGCAGTTTTTCTCCTCTACACACTCAGGGAAAGTGAGTGTGGGCTCCAGCGAGCTCTGTTGCTGTTTGCAGAGTCCCTGTGTACAGAGGTCAGCGGCCTTTCCAGACTGGATCGGGAAAGCATAAGCTTCATTGACCCAACCTTCTCCGGCCACCTTAGCCTGTCGCTTGCTGCAGAATTCGTCTTGTAGCACCTCTGTCCTGAGTTGACAGGAACTTTTGTTTGGGGAGCCTGTAAAGCTGGACCTGTTTTCAGTCTAGCGCTCTCTCTCTCTCTCTCTCTCTCTCTCTCTCTCTCTCTCTCTCTTCCTTTGCTCCCTGCGTGTGAGGTTTATTTTCATTCCGAAAGCTGAGTCTGCTGTGGTGCCTGTCCCTGCCTAGGGAAAACAGTTCCCTCACGGTAATGTTATTAGAACTTTGAGGGTCAGAAGGCTCTGACAGGGCTGCAAGCTGTGCTCAGCCACCCACGCTCACCCGGCTAACCAAACAGATAATAATGAAAAGCAGAGAGAGGAAATTTAACCGAGGTGGCCACACGGAGAAAAGAAGCAAATAGAGGTGCAGTGATTCCCCCAAGTTCTGCTATGAGGTTCAGGCTTAAATGGAGGACTCGAGGTTTGCACAACTGCGCGGCCCTGCTCAAAGCACAGTCCTGCCGCTGACCCGCCACTGTCTTTGGTCCATTTGCTCCAGTTTTCTCCGGGAGGTGGTCTGAAAGCTTGTCAGAACTCCGTGGAGTCTCTCTTTGGGAGACAAGCTCTCCCCGGAGCCCACTGCAAGGCTTCAGCCTTCCCTCCCTCCAGGGTGAAATTCCTGAGGACATTCCAATTGGGACGGGGCTGTCCATCAGTAGGGAGGGCCACATAGCACCTCTCTAGTACACCTCAACTCCTTGTGGGACGGTATGACCCCGAGGGCAGAGCCTCCTCCTGCTTTAGAATCACGCTCTATGTACGTTCTGAAGAGCCTGATCCTCGTGTGACTCCGGGGCTTCCCCTCTTTGCACAGCCTGCCTAAATTTACCTGGGTAGAAGAGCTTTCGGTTTGTCCCAGTGGAGAGCCCACCGGGAGGGGCCGGCCTTGGTCTGCAAACAGCCATGTGTTTCTGTAGACCTTGTCTCTGTGTGCAGGGCCCTGCATGTCCGTGCACTCCTGTTTGCACGTGGACCTGTGGACAGGCCCAGCCCTACTGACAGAGCCTCAACCACCTCCAAAATGATGTATTCGTGGTCTGCCCCTATTTACAGGACCTGGGTGTCCCCACAGAACCTAGCCCTGCTTCATAACCCTGCATGTGTCTGGAGCAAATGTGCTTGCACATGGCGCTGGCTTCCCTGTGGCTAGGCCCACAGCTCCATATCTCTCCAGAGAAGCCAACACTGTTGACAGAGCCGGTCTGTGGACCCTCTGCAGGCTTCTACAGCCCCTATGCTTCTGCAAACTCCCTGACTCTGAGGCTGGGACCGGGCTGGGCTGGGGTGGGGTGGTCTTTACAGATCTCAGATCTCTTTGCAAGGCCTGCCCAGGTTTTCCCTACCTGTTCCCATCTTCCCATCTGGGAAATCTGGTCTGTTTACTGAAGAAATTGTGCATATGATGCCTGGACGTGTCTACAGAGCTTTTCCAGGCTTTACTCGCCCACCTCTGTCGGGGGGGGGGGGGGGCTTTCTATGGCCAAAGGCATGGTTCCTGCCTGCAGAGCCTTGTGGGTGCTCACCCTAGCTTCAGACTCCACCCCTTCTTCAGAATCCTCTGTTACCCACATTGGCACAGCCTTCCCCAGGCTGCAGAGACCCTTTGTGCCTGTAGAACCCACACCTGTTTGCAGAAACTCTTTCTCGGCTCCCAGCCTTTGCCTCTCTGCCAAGCGTGTCTGACCCTCCCCAGGTCTCCCCACGGCTCTCGTGTATATGTGGAGGGCCTCTGTTTGGAGAAGCCATTCCTCTCTGGGACCTTTGGTCATTCAATGCTTCAGCAGCCTGTGGAAGGCATTCCTGTTTCTTCCCTTTTGATTTTTTAGACAAGGCCTCCTATAGCCCTCAAATTCACTATGTAGCTGAGGATGACCTTGAAGCTCTCCTGCCTCCACCTCCCGAGTGCTGGGATTGCAGCCATGCACCACCCTGCCAGGTTCTGAGTGGTTCTGGGGGTCAGACCTAGGCTTTATGTGTGCTAGACAAGCATTCTACCACCAAACTACACTTCCCGCTCTTTGGAGCCAGTTTCTAGCTCACTGTCTACAGATGTGCAGCTAGCAGAAGGGCCCCTCCTGGCCAGGGGGCCAGGGGAAATGTAAGAGCATTTCCACAGACAAACCAGGTCCCTGAATGTCCTGTCCAAGTTGCATGTTTAATGAAAATTATGCTCCGTAATGAAGGTGCTTTGGAGAGCCATAGGTGTCGGGAAGAATTCTCACTTGGAGCCTGTAACACAGGTGCCCCAGGTTGGCCTCCAACCTCTGAACTCTAGTCCTTGTTCTCTGTATCTCCATCATTCCTACCTAGCCTAGGATGGACGTCAACCAGGGCCTCCCAGCCATCGACAGCCACAGAGCCTTCCAAATATGGATTACTGAGGTGAGGGGCAAGACCAGATAGCAAAGCCTGTGACATGGAGGAATGTCTCCAGCCTTTCCCATCGCTTGCCTAGAGCCCCTTCCTTCACCCTGTCTATGGCAGTCACACGAAGTCTCTAACTGGTTACTCGGTAACCTCTCTCTCTCAGAACGTAAAGATGCTGCCACTGCCTGAAAGGGCCCATGGGAATTTCTTTGAAGAATGCTGCTATGTCATCCTCCATGTGAGTCACTTGGGGAGTCTTTCTGAGGGGTGACATGGCCCAGAGTTGAAGAAACTCAGGCGTAGAAGATCCTGAGTCCTGAGGAGATCAAAAGCTCCAATACCACACGCCGCCCAGAGGCTGCATCCCACCAGGGGCTGCTGTCTGAGCCTTCTAGTCCCCAGTTCCCCTCGTAGCCTCCGTCCAGGAGCCTTCCCGCTGGCTCCCAGATCACCCTTTACCTTACTCTCCATCCAGGCCCTGGAGCCTGGCCCCTTCCCCCTCCACATACACAAATGCCTGGACCCTAGGTCCCCCAGGGTCCAGAGGCGACCCAGGGAGGGTCCAGCGACCTGCACTACTGGATTGGAAAGGAGGCCAGCGCAGAGGCTCAGAGGGCTGCCGTCACCTTTGTGCAACACCTGCAGGAGGCTCTAGGAGAGCGGGCCGTGCTGCACAGAGAGTCACAGGGCCACGAGTCCGACTGCTTCCACAGCTATTTCCACCCCGGAATCATGTGAGTGCTGAGAGAGCTGGGGGCAGAGAGCAGGACACTGTGAGTTAGGTAGCCTGGGGAGGCAGCACCAGCCACCCTGGGACAAGGGCTTTCCATTGGCTGAACAGCGAGCTTCTGTGCACGCACCTGTGCACTTTAAGATGCTCGCCGGGCGCAGTGGAGCACGCCTGTAATCCCAGCACTCTGGGAAGCAGAGGCAGGTGGATCTCCTGAGAGTTTCAGCCTGGGCTACAAAGCAAGTCCAGGACAGCCAAGGCTACACAGAGAAACCCTGTCTCTGGGGGGGGGGGGTACGGACATTCACATATTTTATCCATCTCAAGCACACAATTCATCAGGTTAAGATATATGCAACCTTTACCGCAGTCAGCTTTAAGCCATTTCATCACCCTGAACCGCCTCTGGGCAGCCTCTCTCCAGGCCCTTCCTGCACCCCCTCCTCCTGCCAGAGGCTGCGACTGACCCCCTTTCTGTCTGTCCATCTGCCCCTTCTGGACTTGTTCTATAAGTGGAACTACATAGAAAGTGAGGGTTTGTGGCTGACTTTTTTTCATTTTGTCTTAATCTTTTCCTCTTCTTCTTTCTCCTCCTCCTCTTCCATCTGTGCTAAGGATGGAACCCAGAGCCTTTCCCACATGGCAGACAAGCCCTTGACCACTGAGCTTCATCCCCTCTTGACCCCGTGTTCACGGTTCATCCTCATGTGGCTTGTATTGTTACCTGGCTTCATTTCACCGTGGACTGATACTCTGTTATATGAACCCACCGTGTTTTATCAGCTCAGCAAGGGGCAGGCACGTGTTGCTTCCCTCCAGGGCCGCTAAGAGCAGTGACACCCGTGACTGTTTGTGCATGGAGCCGTGACCAGGTTACCCAGAGCTTGCTTTGTCTGCCATGCTGGCAGAAGTGTCTCTTTTAATTTTGCTCCAAGTATTTTTCTTTAATTTTCACATTTTGAGGTTGAAAATGGCTGACCCCATTGCCAATAGTGAATCACTTTTGTTTCGTGTCGCTGGGTGGAATATTTGCATATAGTGCAGACAGGTCTGTGTGTATGCAAAAACACAAGCCACTCCAAGCACGCAGGCCTGCAGGTGGGCATGCCTCCCTGGAAATGTGTGTCCAAGGGCTCACACCTGGACCCACCTGGGTAAAAGTACATACGAAATCCCCAAACACCCCAGTCACACAGTTCCACACGCTGATGAGCAGTGCATGCTCTGCCTCAGGTCCCTATGCACTCACACACATATGCCGTGTGTGGTCAAACACATGTACACACAGACATGTGTCATCCCCACACACTTACACACGTGCATTCGCTCACCCCCACCCTTGTTCCTGTCCCCTCCTCCCCCTCTTCAGCTACAGGAAGGGAGGCAGAGCCTCAGCTCTCAAGCATGTGGAGACCAACACCTACAATGTCCAGCGGCTGCTCCACATCCTGGGGAGGAAGCACGTGTCTGCCACGGAGGTGAGGACAGCCAGGGACACCGTGTGACCTTCGGACCCACCCAGGCTGAGTGTCCTGAAGCCTAAGAGAGGGCGGGAGTTGGTGGGGGCAGTGAGCTGCAGCTCCCCAGATGCCCCAGCTCACTGAGGAGATCCCGGCCCCACCTCTGTCTGCTGCTGGCCGGCCTCTTTCCTCCTGACCATGGGCGCTTTAAGAACTGGGGCGGGGGAGGCGGATGTGTTGGTGAACCGCATCCTTGCAGGCAGCACACGGGAGTGTGCGGAGCCTCACACTTACTCTCACGTCAGCCACCATCACACACACAGCCACACTGCCTGCCCGTCACCCTTGGAGTGCCGTTCCTAAAGCAGCACCAACACCCTTTACCAGGAAACGAACAGAGGAGCAGGGCGTTCTGCCGCCAGGTGGCCAGAGCGTGGGGCGGTGACCTCCCCTCTGCAGTGTGGACGGTGACCCCGAGGTTCATACACGGTGTGTCCCATGTATGCACCCCTGCATGTTCATAAAGAAATCAACAATTACCCACGCCCCACTTTAGTGTAACCACATGGAAGATCACGTGGTTACAAAGATTCCTGCATGCTGCAACAGGCTCTGTCTCACACACACACACACACACACACACACACACACACACACACACACAGCTGCACATTGCCTCACACTGACAATTAACACACCCTGCCTTGTCCTCTCCACTGCCCCTCCCTGTGGAGCTGGTGGTCTGACGCCTTTTCCTTCCACCCCTCTCTCCTGGCTCCGGAAGGTGGCCTTATCCTGGAACAGCTTTAATAAGGGGGGAATCTTCCTATTGGACCTGGGCAAGGTGATGATCCAGTGGAATGGACCCAAAACCAGCATTTCCCAGAAATCACGGGTAAGTGTCTGCCCTAGGAACTGGGGGTACAGGACTTAGGGAGAGGTAGCCCTCTAGGTGTCCCTCATCTGGCCACCCCAAGAGGTAGCTACGTGCTCTGTCTCAACCCAATAGGCACCTACTAGGGACAGGCTAAGTTCACTGCTGGTGGGGTCCCTGCAGACACTAGGCTGGAAGGACACCTCTCCCCGTGCCTATGGGCACCGAGCAGTGATAAAGTCCTGGGCTGGGTGAGGTGTGGAACCGGGGGCGCTCCCAGGAAGTCTTGACTGCTGGGTCCTCTTCTACAGGCGCTGACCCTGACTTGCAGCCTCAGGGACAGGGAGCGTGGTGGCCGTGCCCAAATTGGAGTAGTGGATGACGAGAAGGAAGCTGCTGACCTCGTAGGCATCATGGAGGCTGTGCTGGGCCGCCGATCAGGCAGCCTGTGTGCTTCTGTGCCCAACAACAGTGTTAGCCAGCTACAAAAGGCCAACGTCCGTCTCTACCAGTGAGCAGAACTGGGGAAGGGCACGGGGAGAGGGAGGGGTCACCACAGTGTGTCTGTTGTTACTGACACAACACAGCAAAAAATCCTCCAGTGAGAGCATGGGCTCTCTGGGGTAGGTCATGTGGGGTGTTGGGCCTATGTGATGCGCGCTCCTGCATGGTGTGTGGTAACATTGACGAGGAGGCCGCAGTGAGGCCCTGTGAGGCTCAAGGAGCCACCTAGGCCCCAAGCAAGGCCGAGACTTCAGTTCACAACTTCAGCCTCTGGGAAACAGAGGAATCTGTGCTGGGCTGGCACCGGGCCTCAGAGAGGCTAGCTGTCCACATCTGGATACCTGCCCTCCAGTGTCTTCGAGAAGGGAACAGACTTGGTGGTCCAGGAACTGGCCACACGCCCACTGACCCAGGACCTCCTACAAGAGGATGTAAGGAAAGCCTGGCCCAGTATGTCACCCACCCCCACCTCAGAACCTCAGTCCCTGCTGACCAACTCACCCTTTTCCCTAGGGCTGCTATCTCCTGGACCAGGGTGGCTTCAGGATCTATATGTGGCAGGGACAAAAGTCCAGCCCCCAGGAGAAGAAGGCTGCCTTGAGCAGGGCTGTGGTGAGGTCCGGGGCCCCTGCAGGGAGGCGGCCTGCGGTGCTCAGCTATGGGGTAGGATGTCCTGCAGGGGTCGGAGTGGGGCAGGGGGAAGAAATGGCTCTCCCCTGGAATTTCTTTATCCTGGGGTCTCCAAGGAGAGGAACCCTTGTCCTGGGGTCAGAAAGT
Source organism: Psammomys obesus (assembly GCF_907164565.1). Lineage (NCBI taxonomy): Eukaryota > Metazoa > Chordata > Mammalia > Rodentia > Muridae > Psammomys > Psammomys obesus. Next base: position 8,259,038 of record NW_026586383.1, read on the forward strand.
GAGTGTGTCTGTCCTGGAAACTTTGAACGGAAGGGAAGATGCCCGGCTCACAAGGCATCACGTGTGCAGGACTGGGCCTTGCCCGGATGGGAGGCAGAGGAGGGTTATGAGGCTGTAGGGTTTGTCTCGGCCAGCCCTTCTTCCCTCGGGGACCTTGGGAGAGTCAGCAGTGAAGGAGGCAGCTTGTTAAATGGGTCACGAGTTCGGTTAATTAACCCAGCTCAGATCTTGGCTGCTGTTGTAACTACAGTTGGGGGTTATCTCTGTGGAGCACCGCTAGGGCCCCGAGCCACAGGCCTGACAGAGCTGTGTCCCAGGGCTTCATGCAGGCCAAAGGCTACCCGAACTACACCAACGTGGAGGTGGTGAACGATGGCGCAGAGCCCACGGCCTTCCAGCAGCTCTTCCGGACATGGTCGAGGGAATCAGAGAGGAAAAAAGACTGCAGGAAGAGTGAGCAAGGGGCGGGGCGCAGGGGCGGGGCGCGGGGGTGGAGCCTGCGGAATGGGCGGGACCTGGAAGAACCCATCGAGCTGCTCGGGATGCTTAAGCCGGAAGGGAGGGGTCGAGCAGGTCAGGAGCTTGGCTGGACAGGTGAGGAGGTGTGTCCCCTGCGGGTGAGAAGGAAGAAGGTGTGCCCCAGACCCTACGAGGAGATGGGCGAGGGGTGAGTGGGCCCGGTGGCACTGAGGCGTCCCTGACTCTGAGCTCCACATGCAGGTAAACGGAGGCAGGTAAAACCGGACGTGGGCAAGCTGCAGAGCCAGCCTGAGCTAGCGGCCCAGCTCAGGATGCCGGACGATGGCTCTGGCAAGGTGGAGGTGAGGGTTCTGGCGCTGGGGAGCTGGTGTGCACACAACAATAGACTCTGCCTGGAGAACAGCTGACTGGGGGGGAGAGGGGCAGGCATGCCCTAAACCCATAACTCTGGGGGAGAGAATGTTAGGAGTTCCAGGCCACTCTGAGCTTCCTGAGATGCTGCCTCGACACATGAAAACAACCGAGGAACTTGTGCCCATCCTCGCACAACGAGGGATATATTCAGAGAAATAGAAACGCGCCTGCCCTCTCTCCGACAGCTGGCTCCTACAGTCACACCAAATCATACAATGCCATGGGCACTTGCTCACGGACATGAGCTTGACCACAGCTGAACAATGAACCACGCCCTGTAGCCTGCACAAATCACATCCCCGAGCCCACCTAGCCCCGAACGTACAGTCACTCGGGCCTCATCCAGCCTCAGACCAGGGTTGTAGAAGCTGAAGGCTTGAAAGGCCGACTTGCCAGCCTCGGATGGTGCAGGCTAGCATACTGATCTAGTATGTAAGGCAGAACCCTTAGTGTCCTCAAGCCTGTTTTTAAGTCCATAAAGCGGAGGCAGAAATTACGGTCCAGCCTGGGCCCCCAGCTGATGTGGGGGTGATGTGAGACTGTATGAACGAGACCAATGCCCCGGGGCGGGGGAGGGGGGAGGGTGTCTAAATTCTGTAGGCAAGCCGAGGTCAGAGAAAATGGAAGTTCTGCCTACGGCTGTTCTTATATGGATGGCCAGCAGTGAGGGCTGGGAAGCGAAGGAAAGAAGGGAGGAAGGGGGAAGGGAGAGAGAGGCGAGGCAGCGAGAGAGGAAGATGGGGGGAGCAAGGAGGGGAAGGAAGGCAGAAGTGAGAGCAGACAGGGAAGGCAAGGAAATGGAGTGAGCCCGGGGAGAGGAAGAGAGGAGAAGTAAAGAGGGGAGGGAGTGGACAGAGCAAGAGGGAGATGGAAGCTGAGGGCAAGGAGGGGAAGAAAAGGTGTCTGGGATCAGCTCCAGGCACAAAGGCAAGGAGCATCCAGCAGAAGGGAGGCCTCGCTCCAGGTAAGGGCATCTTTGCGTAGGTTTTGATCTGCGGCGGCCTTTTCAGAAAAGCAAGAGCTCCTGATGGCCTGGTCTGCAGGGGAGTCCCATGGCCAAGTGTGGTCGGTGCAGGTAAAGGGCACCGGACACTGTTTCCAGGCAGGCTCAAGGGCAGTGAGGTTGGCACTGTGATGCCCAGTTTCCACTCGGGAAGAGCTGGGGCTTCAGAGAGCCCCACGCCAGCCTGCACAGACTTGGCGTCCGCCAGTTCTATCTGGTTCTGAAGCTGAGGCTGCCATGGTGACAGCCGTCACTGGACGAACAAGAGCAAACGCCGTCCTTTCGTTAGACAGGCTCTCGCATATCCCGAGCTGGCCTCAAACTCACTATATACTCACGGACTGGCCTCGAACTTCTGATCTTCCTGCCTCGCCTCCCCAGTGCCAGCGTTACAGGTGGAAGCCAGGTTTTGAGGGGTGCGTGCTAGACAAGAGTTCTACCAACTGAACCGCACCCCAGCTTTTGTTTGTTTGTTTGGGGGCTGTTTTTATTTGTGGGTTTTTTGTTGTTGTTATTGTTAATGACACTTTAAAGAAAAAAGAAAAATATCCCTTCAGAGTGCCAGGGCCCCTCTTGCAGCCCCATTTCTGCTCTCCTGGATTGAGCAGAGAGGCTGCTGTCTGCCCCTAACCAGTGCTGTGGCTATCGAAGTCTAGACCGATGTGGCCACGGCCACGAGCTGGATCGGTCCGCTTGTTTTCCCAGGTCTGTCACTCAAACTACGTCTGGGCTGGGAGCAGGCCAACAAAGGCATGAGGGCTGAGTTCAGTGGGGCAAGGGTCACTAGCAGGCCCAGTATGATGCATGGAAGGCACGGGCCTGGGGGAGCTGCTTGCTGGCACAGCTGAGCCATCGAGAGCTTTCCAGCTGGATGCAGGTGGGCAGGCTGCTGCAGTGAGGGGCACCTGTGCCCAATAGTCCCTTGCTCCTCAGGTGTGGTGCATCCAGGACTCCCAGAGGCAGCCTGTGGGGCCCAAGCACCACGGCCAGCTGTGCTCAGGAAACTGCTACCTCACCCTCTACACATACCAGCAACTGGGCCGAGTCCAGCACATCCTGTACCTATGGCAGGTATGCCCACCTGCTGGGGTATCAGATGCCTCCCAGCCCACGAGCTAGACTCTGAGGATGGGAACCCAGGCCATATTGTCCTCCTCCCTGCTGCAGGGCCACCAAACCACCACAGAAGACATCAAGGCCCTGAACTGCAATGCTGAGGAACTGGACCTCATGTACCAGGGGACACTGGTGTGGGAACACGTGACCATGGGCAGAGAGCCCCCACACTTCCTAGCCATCTTCCAGGGGAAGCTGGTGATCTTCCAGGTAGGGCCCGTGTTGGACTTTTCACCCCTTTGCCACACGGGCTGAGAGGCGGCGTGGTTGGTGGAGCGCTTGCCCTGCTTGTGTGTGATCCCGGCACCTGTGTAAGATGTGGGGCGTGGTGGTGCTTGCTGTGACCCTAGCTCTGGGAAATGAGAGCGGAGGATTCCTGCGTCCCAGTGTAGCCTGCGTGGTGAGCTCCAGGCCAACGAGAGACCTTGTCTCACAGCGGTAGAGAGCGTCCCTGAGATGGGCATCCGTGTCCTGGGGCCTGCTTCTGCACACATGCACACACTCCTCATAAAAGCCATTTGACATAGGCCACACAGGGAGAAGGATTCGCTTTAGGCATTTCTGAGGTCTCATGGTCCCTGGCTCTGTCAGTTCTGCGCCTGGATGAGGTGGGACACCAGGACGGCAGGCGTGCTCGGGGCCCTGAGATGGGTGGCAAGTCTATTGAAGGGGTCTGTTTACACAGACAGGACTGCCACAGCCCGGACTCAGAGCTGCTCGGAGGACAGTGCTAGCCTTAGTCCCGAGGCAGCACCTTTACCGCTAGGACGGGGAGGTGGTCCCAGGGGCCCTGGTGTCAGCCTGAAGACCCACCTTCTCCTAGGGGGTTGCAGGAAACAAAGGGAAGAGGCCGCCGATATCGGGCACGCAGCTTTTCCATGTACAAGGGATGGACATCCACAACACCAGGACCACGGAGGTGCCGGCCCGTGCCTCCTCCCTCTCGTCCAGTGATATCTTCTTTCTGATCACAACTGATGTCTGCTACCTCTGGTTTGGAAAGGTACCAGCGAGTCACCACTGGGAAGGTGGTGCTAGGTCAGAGATGGGTCCTTTCCATCCGGATGCAGACTTGAACGCCAGTGCTGTGGGTGTGTGAAGTGGCCTGGGGGTCCCGACAGAGTGAGGGGAGGTTCCATAGCCACAAGCGATCTTGGGGTTCCTGAGGTCGGAGACAAGCCCGGCTCCCAGCTTGGGGGACTTTTCCAAGCCTCTCTGGGAAAGACTAGTTTAGTTTGCTTACATTTGTTTGTTTGTTTGGTTGGTTTTGTTTAGTATAAACCGTAACTGACCCCCGAGCCTGGATGTCTCTCATCCATGCTCTGGACCCAGAGAGGGTCATGGGGTCATAGCTGGGGAAACCGGGTGCAGCCCCTGCAGCTTAGCCTCCCTTGGCTCGTGGGACCACGACTGGCAGTGAAGGTCTGCCCGCTGCGGGGCCTGACCCAGCTTCCGCTTGCCAGGGCTGTAATGGGGACCAGCGTGAGATGGCGCGGATGGTGGCCACCATCTTCTCAGGGAACGACAAGGAAACTGTGCTGGAGGGTCAGGAGCCTCCCCACTTCTGGGAAGCTCTCGGAGGCCGGGCCCCCTACCCCAGTGACAAGAGGTAACAGGATTAGGGAGGAATATCTCTATCCTGAGGAGGAACTGAGGCTCGGAGGTGGGTGACTAGTGAAAGGTCCCACAGGGAGATAAGCCTGGGAAAGTGCCGCTGGTGTAGCCTGAACGGGACAATGCCTGAGCAAACGGGGAGAAATGGCGCCCTCTGCTGGTGGAAGTCGCTCCCTGCATTGCCGTTGAGGGCGAGCCCCAACCCACAGCCTCAGTAGCGCATAGGAAAGTCAAGGGGTGTGTGGAGTTAGAGGATGGCCCAGAGCTCCTGACCCAAGGGAGCTGCTTTCCGTGAGGTGGAGGTGGGCGCCCGTGCCAAGGGCCCTCGTGACCCAGACTGCACAGCCCCTCCTCTGGCCAGGCTTCCCGAGGAGGTCTGCAGCACCCAGCCACGACTGTTTGAGTGTTCCGGCCACTCGGGCTGCCTGGTCCTCACGGAAGTGCTGTTCTTTGGCCAAAAGGACTTGGACAAGTATGACATCATGTTACTAGACACCTGTCAGGAGGTAAGGCGGCCACTCCTGCTTGGCTGGGCTGGGAATGCAGGGCGTGTCTACGCGGTGGGGTTGGGCGTGAAGGTGAGTTTATTCTGTGACTGCTTGGTGCCGTGGATTGAGAGTCTGGGTAGGGCAGGAAAACCACAGCACACTAGCAGCGTGAGCTGGGGTGTGTGAGATTGTGGCCTTGCATGCGTGTCCTGCGATGCTGTTCGTGACACCATGTGCCCGAGGGCGTGTGTGTGTGTGTGTGTGTGTGTGTGTGTGTGTGTGTGTGTGATGGTTATTGGAGCCTGAACATTTGCCTGGGTAGCTACAGCTGTGTGTTAGGCAGACCATGTCAGCAGCTGTGCGGTCTGCTACTAGCCAGAACTGGCCAGACCAGGCGTAACTGGTGACACCGCACGTGCACAATGTCCGTGTGAGAAGAAAGAAATGTTGGTACGTGGTTGTGAGAAGCATGACAGGCAACCCAGTATGATGGTGTCTGTGTGCAAACATTGTGATGATGGGGGACGGTGGTGTGTGGCTGCGGTCAGCTATCTGGCTTTATGGTAATTTTAGGACAGCGAGTCTTTGAGGCTGTGATACTGTGTGTAAGGGAGACGGACAGACAGACAGACAGAGACTGTGTGTGGTATGCTGAGCTGTGATGAGGCTGAGCTCTGATCTCACTCAGAGAAAACCCAAGCCCATGCCACCCTGTCACAACCCACCCCAGCCGGCCCTCTCTGACCAGATACCCCTGACCCCACACTGCTGGTCTTTTCCAGCCACAGTGGCCTCTTGCTGTTCCCTGAGCATTCTAGGCACATCCCACCTTAGGCCATTGGTGCTGCCTGATTCTTCTTCACGCTTTCCCGGACACACGCATGACTTGCTCCCTCGTGAAGTCTCTATGAGGGTGGAGATTGTTCTCAAATATTTTTACTTGTTTTGAGACAGAGTCTCATGTAGGCCAGAATGGCCTTGAACTCCCCATGTTTAATCCTGAACCTCTCCTGAGTCACCCGGCTCCTCCTCCCAAGTGCTGGGATTAGGGGCCTGACCCCATCCCGTTTGTGTGGAACTAGGGTTGAACCCAGGACCTTGCTCAGGAAGCAAGCGCTTTGACTGAGCAGTCATTCCAGCCCCCGTCTTTTGAGGCAGGGTATCATGTGGTGTAGGCTAGCCTCCAACCCTCTCTGTAGCCAAGGGTGGCCTGATCCTGCTGCTTCCACCTTGCCAGTGCTATCATCACAGACTTTCTCCACAATACCTGCTTTAGGGATGGAAACTCGATTCTTAGTGCCTGGCAGCCGCTAACGCTTCATAACTATTTGCAGATTAGATACATGTATGCATGCCTTTGACCTCAAGTGTTCAAGGGTGTGTGGGCGCTGCAACCTGGGTGGGTCTTCCTGGCCAGGCATATGCATGCAGGCTTCTGAGGCATCTGATGGTGTGGAGTTAGGGGGAGGTGGCTGACACAGCAGTCCCTCCACCTGGCCAAGTCCAGGCCTCCTCTGTGGCCCAGATCTTCCTGTGGCTCGGGGAAGCTGCAGGAGAGTGGAAGAAGGAAGCCGTGGCCTGGGGCCGAGAGTACCTGAGGACTCATCCATCGGAGAGGAGCCTGGCCACACCCATCGTTCTGGTCAAGCAGGGCCATGAGCCTGCCACCTTCACCGGGTGGTTCGTCACCTGGGACCCCTACAGGTGGACGGTGAGGCCTAGCACCCCATTCCTATCCCCATCTGGTAGGGGGAGGGACTAGAAGAGGCCCCTCCCTGTTTGAGGACAGCCCAGGAGTCTGGAGGAGAAAAACCTGATCTTGTGCTTTAGGCTTCTTCCTGGGTCCCTAGGAAACTCCTTCCCTTGCCCCAGGCCTGATAACAACCCAAACTCTTGACCCCAGAACAATCAGTCCTATGAGGAGGTGATGGAGAGCAGCCTGCGACCAGGGCCTGCCATCTCTGAGATAACAGCAGTAAGTGTCAGACTGTTTCCCCGACAGCCCCGCTTGGTGGTCTGGGTTCAGGCAGAAGGGGACAGAGGCAGAGGTGCCAGAGGCCAGATTCAAAGGCAGCAAGAGGTTCAGGTGGTGCCAAAAGGCCCGTGGGCTCAGTATGGTCTTTGGTGGGTGCCCGTCCTCCATCTTCCAAACCCTGAGGCTTCTCTTGGACAGGAAGTCCATAGCTTCCAGCTAACTCCACCGCCGAGTGATGACAAGGCAGGCCACTCGACATCGCTGGCCCTCAAGGTGTCCCAGGAAGGCCCAGAGAATGGGTTGGATCGGGGCCTCGGGGTTGATGGCAAGAGCCCCAGTCCGAGCCCCACAAGTAGCAGCAGCAGCTCAATGGCCAATGGGAGTCTGCCCCGGGAAAGGCTGATGTACCAGGCCGTGGAGGACCTGCCACAGGGGGTGGACCCTGCCAGAAAGGAGGTGGGTACCGGACACGCCGCTCTCAGCACCGGCCTGTAGCCTCGCCCTGCATTGCAGGATCCCGGAGCACCCTGCCTCAGGGCAGAGCAGAGAAGTGTGGAATAGTGACACCTCTGGGTGGGACAGGAATTGGGGCTCCAGGAATCCCAACCCTCCCCCCCCCCCCCCCCCCCCCCAGTTCTACCTCTCAGATTCTGACTTCCAAGACATCTTTGGGAAATCCAAGGAGGAGTTCTACCGCATGGCCAAGTGGAAGCAGCAGCAAGAGAAAAAGAAGCTGGGATTCTTCTGAACTGGAGAAACCTGCCCTTCACACCCTGAGTCTCCTCCTGGGGTGACGCCCCCTTCCCAATAAAAGCCAGAGGCTGCTGTCGGTTGTGGTGCCTGTGTCTTCGTGCCTCAAGCTGCAGGGCCCTGGGGCCCTCCGGGGAACACCCACCTCCAGGGAAAGGATTCCTCTCGCTGCTGTCCACATGACCCCATCACGGTGGGAGGGGTATGTGCGCAGGCCTTGCGGGATTCTCTGGTGTGTATGTAAAGAGACTGTAAGGTTTCATCTTGTGATTTTTTTTTTTTTTTTAATAAAAACTCACAACCTAAAGACAGCTGGAGGGCCGGGGAGAGGGCTGCAGTGTCATTCCTAACGGAATTCTGGACCACTCCAGGGACTGGACTGCTCCTGGGCCCCCAGAGAGGCTGAAGCACAGGCAATGTGTTAGAGCCAAAGGCAGTTCGGGGCCTTGAGCCCCGCGCCAGAGGTCGGTGCAACAATGCCAGCCTTGCCCGAGGTGTGGGCACAGCCTGGCCCACTCAGGGAGGACCTCACCAGATCCCCAGGCTTAGTCTTGGATGGAGATCTTCACAAAGAGGGTGGCTGATGGATACTGGTCTCCGTTCTTAGACAAGAGGTGGACGTGGCGGTACCCTGGAGGGGAGGACAGTTCTGGTCACTGGGAGAGGGTGCTCAGGCAGAGCTGCTAGCTGTAGGCGAAGAGAAGCCAGGCCCCGCCCATGGCTCCTGGCAGGCTCCTCCCCTCCAGCACTCACCCTGCCTGAGGCTGTTCCAGGGGATGGTGCTCTGGCCAATAAAGTCGTTCCTAGAGGAGGCATCATAATCCTCTACCACAAAGCGCACGAGGGCGAGCTCGGGCACGGCCACCTCAAACTCAAACTCCGTGTCCCACCATGGGTTGAAACCTACAAGGGCAGACACCATATCAATAGCAAGGCCACTGGCGCCGGCGGCCTGGCCCCACCCAGGCCCGGAGCACACTATACCGTTATTGGTAATAACCGCGGTCTGCTGGCTGGCCACATCCCGGCCCACACCGTGGACCTCCACTATCACCTTGGGGTCCACGATTGAGTTCTTATTCTTGTTGACTTTTGGCAGCTGCTGCCCAGAGATGATCTAAGGAGAGGTGGAGACGATGAGCCGTCAGAGATGGCAGTGAGCAGGAAGGGACCCCCGCAGGGCTGCTCCTGTATCTGGCCGTACCCGGACGCGGAGCCTCTTTGGAGCCCACCAGGGCCCCTGAGTCAGGGAACGTGCGTTGAAGGTGGTGCTGAGGTCTCTCATGAAGGCAGGTTTCAGCACGTATCCACAGGCGCCATTGTCCTGGAAGCGGCCTAGGTATACGTCCATTTCTGGCCCAGGAGTTTGGAAGTTGAGGGCCACTGGAGGGGGAACGGAGAAACACAGCTGTGGGTTAGTCCCAGAGTCCTGGAGCCCAGCCTGCTCAGAGTGCACTCTACTTCTAGGTTCCTGTGTGAGCTAGAAGCGGGAGCCAGCGATGGTTCCACTGTCTCCTGGCTCCCCTCACGCTGACTGGCCCACCACACTAACCACATGTTCTATGTGTGTGTGTGTTCATGTGAGTCCATGCATATGTACATATGAATGGACTTGTGGAGGCCAAAGGGCAGTGTCTGGCATCTTTCTCAGTTGCTCTCCCCTTTATTTATTTATTTTTTTTTTTTTTGAGACAGGGTCTCTACTGAACCTGGAGCTCGCCCACCCATCTGGGCTGGCTGGCCAGTGGGCTCCAGGGACTGGCCTGTCTCTGCTTCCTCAGTGCTGAGATTAGATGGTGCCCTCACTCCTGTGCTCTCACATGCGCAGGACCTCACGCTTGTATGACAAACTTTTTTGACTGAGTCATCCTCCCAGCCTTGTTGGGGTTTGAGGCAGGGTCTCATGTAGCCTGGGCTGGCCTTGAGCTCACTTGAACTCCTGACCCAGCCACCTCACTCCCACCCCTACCTGCCGTAGGTGCTGTGACACTATTCTCGTTCTACACAGGGCAGAGGATTGAACCTACGATGGCATGCATGCCAGGCAGGCACTTTAACAGCTGGAGTGCACCCAGACAACAGACTTGCTGGCTGGACAATTTCCCTGCTCAGCTCTTGGCTTGCATCCGAACCTTCTCAGGTCCCAAGGCCTTCGGAACTCTAGGCCCCCCTGGACATCAAGGCCAAGGGCTCTCTCTGACTCCCCTCCAAGCCCATTTGGTCCGTACCAATCTGGCAGCCCCCATTCCACATCTCCACAGGACTGTAGTTGGAGGAGTCCGTTCTCCGCCCTGCTGGGTAGATCCTGCTCAGGTGGTCCACATTGTGGCGAACAAAACTATTTCCTGGGAACAGGTGGAGTCAAGTGAGCAGTGAAGGCCTTGGTGGGCTAAAGACACACCTACCTACCCCGCCAATTCCACCTAGACATGACAGGGCATGCCAACCCGGGACTCTGCAGGGGTGGAGGGCAGGGCCAGTCTTGGCCAGTCCAGATGGACAGGATCACATGTCTGCATGGTCAGGCGCTCACCTGATTCTTGCAGCAGCCGGAGGGCACGGTTCTCGGAGAAGGAGACCATCTCATAGAATGCCTGCTCAGAGGTGCCAGAACCGGAGAAGCCACCAAAGTGGACACTCTTGCAGTAAATGACCAAGTCAGAGAGCATCGGCACGAGCTTTAGCTTATCCTCCTGGAGGCCGCGGGGAGGCCCAGTTAGAGCCAGAGGGTAGGACAAGGTGGGCACTGAGCGCCAGAAACCCAGACAAGAGAGAGAGGAGACAGACAGACAGACAGACAGAGAGAGGGGGCAGAGGGTCTGAATGGCAGCCACAGAAAAACCAAGGCAAGGCGACTGTCCCATGGGCCAAGGGTGGGAAGGGCCCGGGGCCACCCCACCTCCACAGCCTCCCCTAGAACCTTGGACTTTTGTTGCACTTGGCTCCACACAGCCTCATCCTCCATTTCAGCAGCCTCATCCTCGTCAGACACATCAGTAGCTTCAGGCCCGTTTTCCCCTCCAGCAGGCAGCAGCCCTCCAATCTTCTTCCCTTTCAGCAGGATCTTGCCCTTCAGTTGCTGGGGATGCAAGTCTAAACAGTCAAGACCCACAGAGGCCTCCAAGCCAGGTTCACTTCCCGGCCTTAAAGGCACCCACTGTGCGTACCTCAGGCGAAGGCAGGCTCGTGGTCACCCCATCCAGCGGCTGGTCCAGCAGCATGGAGCCCAGGATGGCCTTCAGGTGATGCACCATCACTTGCTGCTGCTCCAGGCTGCAGTGGTTCTCCAGGGACAGGATGACTGGGTAGGGGGAAGCCTAGAAGCCCAGAGATGAGTTAGAAGGGACTGTCCACCCCAGGTATCCATCCCCGCCTCACCCCAAAGGGCACGGCCAACCTTGAAGGCATAGTCCCGGATGGCCCTGAGCGCGTCACAGAAAAGGATCTTAGAGGTAAAAGTGTAGCCGTGGTAGATGATGGGTTCCTGGTTGGGACCATCCCAGCAGTCAAGCTCCAAGCAGCGGCAGCCTTTGCACAGAGCCCTGCGGGGGAGGGGGCGACAGCTAGGCTAGGACCCTCCAGGGCCTGTCCCAGGTCCCACCCTGACGCGCCCCTAACGGTCCCTGGGCCGCACCGGATGTAGCCCTCTGTGCTGCTGGGCCCTGTGAGCTGGTCTTCCAGGAGGTAGGTGTTGTGGGAAGAGGACACTAAGTAGTGGCTGAGTGGCTGGTCCATGTCCTGGTAGACACGGCGGTGTGCCAGGCTGAAGGCGCTGCCGTCGGCCGACAGCAAGTACATGAGGAAGCCGTCCTTGGTCATCTGCCGCTGGGACTTGGCTAGGTAGGAAGAAGCCACCATTTCCAGTCAGAGCTAGTTGCCCACCACTGCGGAAAGAAAAGTCTTTTCTCCACTCTGCCCGCCCCACCCCACTTCAGCTAGTCCTCTGCAGCTCTGAGGAGCAGAAGTCTTGGTCTCCCAGTTGGACTGTGGCTACGGTGTGATGAGGCCCTGTCTCTTTTCCTTCCTCCCACTCTAAACCCCTCAAAGGCAGAACGCCATCTCCTCTGTGTCCCCACAGTATCCGGTACTGGGGACTGAACACAGCACTGTGCCGCTGAGCTGGATCCCCAGTCCTCCTCTAACTCTGTGCTGCGAGCCTGGGTTGCACTCAGCTAACCAGGCTGTGCTGGGAGTGCTGAGCAGGACTCTGTCTCCTCTAGGTCATGTCTCAAGGCTGGATTGAAAACAGACACAAAGAGGGAAGTAAAAATAACCTTGGTTTGCCAGCCGCTTCTTTCTATGTCTTAGGGCAGGGACACTCAATGCCTTTTGAAGAAGGAACTGGAGGAAAGTGAGACCCAGACAAGGCAGACACAGTGTCTCAGAGACACACTAGATAGCCACACTGATCAGCAATCCTGTGGCTAGTTCCCTCCAGCACGTCTGCCGGCCTGCCTGCCTGCCTGCCTGTCTGCCTGCCTACCTGCTGTTCCACCAGTCTCCCAGCCACTGGCTCTGGGACTGCTGGGGCCTCACCAGTCTCACTGGGCTCATAGCGCTCAATGAGGGAGAGGGCCAAGGCTGGCCCTGCCGCCTCCTCCCGTTGCTGATGCTGCAGGAAGGTCACCAGCTTCTCCACCGACAGGGTCTCTGCAGATCCTGCAGCCTCGGCGAAGGCACGGTCGATCTCTGTCCGCTGGGTCAGCATCCTGTAGAAGGTCTCAATCTCCTCATCCTCCAGTGAGTCCGTCTTCGACTGGTCACATTCCTGCAAACCCAGCACAGCCTGTGAGCAGAGCTCATAGCCTCGGGCCAGGCCCCAGGCCTCACAGCCACGCCGAGCCAGCTCACCCTGAAGATCTTCCTGGCATAGCTGTCATCCACCTGAATGTTGAGCTCCATCAGGAAGTCCTGCAGCTCCTTGAAGTTCATCTTGTTGTCCTTGTTTTTGTCAGCCTTTCGCAGGCAGGAGTGAATCCAGCTGGGCGAGCAGTCAAGAAAACACACAAACGCCTGACGCCCACTGGGACCCCAGCTACGTGAAGCCACAGCTGCCTGTGGGGACAGGGTCCTGTAGGCCGGGTGACCACACAGCAGGGGCCAGACCTGGAGGCTGTCCTTACTTGGGGTCCTTTTCTCTCCTTTCTCTTTCTTTGCTTGTCAGTTTGTTTGGTACTAGGGCCTGAACGCAGACTCTTCACGGCAGTCTTCCTCAGGCCTCCTTTAACTCTGTCCTTTAACTCAGCAGCTCTCCAAATGACCCAGACCAACTGTAAACTCACTCTTTAGTCCAGCTGGGCCTTGAGCTTGAGGTCCTCCTGCCTCATCTTCCTGAATAGCTAGGGGCTATACAAGCAGGCCCAGCTACAGGTCTTTTTCTGTTTGTTCATTCTGAACCCTGAGGACGTTTGAAAGCATTTACTATAAAAAGGCTCACTGCAGACAGTGTAGACTACACAGATGGAACCCAGTCAATAGCGCCCTCACCCAACGGGATCACCTCCCTCTATGCCGACACCAGCCTGGCACCACCACTGACCCTGCAAAGCGTGTTCTCTAGCTTCCCAGACCGTCAGCCAGCATGCCTCCAGCACTTGAGGCTTAACTTACAAAATCGCACACTTCCAGCCACCGGTCAGGAAGTGGAGATATCCCACGGAAGCCCAGAGCCTGGATCAGGTCATCCATCACGGCTGGGACGTCTCGGTCCCGTGCTCCCCCACCCCCCTCTCTTCAACCTTCAGACTCTGAGGAATTGGGGGGTGGGGGAGCACAGTCCTCAGAATTAGAGCACTGAGTCAAAGACAATGAGCTCCATGGGTGTGTTAAAAAGAAAAAACAGTGGAATTTTTGAAGAAATTACAAAGGAAGCGGCAGCATAAGCAATGTTATACAGCTTAAAAAAATAAAAAATAAAAACCTAAGCCCAGGGCCAGGTCTGGTGGCACATCCTGTAATCACAGCACTCAGCGGTGGAGGCAGAGGCAGGCGTTCTAAGTCATCCTTAGCTACATAGCTGATTTCCAGGGTAGCCTGGGCTACGTGAGACTCTGTCTCAAAACAGACAAACCAAAACCAAACAACAACAACAAATATATATATATATATTTGTTGTTGTTGTTTTATATATATATAAAGGGCCAGGCAGTGACACCTTTAATCCCAGCACTCGAGAGGCAGAGGCAGATGGATCTCCAAGTTCGAGGCCAGCCAGCCTGGTCTACAGAGTGATTTCCAGGACATCTAAGACTACACAGAGAAACTCTGCCTCAATAAACAGACACCATAATAAAAATAATAAATCTAGGGGCTGGAGAGATGGCTCAGTGATTAAGAGCACTGACTGCTTTTCCAGAGGACCCAGATTCAATCTCCAGCACCCACATGGCAGCTCACAACTGTCTGTAACTCCTGTTCCAGGGGATCTGAGACACTCACACAGGCATGCCTGCAGGCAAAACACCATGGCACACAAAAAACGGAAAAAAATATTAAATCTAAGAAGCAATTTAACTTATAATAGCACCAGAATTATTAAACTTATTTTAAATTATTGTTTTAAGTATAAAACTTAAAATTCCGAGAGCCACAAAGCAACAGAAAAAGAAGGAGGAAAAGACTGGAGAGATGGCTCATAACCACATAAGACTGTGTGGTTCTTGCAGAGGAACAGGCCTAGTATCCTAGCATCCCATCAGATGGCTCACAACCACCCCAGCTCCAGGGGAGCCGGTACCTTCTTCTGGCCTCTGCAGGCACATGTGTAAATGTGGACACAGAGAGAGAGAGAGAGAGAGAGAGAGAGAGAGAGAGAGAGAGAAAGTAAATCTTCAACAAACAGAAAAAGGAATAATCAAAAGTAAAGACATCTGTCCATGTTCAGGGATCAGAAGAAATATTTTCACGCTTGAAAAGTCTCCAAACTAACCTATGATCCCCATCAAATGATGCTGGCTTCTTTTCAAGAAGCTGACAAACCGATCTTAAAATGCATATAGGAAGTCAAGGGGCCCAGACTGGCCAAGTCAATCTTGCCAAACAAAGCAGACTTGGACAACTCCCACTTCCTGATTATGAAGCTTACTACAAAGTTACAGGAGCTTTGTAAAGAAGCGTGTGGTGCAAGCATAGCGCATGAAAGGACAGCAGGCAAATGGACAGAACCAAGTCCAGAGAAAATGCCCATTTTTGCAGTCAGTGGATGATTCACTGGGAATATTCAACAGGAGGATATTTTTTCAGGCCCGTGAGGTGTAACCACAGGTAAAGGCCTCTGACCACCGAGTTTAATCCCCAGAACCCACGCTGTAGGAGAGAGTCGACTCCTGCAAGTTATCCTCTCACCTCCACACACAGGAGATGGCAAGCGTGCAAACACACGCAATAATTAAGCAGTGTGATTTTTTAAAAAAGTCTTGCTAAGCAGTGGTGGCCTACGCCTTTAATCCCCGCACTTAATCTGGCAGGCAGATCTGAGTTCAAGGCCAGCCTGGTCTACACAGTGAGTTGCAAGACAGCCAGGGCTACACAGAAAAACCCTCCCTTGAATAACCAAGTAAATAAAGTTAAACATAAAAGTTACCATATAGCCTGGCAATGTTTGCTTCTAGTATGTACTCAAGAGAGAGGAGTACAAACTTGTGTTCTGGTTCTGAGTCCTAAGGTAGATGGTCTCCGGGTCCATTGCTGATGAGTGAGGAGTCATCGATTTCTCCATACAATAGGGTGCGTCCGTACAGTAGGAGAATGCTGGCATGCTGGAGCACGGAGTACAGAGCCACGCTGCACATGCATGTGGACAGCAAAGGCCAACCTCAGGTGCTGTCCTCAGATGCTGTCCGCCTTGTCCTCTGAGACAAGATCTCTCACTGGCCTGGAACTCACGTTTTAGACTAGGCTGGGTGGCCAGGCAGACCCAGGGAGCCATCTGTCCCTGCTACTCAGTGCTGAGATCACAAGCATGCACACCAATATCCAGCTTAAAAAAAAAAGATTTATTTTTAAGTGTGTGTGCATGTGCGTGCGTGCATGCATGCGTGTGTGTGTGTGTGTGTGTTTGAGTGTAGGTACCCCTCAAAGGCCAGAGGCATCAGGTCCCTGAAGTTGGAGCTACAGGAAGACCATCGTTGTGAACTAGCTGACTTGGGTGCTGGGAACCGAACTTGGGTCCTCTGGAAGAGCTGTACAAGCTCTTAAGTACTCAAGCACAATTCCAGCCCCACGCCTGGTGTGCTGTACTCAAACTCAGGTCCTTCCTTATGTTTTCATGGCCCATTTTTTACTGACTGAGCCACGGCCCTAGCCCTGAGTTCAACACTTGGGTTAATTGCGTGGGATGTGAATTATCTCTCCATAAAACTGTCATAAAAAGGGGAGCTGCAGGCTATGATGGGAAAGGCCTGTGATCCCTACACTCGGGAGGCAAACAAAACAAAAGCGGAGTTGGTTCCATCCTGATCTCAAGCAAGCCAGAGGCAGGATCACCCACAAGCTACCATCTTCAGCCCACAGGCTGGTCTGAACACTGGGGTCACAGTATCGCTCCCCAAAACATGGCTCAGGACAGCACCACAGCCTTCCAGCTCCTCGAGTGCAAGAACCCTGAGAAGATGACTCATCGGCCACCTCTCGCCGAAGCGACTTCCCAGGCGCCTACCTCCACACTGTGCATTAGGGCTATGCAAGCCACCCAGTCTCTGTAGTGCTCAGTTGGCATTGCCAACTTGCCTAGGTTTGGAAGGCACCTCTGGGTGTGTCTGAGGGAGTGTCAAGAGGTTAAAGGAGGAGAGAAATGCAGTTCAATCCATTCCTTGGAATCCCGGGTTAAATAAGAAGGGAAAGAAGGAGATGAGCTGAGCACCCTGTTCATCTCTCTGCTCCCTGATACAATGTGACCAGAAGCCACAAGTTCCTACCACCAGGCCTTCCTGTTGTGATGGTCCGCACTCTCCCAAACCATAAAAACAAACACTTCTTCTCTTGATTTGTTTCTGTCAACTATCACAGCAATCAGTGTAAGTAACACTCTGGTATTTCGTTATGGCACCACAACTGAGCAAACGCATTCACGCCCAGCCAGGACCCACAGCCCCCAGGAGGATACTGCTGCAGCTTCTGCCGCTGGTTCATGGAGCCCAAGTGATGGATGATCTTGCGCAGGCCCTGCACCCAGTGCTGAGCATCAGCTGAAGACGGGGCAATGAGGTCCAGCGTGTTGCGCTGGTCCTTGAAGACGATGGAGAAGCATCGGTCGTCAGGGATGTCACGGGCAAACTTCTCCAGGCCTTCTGTGCGATGCCCCATCCGTACCTCCTGAATGTCCTCGATGGAGACTGCAGAGAGGGGATGGGACAGCAGAGCAGGCTGTGACATAAACGACTGTCTCTGACAGAGCCAAGACTACAAGGAGAAGAAAGAGCACAGCCTACTATCACAGCCAGCCTCGGGGGCTCAGACTGTGGGTCCAAGGAGAAGGCAGGAGGGCAGAGGAGCAGAGACTGAAAGGATGAAGACACAGTATTGGGCACAAGACAACCAACAGTGGGCAAAGGGTGCACACAGAGATACAGACACAGAACTCTTAGGATAGGAAGGGCAGCTAGGGCTCAGGTCCACGATCACATGATGAAGAAACCAGGTTGCAGGAGAAGACCAGAGCAGGCCTTTTGAGGAGACCGTTCTGGAGCCTGGCACCTGCGACAGAGAGAGGTCATACAGCCTCCAGACCACACTGGACTTTGGGCGCCCACAGCTATGAGAGCCTTCAGGCCCCTCTACTGACTACTTAGGAGACAGCAGCCTTCGGACAGTCTCGACTCTAAGAGTCTAGGGACAGAATCCTGAAGCCACAGAGAAAAGTGATATGATCGCCCTGCGACTGACTGCACAAATTTGGGCTTCAGCGAGCCCTTTGGCAGAAGCATGTGGAAAGGTTCTACCTTCCAGGGTCCCAAGAGGCAGAGTAGAAGCCAGTCTGGAAAGAGCTGGGCTGGATGGAGATAGGGAGGCAGGGATCTGCCCTCATGGGCCTGCCTCAGCTTCTGAAAAGCTGAGTTCTGCAGTACAGCTACTGTGCTCTGAGGGACTCCAGACCTAGGAGGCTCTGCAGTCAGGACTGGGCAAGGAGGGCAGGACTATCTCGGCAGATTAGACGCAGTTCATAGGGGCCTCACTGTGTTGTTCCGGGGGTCAGGTAGATGCCCCATCACAGCCAGTGTCTAAGCTTTAGGAACAACAAGACCTTAAATGCTATCAATGTCCCTGCCACAGCCTGGCGGTGAGCCAGCCTCAACAGCATGGCCCGTCCTGAGCCTCCCACAGCAGGACTGCCCCTGCCACACCCCATCTTTAGCCATTCTCATCCACCAGGTCTGAGTCCTCCCCAATCCCTTCCGACCCTGAGTCCCCAGGGGCCTTCCTGCCCCCTACATACGGGACCACATGTGTACCATGTGCCTTGACTAGGGTCTGGGCTCTGAAAAGTGGGACATGTGGCCCTGCACCATCTGGGATTCAGAACACAGCCCTGGTTAATCTCTTCTCTGCCCCGCTGGGCAGCTGAGCCACCCTGGGCCAGGGATGAAAACAGGAAGCCCGGGCCATGCAGCGCCCAGGCTGGGAGAGAAAGGCCAGCTGCCTTCACTGCCGATTACAGTAATGGGAGGATGGGTGGTGGGGAAGCTCCAGGAGGCTTCCAGGAGGCGGGGACAAAGATAAGTGGGAGAATGTAGGTATTCCTCCTCCATTATCTCATATGGACTCAGTTTCCTCAGGGGAAAGCTGCCGCTGAGGAGAGTCTCAGCCCTTACCAGGGAAGAAATGCAAACAAGGCCTGCTAATCACGAGACCTGCGGCAGCCATCTGAGTTGGAAGCAAGCCTCCCCAAGTGTCCTGGGATCTGTCCTGGGGCTGGCTCCCATCTCGACCTGGTTCCCTCACTTCTGTTTCCAGGGGTGCTAGCCTGAGTGACAGTTGCTGTCAGGAGGGCTCTTCTCTTCTTCCTGCCTCTCTCCCGCCCCTTTCAAGCTCTGGGTGTACATTCCTATGTATCCACCAGGGCTCCAGTGAGAGCCCTCTGTTCCCACTGTGCCCCCACCCAGCAGTAGCTAACAGGAAACCACTATCGGGACAGGAACCCAGGGTAGAAGCCTGTCTGACTCCATAGACACAGGCAAGGTCAGGGGTCACTCCTGTGAGGTGGTTTTCTTGTTTTTGTGACAGGGAGTCAGGTTCCTAAACTGCTCATAAGATGCAGATGAAGATGACCCTGAACTTCTGATTACAGTCTAGCGCCACCACGCCCAGTTTAGGGAGTGCTGGGGATAGAACCCAGGGCTTCCCGCATGCTAGGCAGGTCTTCTA
This sequence comes from Psammomys obesus, assembly GCF_907164565.1. Taxonomy (NCBI): domain Eukaryota; kingdom Metazoa; phylum Chordata; class Mammalia; order Rodentia; family Muridae; genus Psammomys; species Psammomys obesus. The sequence continues at coordinate 8,278,239 of NW_026586383.1, forward strand.
CCAATTGAGCTACGCCCCAGCTCTCAGAGTAATTCCCTGCGGCACTTCAGAGTCCCATCCTCAAACTGAGCACACGGAAACGCTGCAGCAGAAGGGTCAGAAATTCAGCCTTAGCAGGGGCCTGAGGGCCACGCTCAGCCACGCAGGAAATGCAAGGCTAGCTCTGCTCGTATCAGATCTGGCCTTTAAAAAGCAACAAACTCCAGGTGTAGTGGCACATGCCTTTAATCCCAGAAGGGGAAGTTCACGGCCAGCCTGGTCCACTGAACGAGTTCCAGGACAGCCAGGGCTACACAGAGAAACCCTGTCTCAAAAACAAACAAAAAGAAGGAAGGAAGGAAGGAAGGAAGGAAGGAAGGAAGGAAGGAAGGA
>NW_026586383.1:8278620-8354829 GCF_907164565.1 Psammomys obesus
GAAGGAAGGAAGGAAGGAAGGAAGGAAGGAAGGAAGGAAGGAAGGAGGAAGGAAGAAGGAAAAACAACAACAAACAAAAAATCTCACAGAAAACCCACAACATTTGTGAGCATAAAGTGAAATAGAAGCTAAAACTGGGCCCCTCAGTCACACTGGCCACAAGCCTAGCCCACCAGCATCTTGGTACCATACTGGGCAGTATAGGCAGGAGCCTGGTCCACTGCTGCAGAGTTCTAATGGTGGCATTGGTCTAACACTTCTCCCCAGGAAAGGCACAAGGGATGTCTTGTCCAGAACTTTTGGGGAGCTCCTGCACTGAAGGGCGTGTCCGCACACCCAGCCCCTCAGCTTTGGCTCTCTGGGGCGTTCAGGAAGCTCTAGAGAGACAGTGCACAGCTCTGCTAGCTCCCTCTCTTCCCCCACCCCACGCTCCACCCCAGTCTCCCGTGGCTCTGGTCCAAGTGAGAGTCTGCCTCCTGGGCCCCACCTTACATTCCAGCCACTGGTACGAAAGTATCTTATCTGTTCCCGGACTTTGGGCCTAGCTTTTTGCCCTACCATATGTGGGAGTACTGATCCACCCATTTTCTCTCCTTGATGGCCTGGGTGGCACCTGTAAGTTCAAATTGACAAAATGAGCCAATTCAAGCCAAGTGTATAAAGGCAGGTTTATTGGGGGCAGTTCCGGGGTAGGGGTTAGAGCATGAAAGCGCTCAAAGCGAGAAAGCCAAAATGCTGTGTTATATAGTGAAGAGCTTCTTGGGGAGAGGAAACCCAGCCCCTGGGCTGGAGAGTTCAGGAAGGGACTGAGGGATCTGGGGAGAACCTGGAGACCAGGCCCGCTTTGGTGTGTCAAAGAGGCACCTCAGCCTTTGGAACCCAATATCAAGCAACCCTGTCAGGCTCCACAGTTGCTCCTGAGCCTGGCTGTCCCCGTCTATGACCAGCCTAACCTCAGTTTCCCTATCAATAATTTAACTCTTTCCTGACCCCAGCCAGCCTAAGTGTCTTCCTTTGGTCCTTATTACATGCATGGCCCTCCTGTGGTCATGGTCCATGACTGGCCTCCACCCTACCCTGTGCCACACCCACCACGAGAGCCAGGGCACTCACATAGCTGGGACTCCGGGGACCTTATGACCTTGCGAGATTCCTGCCAGATGGTCTTGCAGTCCTCCTGCAGCTTGTAGAAGCGTTCTCTCCGCCATGAGCTGGACTTAACCTTCAGAAGCTGGCTGCCTTTCAGAAGGGCCAGAAGGTCCTGGTCATCCTGCAGCCCTGAGCGAGCAATGACAACCATTGAGATGCCACTTTCTCCACCGGCGCCCCTCTTATCAGCTCCACACGGGCCTTGTCCTCTGCCGTCTCAGAGCCCACTTTCAGCAGCCTCACCCTTACTCAGCGGTATGCTTCTCCATCAGCCAGTTTCCAGGACCCCTACCTCCTTCAGGAAAGAAGCCTACCCACCTAAGCTCATGCTTTTTGCCCTGGCATTGAGTATGGGTCACACACAGGACATCTGTGCACAGTAGGCAAGCATTTGTCCACTGTGCTACACCCTCTGCCCCAAGACCATACTGTGATTTGTCTAAAACCTGAATAAGCACAGTTCAAAACCCCGTGGTTCCTGGGGGATCTGGGAAATGGCCTGGCTCAGAGTGAAGGGAGCTAAGGACTGAAAGATGGAGCAAAGAAGGAGAGGGAAAAAAGACCAGCACAGCTGGAAATGGACCTAGGCCTCCAGAGCCACATACCCTCCCACCTCCAGTGGCTCCAATGTTATCAGTACCTAAGTTCCGGCACGCTTCCTGACCAGCTATGTGACCTCCTGACTTCGTGATTTACTGCCATGGGGTCCCTGGGGCTATGCTATTCCAGCCACCCTCTTCCCTCTTCCCTATGCCCCTCATCCCCACCTCTAACTAGAATCTGCTTGAACCGCTCTCTGATCTTTGCCCCAGAAGAGAATGGAGAGCCGACTGTGGACTGTGTTTAGCCAGCCCACTGGGATGACCCTGCCTTTCCTACTGGACACCCCCCCACACTGAGTGTGCTAGGGGTCTGGGCTCCCTCCGGAAGCAGCTGCTTTAAGACAGAGCTCAGTCTTTTCAGAAGCTGAGACAGGGGCCCCAGGGCCAGCACACTGCCTGCTTGCCCCGCCCACCCCTGCTGGGCTCTCAGATGGCAGCTTGACCTGTGTGGTGGGCAGCTCTCTCTTGACAGAGCCAGGCAGCAGGCGCCAGAAGGACACCAAGCCCCCGAGGAGTATTCACTCGCAAACAGCTCTGTACCTACGACGAGGGAGATCTGTGCCCTGCACCCTGCACAATAACCCACCAGCTCGACGACACAGCGGTCGATACACCTACAAGGCACATGCACGTGTCTACATCACACAGTCCAGCCATCAATCGGACACCTAATTGTGTCCCTAAAACTACGTGCCCCAACAGAAAAGTGGCATCAGAGACTCTGGCTGTCCTCTCCGAGAGGCCAGAGTCTAGGCCCATGTGACGGGAGAGCCGTCACAAAGCCATGGGCTTCTTTTCCGAGCCCAGACCCTCCACCCCTCATACCACCCCGCCCCCAGTTCACCCATGCTGCTTCCCCACTGCCTTCTCCACATTATCTACAAGCCTGTGTGGACCAGGCCTCACTCACCCACATCTTCCTCATCCCTTACCAGCTTCTTACCTCTGGTTTGTCAGTCTGGCTAACACCCACCCCCTGTCTCGTCAGGTGCCTCCTTCTCCCCCTGTGCCCCTGCTCCCTCACCGAGAACAGCGTCATGGAAGCACTCCAGCCAGTCCTTAGAGATGACGATCGTGCCACATGCCGCCACCCTTGTGTCATGTGTCCACCCATCCCTAGGAGATGCTCTGACCCAGTAGGGGCAGCTCTCCTTCAGTGTGGGGAGACCTGGAGAGAGACCTGGGGGCCTACACAGAACACTCCACATGCAGGGAAGGCTAGGGAGTTTCCAGACTGTCAGAGCAAAGGGCCACCTCCCCCGGCCTCTGCTGGGAGATCCCACTGTCTCTTCCTGGCCTAAGGTACAAGGAGGAGGGGCCCCTCCTGGCCCCTGAGCTGGATGCAGCCAAGCAAGCTCCTGCTAACAGCTGGGATGGGAATGGGGGCTGCTGGGCAGGGGAAGGCGAGCCCCCGCCCTCTCATTCTGGAAATCACCATGAAGAGATGACAAGCCCGTCCTGTCCTGGAGCCAGCAGTGGCCCGGGCTTGGCCCTGTCTGTTGGGTCAGACAGTGATAAGCTCCAGGAAGGTGACAGCTGCCATCCTCCAGGAACTGGGAAATCTGGGCAGGGACCTCCGTGGGGTGGGAAGGGCATCCCGATTCTGAGGCCTCTGGGTGGCCTGCCACAGGACCACTGTTCTCTTATCATGCAAACAGTGTGTGGGAACCCCGCACCCAGCCCTCACTCATGGGTGGGCTGTGAGCTCAGGGGTTTCCAGGCTAGCTGCCCTCAGGATGCTACCATGCAGAGGGCATGGAGGGCACTACAGGTGCCAGGGGGAATCCAGGAGTGCCCGGTGTTCCACCCATGATGCATAATGAAGGTGTCGGGCACACGGACAGTCACGTACTCACAGACACAACGACGAGCACAGGGCCACAGTGTACCCCAGACTACCCGTGTCTCGTGGAGTGGGTGTTGCTGTTTTTCACACAGGAGAACACCACAGACAGTGCAGGAGTGTCGTCACCATAATAATAACAGCAGCCGCCATAATGATAGCTAATATTTGAATAAGACACTGTTTGCCGCACATGTATTTAATCCCCTCAGCAGCCCTATGAAGAAAGGCAGTATCATTATCCTCATTTTACAGAGGAGGAAATCGAGGCTGAAGGAAGTTGGGACTCAGAGGTAGGCAGCCTGCTCACGGGGTCAGAGTTATGAAACACACGGAGCCAAGGGTAACCAGAAATCCACACTGTAGCACAGAACGGCTTCCGTCACCTTGGGTCTCCCAGTCACAGCTGTCATAAGCAGTCAGCTGTCAGCTGCCCTGTCACGCAGGGGTACACACAGACACCTTCAGTGCCACAACGTCACGCTTAGTTATGGCACTCCAAACCATCATCCCCACACAGAGGTGTCACAGCGCCACGAGTGTGACAGAGCTACTTAGCCAGCCCCGGGGTCACCAACTGTCACTTGTCCAGGCATTTTCCCGCCGTCACACTAGACCTCACTGGGTTACACAGTGGAAACAGGGAGCCACACACCGGGGTGAATCTGTACCCAGGAGGGGTTGGAGTTACCAGGAGCATGGCTGCTCGGAAAAGGGTAGGTATCTAGTTCGTCCAGTACTCACCCCACGCACCCACACTGAAAACACAGCCCCGCAGGAGAATTAAACCCGCATAATCCGAGGCTCAGAGGGAGGAGCGTCCTGTTCCAGCTGCCGCCCCGCTCCCCGCAGCAGGCTCTCAGAGTCCCCGGCATCCCTTACCGAGTCTCTGCCCATTGAGCGCCGCCACTTTGCGACTCTCCTCCTGCAGGTAGAGCTCCCGGGAGGGGCTCACGCTGGGCGGCCTACAGCTCGGGAGCCCAAAGCACTGCATGGTGTTCCCACCAGCCTCGGCCGGGGTAAATCCCAGCCTAGGAGCCGGCAGTGTCCGGCCTGGAAAGGGCGGAGCCAGAACCTGGAGGGGCGGGCCCGCGCCGCTGGAGGCGGGGCCAGATGCTAAGAGGCGGGGCCAAGTCTGGGGCGGGGCCGACGGGGAGAGGAGAAAGTAGGCGGAGGAGGTGGCAGCAGAGCCTCGGAGGCGGGGCTGGGGAGGTGGGCATCCACCTCCCGTGGGCCGAGAAAGTCTTGGGTTCTGGATCCTGCGGATGTTAGAATGGCAAGCATGTCTGGAGGGCTGGGGTGGCAGAGCCGGCCAGACGTCACCCAGGCCGGGAGGCTGGCAGTCACCGCCGGGAAGCACAAGGAAGGAGGGCGGAGCCCAGGAGGGAAGGGCGGAACCTGCACTCAGGAGGGTGTGTGAGGGTGGGGACGGGGAGAAGTGTGCGGCGGAGCCGGGAGGGAACGCCAAGCCAACTCCGCACCATCGCCCAGGCATCGCGGCGCCGAAGACTGCGCGGCTCAGAGAATCCTGATGGCCTGCAGGGTTCAGCAGAGACGCGGAGGTGATCGGGCGGAGCCGGGGCTAGTCACGGAGCCCGCCAAATCTCTTCTTGGTTATTCGACTGATTTGTGGTGACCTGGCCTGCTGCCAGCTATCCAGATTTCTTCTCCCTTTACCATCTAAGCAGGGTAATCCCTCAAGATAACAAATTAAGACTTTAATTTTTTGAGACTGTTTCTGGCCGTTCTGAAACTCTGTCGACCATGCTGGCCTTGAACTCAGAGATCCGCCAGCCTCTCTCTGCCTCCTGAGTGCTGAGATTAAAAGCGTGTGCCACTACCACCAGGCACAAACACAGTTCTTAAAAAAATAAATAAAATAAAATAAAATGCTGACCCCGAAAGGAGTCTGCAGGCTTGCCTAGAATAAATCAGAAGGACAAGGACAGCAACTTTGTGCAAAACTGCCTGGGAACACTGGGGCCTTTCATGGGTACAACTTCCCTTTCATTTACTCTGCAATGACCGAGTTTCTCCTGCAGGAGGGACAGGATACCACCCAGAGGCCTGACTCACCCCTCCCTTACCCTCTGTCCCTGAAGAGGTCCCTGCTGGGTTCACCACAGCAGCAACAGTGAGTCACTGGCAAAGCCAGTTTTTGGCACAGACACCCACAGTATAAAACAAAAAACAAAAACTGCAACCCAGAGCAAGTAGGTTTGCCTACAGTCACGAAGAAGACTGAATAATGAGCAAGGCGCTTCGGTGAAGATGAACTGATATGTGGACACAGGAAAGCTTCTGATTTGCAGGCATGAGTGGAGGACCTACCCAGGTTGTAGTAAAACGAAGCACGCACAGACGGGCTTTGTTGTTGTTGTTGTTAAAGACAGGCTTTCTCTGTGTAGCCCTGGCTGACCTGGACTCACCCTGTAGACCAGGCTGGCTTTGAACTCAAGAGATCTGCCTGCGTCTGCCTCTCAAGTGCTGGCTTTAAAGGCCTGTGCCACCACCACTGACAGGCCACATAGGGGTTCTTAACCAGAACAAAAGGCCAATATCCTGTGGTGGGTTTTTTTGTTTTGTTTTGTTTTGTTTTGTTTTAATTCTTCAGCACTTTATGTCATGTGTCTAAAAACGTGATCCTAAGTTTGTACAGGCGGCTCACATCTGTAACTGTAGTACTCAGGGTTGGGAGCAGGAGGATTGCTATGAGTTTTGAGGGCAGCTACACAGTGAGCTCCAGGACAGTTTGGGGTATAAAGTGAGATCCTGTCTCAAAAATCAAAACAGACAACCTCCTCAAACAACCCACAACAACAATACAATGCCCATAGACTTTTCCTGTCTCCTCAAATGGCTTGGGGCACAAAAAGTTTAAGATCAACATGGGTCACTGTGTATATCATGAGCCCAGAACTCCAGAGGCAGACAGCTTTGAGACATGACTTGACTGTCAGTGGGAAGCTGGTCACCCTACATGCTGTGGTGGCTTTTCTTAAGGTCATTGGCTTTTTAACCAACCCAGAATCCCTAAGCCTGAGATAGGATCGTGTATGTCCTAGGCTGTTCTCTGACTCCCTGTGTAGCTGAGGATAGCCTTGAATTAATGATTGTCACCTCCCAAATGCTAGAATTACAATCTTGTGCCACTATGCCAGGCTTATAACGTGCTGGGAACTAAATCCAGGAATGTGTGTATGTCCTGCAAGCACTCTGCTGAGCTAAATCTCGGCCCCCACTAACATTTTATCCTGGCAACATCCTCCATGGAAAAATATCCTGTAATCCCATGGACAAGAAAAAGGCTCAGAAAGGCAAAAGGTCGCACATAGTAATGCTGGGCTTGGAGCCTCGGCTTTGGGGATGGGGGTTCCCCTTTTACAGAATGCCAGTTTCTGCAGTAGGGCAGATGGGCCAGGTGTAAGGAAAGTTAGTGGGGGTGAACGTCTTCAGTGAAGGGAAGATTGGAGGTGATGTCAATTCAGGCACATTTGGGACCTGCTGAGGATGCCAGTCCAGGCTTAGTTAAAACAGAATCGGGGAGGGGGGGAGGGAAGGGGGAACTGTAGCTTCAGCTGTCGGGGTTCATGCATCTGACTCCAGCCATCTTTGTCCTTGGTAGTGCTCCATCATCTACCCACCAGACAGCTTCCGGCTGGGGGCGGGGGGCTCCTGCAAGGCCAGAATCTGATGTCGCCGGACACTGTCTCATCCCCAACCACAGCACCCCTGTGCACGAGGGGGTGTTTCCTCTCACTGTGGGAATGAGGACATCGGGGCACACGGAACTTATTGGATGAGGAGAAAAGCCCCGGCATTTGTCTTACGATGTGAGCCTTTACCCAGCGCTGCCTCCCAAGGAGTGGGAAGCGAGGACAGAAAGGGCAGTTCATCTCTTGGTGAGTTCATAGGCCTGCAGTCAGTTCGGGGGACTGAGAGCATTCCCGCAGCAGACCCCCAGCTGCCCAAGTCGGAGAGTGTGGCCAGGCGGAGCTGTGGGACCTGCGCGGTGGGCAGGGATGCAGACTGCCCGTCAGAAGCGCAGCCAGCAAGTACACACCGCAGTGGCCACACTCTCCCACCACCGGCTCGCCTTGACCATTCTTTCTTCCCCCTCTGGTTTGCAGTGTAAGCAGAAGGCGCTTGACGGAGGTCACCGTGGAAGCCAAGCTAGGAGCGGTGGACGCACAGGTCCCTTAGTGTACATTCCAGTCCTGCAGGAAAGGCTCGACTGAGTCACAGGTCCAGGAGGCTGGTCTCAAACAGGATGAGCCAGGCTGGCCAACCTATGCTATGAGGCTGAGGCACTGTGTCTTTCTCTGTAGGAAGACACCAGGGCTGACCCCAGAAGGAAATGGGACGAGGGCACAGACACTGAGGCTAGAGCCTGTTACAGCATGACCCAAGGCTTCTGCGGTGTCAGAGGCAGCCAAGAGGGTTCAGAAGGCAGGCAGGCAGGCAGGGGAGACCCTGGTAGGTGACAGCAGCAGCTGACAGGTGGGGATGGAGAACTGAGGTCGCTCTCCGCCGTGATCCTCGGAGCTGCCAACCCTCTGTTGCCAACCAGTGTGCCAGGGTCTGTCAGGGTATCTCTGGCCTCTGAAGAGAATGAGGGGGCAGCCTGACCAGGCGGCTGAGAGAAACCCTAGCTTACTGGGCTCTGGCGATAGAGTCTAGGTCAACTGACAAACACCAAACCGATTGGGGGCTGGCTGCAGAGGGCTCTCCAGGGGGAGCGGAGCAGAGGACTGGCGGGCACAAAATTTACAGCCAGCTGGTAAGCGTCTCAGTGGGTCAAGGCGATTGCTGCCAGGCCTGGCGACCTGAGTTTGATCCCTAGAACCCACATAGTAGGAGAAAGCTGATTCCTGCAAATTGTCCTCTGACCTCCATACACCCACACGCACACCCCCTCAAACACACAAATACCTGTTATTTAACTGAAGAAAAAAAAAACCTACAATCTCAGGGACACTAAAGTGGGAAACCCTGTTAAGCAACGGGTTGGCGTGAGAGGGCCAGAGTTTGCTGAGCTAGTAGTGACCTGAGGAGACACGAAGGAAAGACTTCCCCAATCCCACTCCCCAACCCCCAGGGTCCGTGAATACCAGTCGTTCCTCTCCCTTCCCTGGAGGCTTCACTTGCAGCCAGGAGCCCGGATTTTCCTCTGCTCGGGGGACAGCCTCGGCCAGAAGAGCCAGCCCAGATGGGAAGAAACAAAGCCGGCTGGACAAAGGACCAAGCTGCAAGGCAGTTCTAGCCGAGCCCACTCCGGCCAGGAGGGCCAGCAAAGGCTACTGCTCCTCCCAGCCGGGCATCGCCGTTTTCCGTTCCAGGCAGCGAGGGCTGCCAGCCCGACCTCAGCCAAACTTGCACACCTCCTCCTCGCCCCACCCCTTACACCCTCATCCGTGCCACACCCGCGCGGCCTGACGCGGTCCGGGCACACCAGCGGTTCGGGAAGCCCCTGAAGGGAGAACTTGGTGGTCTAAGGATGCGGTTCCCTTCCCTCCCGGACCCCTTTGGTACCATCTGGACGGAGCAACGCAGCCTTTTACCAACAGGATAAGGGGAAATCCCCAGAGAAGTCTGCACTGCGCCCCGATCTCTTGGGCCAGATATGGGGGGAGAGTTTGGAAACGCCCAAGGCTGTGCCCCCCTCGGGCCGAGGTTTTCCTGGATCCCGCGAGGGGCCAGGGAGTTGGTCTCTCTGCTGCTGCCCGGCGGGACGGGCCTTCCGCAGGGTCTCCCCGGCAGGCGGGACACTCACCGTGCAGGCTCAGGAAGTCCCGACCCGAGTCCATGCCCCTCGGGGCTGGCGGCGGAGGGGACGCGGCGAGGCTCAGCGAGCGGGCGGCCGGGGTGGGAGCGCGGGTCGGTGCAGGCACACGACTGAGCCGCGCTGGGAGGAGGCCGGGGGTGGGCCCACGGCGCCGCACCGCCCCCCGGGCCCGCCAACCGGCGCCTCTCCCCGCCCCCTCCGGGGAACCGAGAAAGGACGCCGAGCGGGGGGCCGGGAAGCCTGGCCAACCCTGGCCCGGGCTCCGGCCAGCTGGGTGCGCCTGAGCCAGAAATAGTCAGGTCCCTCCGGCTTCCTCCGCCGCCGCCACCCACGGGCCCTGTCATTACGGCGAGCTGCCGGCCCCACGCCCTGGCTGTGGGCGCCTCGCCCCGCTGGGGGTGTGGGTGATGCGGGAGAGAATCAGAATCGGGTCTGGGCGGGGACAGGAATCACTGCTCAAGCGGCAGTCTAGCCGGGAGGTCGGTCCGGGTTGTCTCCCGAGAAAAGGGTGCCTGAGTGCGCGGGCCCACATTGCGAAGTCTGGGGAGGATGATTCACACACGCACACACACACACACACACACACACACACACACACACACACACACACCGCAGATGGCTCCCCCCTTTCTCTGGGAGACTTTCCCACTTCAAGGGGCAGCGGGAGAAGCTCGTGTTACGGTAGGGGCAAAAGCAAGCAGGTACACGCCCCTCGCCCCCTAATGAGGGGAGGAGAAAGATGGGAGGCCTGCCTTGAGGTTGCTCGGACCAAGAGTCCCCTGACGGAGGACTCCACCCCGGATGCTGAAGGCAGTTAGCCTGGAAGAGCTAGCCTAGCTCACCTTAGCCCTAATTTTCTTATGGCACTAGCAAGCCTCCATGGGCATTACATGTGAGAGAGACAGAGCGCAGTCTCCCTATTCTGAGTGTTGAGGCTGAGCTTTAGAGAGCCATGAACCATGCTCTTGTACCCCGACCCCACAGTGTGGGGCTGGTTCCTTGTCTGGAAAGCCTCCCACAGGCTGGGGCTGTACTTCATGAGGGATGAGCAAGGCTCCATTGTAGACAGAGCCTGAGAGGGGGGAGGTGAGAAACTCCCTGTCTTCCTCCACAGCTCTACTCTCCAGGGCCTCCCTGAGCCTCAGAACCTCCTACTTGGATCTCTGATCCTGCCCTGGGGCTGCTGGGGACTGTCACCATGAGTCAGGTCTCCTCTCCCCAACCTGAGACCGAGAATTCCTGACACCAGCAGTTTGGCGTGGCTTCCTCACAAGCGTCATTTCTTTTTCTTGTCATCTCTGTCTCCAAGTCCTGGGCTCCGAGCCAGGGTGGAATGCAGCACGTGGGCCTCTCCCTCTACCACAAATGGCCGTGGTGGGGTTCATTGAAGGTTCCACCTCCACAGGCTCCAAACTCACTCGAAACAAGCCCACCTCTTGTGTGGCTTCAATCACACACACTGGAGCTGATGCCCCCTCCCTGGACTGGGGTTGCCAGACAGAATGGGCACGCTGACTCAAAGCTGGCCCAAGCAGCCGGGTTCTGGCAGGAATGAGGTCTGCCACAGTGGGCTCCAAGGGCTGACCTGTAGGATGGTGCTCTCCCCCTCTGGACCTTCCCCTCCTCTTGCTTCTTCCTCTCTCTCCGGATAAGGGCCCCTCTGCTCTGTGCAGCTAGATTTAAGAAGTGGGGGGAGGGAGGGGCGACTGTGTATATGATGGAAGGCTGGGACAGCGAAGACACAGCCAGTGGCTTCGTTCAAAGTGCTGCCCTCGGCTTCCAGGCGCAGCTGAGTGGGCCTAGTTCTGGGTGCCGAACGCATGCTACCTCAGAACCTTTGCAAAACTCTCCTGAAACCCTGGTTCCTCAGGGCTCAGTGGTGAGTTTTCTTTGGGGCACAGAGCTTCCAAGGCCTGCTCTCTACAGGCAGGGTTCTGGGCCCTTTCCCATACCCCCAACCCATGGCTGTCCCAGTCTCAAGTGTCTGTGCAAAGGTAGATGTGGGGGTGGGGGGGTCTGAGGTGACTGGGCAGATAAGAGAGGTCTAGCATAGAGCCAGTACTATGAGAGTCACTCCCCTTGGTCCTCACACCATGCCTCGCTCTGAAGGCAGTGTGTGTGTGTGTGTGTGTGTGTGTTTGCACTGCCAGCACAAGAATGCTAAACTTCAGGATGGTCAGGCTCCAGGGCTCACCTTGCTCAGCCCCTCCCCAAGGAAGCTCAAACCCAAACTTCCCAGCGTGGGTAAAGCCAAGGAAGTTTATTCGGTCCTGTCGCTGTTTCAGAACGTCAGGGTGAGGGGGCAGTTTAAATCTCACCTCTGCAGCTTCCCGCCATGAAGATCTGAGCAAGGCACTTGGCTTCTCTATGACCAGGAGCCACCATCAGCTCTGGGACAAACAGAAGCAGCAGGTGCGGTGCTGAGACGTGCTGTCCAGGGATCTGAGCTAGAGTTCATCTGCCCACAGCCGCTCTCCGTACCGCCTTCTCCGACAGCTCCTGCTGGCCACAGCAGCTCCTGGCCAAAGGGCAGGCCCTGCTTCTGTGAGATCTGTGAACTTCACCTGCTGCAGAAGGTCCTGACGCAGGTCCAGCTGCATCAACAGGAAACGGAGGCAGTGATGGCAAGGAAGGGTCCTCAGACAAGAGGGCCGGCAAAGCTCATGGGGCGAGGATCCAAATGCCAGCATGGGCTACAAAATTGCAGCCCTCCTGGTAATCGCAGAACAGCAGAGGTTTGTGTGAGTGTTTCAAGCTAGTGTTTTTCTGTGTAGCCTAGATTCACTTTGTAGACCAGGCTGGCCTCGAATTCCAGAGGCCTGCCTCTGCCTCCCTGAGTGCAGGATTAAAGGTGCACACCACCCGCTGGGCTAAAAAAAAAACTCTTCTATTTTGTTTTCTTCAATACATATTTATTAAGGATCTAACGTCCACTGGGCGTGTAGAAACTTGGGAATCATCAGAGTTCAAAAGACATCAAAACCTCCTGCTGTCATAGAGCTTAGATTTTGGCAGGAAGAAAAGAGCTATGTCACAAACCGAAGGGGTGAGCCCTGCACACGATGAGGTGAGGAGGAGGCGAGTGGGAAAAGGCAGGGCCAGCTAGGGTGAGCAAGGCTCTGAGAGACTTGGGAAGTGAGAGTGTTCCAGTGTGCACGGACACCTGGGGCCAAGGATTCCAGGAGAGGAACGGGCTCAAGGAGCGTGCTGTGCTGGCTATGTGGCTAGAGCCAAGAGGGGGCATGATGGAAGGAGTAAACGGAGGTAACAGGGTCCACCCGCCCCAGGCCTGCTGGGTCTTGCAAGCGCATCCAGTTTCTCTGGAAGAAACACCTCTGCTGAGTCACACGGGAGAAGTATTACTCAGGTGGCTGGAAGAAGTCACCATGGGTGAGCAGAGCCTAAAACAGGGAGGCGTAGGGAAGAGATTGCTGCCCTCGATCACTCACGGTGTGTATGTGTGTGTGTGTGTGTGTGAGAGAGAGAGAGAGACAGAGAGAGAGAGAGAGATGGGGGAGCCTATGCCCTTCACAGCAGGGCTCTCTTGTGGAAGAAAGGTGATAGAATTGCAGAAAGTTTTCAGAAGTAGAGCCAGTCAGTGCTGGAGAGAAGGCTTGGCTGCTGGAAGGTTGAAAGTGTGTGCCATTCTTGCGGAGGACCGGTTCAGATCCCAGAGCTGATGTCAGGCAGTTCACAGTAGTCTGTGCCTGACTCTGTGGGTCAGCGCCCTCTTCTGGCCTCTGCAGGTTCCTGCAGATGTTCATACACGTGCACATGAATAAAAATAAATGTGGGGCTTGGGGGGTGTTGTTTTGTTTTAAAGTAGACCACACAGGATTGAGGGGGTAACTGTAAGGGAAAGTGAGGACTCAGAGGGGACTGGGAGGCTTTGGCCAGGAATCTGGGAAGACAGAGCTGTCTTTGTGTCTGTTTTGTTTTTCGAGACAGGGTGTTTCTCTGTGTAGCCTTGGCTGTCCTGGACTTCCTCTGTAGAGCAGGCTAGCCTCGAACTCTCAGAGATCCAGCTGCTTCTGCCTCCCAGTGCTGGGATTGAAGGCGTGTGCCACCACACCTGGCTGACAGAGCTGTCTTTAGCCCTCGGTTTTGGAAACACTGGAAGCTTTCAAACTTCCAAGGGACTATGTCCAGTACAAGGCAGTTCAGGAGGGGAGATGTGGGGCTAAGGATGAAATTCAAGATATGGTGCGAAGCATATTTAAAATGTCCAGTGGGCTGAAGAGACAGTTTGTGCAAACACGGGGACTCAAGTTAGAGCCCCAGAACCCATGTAAAAATGCCAGATGTGGTGGCACAAGCCTATAACCCCAGTGTCAAAGAGGCAGAGACTGGTGGATTCTTGGGGCTCATGGTGAGGCAGCCTGGGCTGCTTGGAGTCCCAGGCCCCCGAGAGGCCCTGCCTCAAGAAACAGTGTGCTCTGGGTGTGGTGGCACACACCTTTAGTCACAGCGCTCAAGAGGCAGAGGCCAGCCGATTCGTGAGTTCAAGGTTGCTGTGGTCTGTATGATGAATTCAGGCTTGCCAGGGCCGCATAGGGAGGCACTGTCTCCAACAAGCAGACACAGAAACAACAAGAAACCAGGGTGAGTGTCTCCTGAGGGACAAAAGCTGAAGCTGACCTCTGGCCTCCATGTGCACCTGCATACACATATACACAGCAAACACAAAACACCCAGAAGCACCCACATAATGCTGGCCGGTGTACCCGCCTGCGGGACTAGTAATTCGTGGGGTCTCCAAAGAGGTCCATGCCTGAAAGAAAAACAGGCGAGAGAGAAAAACAGACTCAAGCAAATGTGCACTTGTCAAGAGTCAAATTTTATTGAACCGGAGCAGGCTTTTAAGGCCAACTTTAGATAGGGGTGGGGCGAGGGAAGAGCACAGTGTAGAACACTCAGGGAGGGGTAGGTTGGAAAGTCTCACTCTAGAGTTTCTAAACTCAGGGAGGGCAGGTTGGAAAGTCTTACTCTAGAGTTTATGGACTCAGGGAGGGGCAGGGTGGAAGTTACAGAATCTTCTTGGCCCGGGGCCCGGAACACTTTGCAGCTATCTCGGGAAGTCATGGTACAGTTAGCCCCTTTCTGCAACTGTCAAGCAGGATGTTGGTCAACCAGGTGCAGCAGGGTGGGGGGAATGAGAAAAGGTCAGAAATTTCTTAGGGCTTGTCTCCAACAGGCCGGGATCTACTGGGTCACAGTCTTTCTGGGAGCCAAGTGCTAAAATGAACATGCCATTGGCTGAGGAATTAATTCCAGCATATTACCTCACAGAAGTATCATACAGCCATGCAAAGCATGTACAAGCATGAGCAAAGTTCCTCACAATGACAGTATTTACAGTAGAACCCAAAACACACCAAACAAATAACCAAGCAAAAACAGTCCCTGTAAGTTGCTATAGAGTAGATGGGAAAAAAGGTCATCACACATAGCATGGTACTGCGGTTTTTTTCAATAACACAAATTTATTTTATAGACATCAGTGTTTGTATGAGCAGGAAAAAAATAGCTGTAACAATATGATAATCTACTTATCTGGGGAAAAGAACAGGATATTAAATGTATAATATTAAATACACTACGAAATATCAACATTTAAATGTATAATATTAAAATATAATATTTTAATTTTATTTATACAAATAAATGTACAAATAAATACATTTATTTGTATGTTTTATACAAATAAAAATATTTGTATAAAATATTTGTATAAAATATTTGTATAAATAAAAATATTTGTATAAAACATACAAATATTTTCCTGTTTGAATGAGCAGGAAAAAAATAGCTGTAACAATATGATAATCTACTTATCTGGGGAAAAAGAACTGAGGATATTAAATGTATAATATTAAATACACTGTGAAATATTAACATTTAAATGTATAATATTAAAATATAATATTAAGTATTAAATGTTTTAGTTTATCAACAGTCCTGGGGATTCAACCTGGGGCCCTCAAATGCCAGGCAAGCGCTCTCCCACTGAACCTCACCCCCAGCCATTCTTCGCTTGTCATTTTCAGACAGGATCTTGCTGAGTCACCCAGGCTGACCTTGAGTTTTCCCTGTAGCCTAAGCAGACACTGAATTTGCAATCCTCTGCCTCAGTTTTCTAAGTAGCTGCGATGGGAGGCCTATGTCACCAGGCCCAGCATTTTTCCCCTTCGTGCACTGTTTGGGTTTTTATTTTTGTGACTCATCATAGAGAATGTTTCACATATGAAAGTTTAAAAACAAAACAAAAAAAATTTAAGTAAAAGAAGTGTGTGAAACCAAAAGCTAGATAGGAGGGACTACGCAATGAAGTGAATAGCTCACCAGGAATTCCCTTTGTGCCCAGAGAATCCCCTTGGAGAGGTGACTAGATGGACAGAGGGAATCACATGGAAACTGAGTGCTGTGCAGAGCAGGATCAGAGGTGGTGGGTGTAGCTGGGAACAGAGTCTAGTAGAATGGGAAAGAGAGGCTGGAGACAGGATGAAGAGAGGAGCGAGGAAAACAAGGGGAGTGACAGGCAGGGAGGAAGTGTAGAGCTGCCACAGGAGGACTTCTGGAGTGGCCTCTGCCACCAGAGGGAGTGGAGGTTGTGCGGGACTTTGGCTTGGACGGTCAGCTGAGCAGACAGTACAATGGGGTGGGGGCATGCAAAGGAGAGGGATGGGAGCATCTCTGCCACAGCCTCAGACTCCCTGAGACTTTCTCTGAGGACATCTGGACAGAGTGGAGAAAAAACAAACAGTGTCAAGAGCCAAGCGTCTTGACCTCCTGGACATCAGGGAAGGACAGCTGGGAGCTTCCACAGTGGAGCAGCTGCTGACGGCAGGACCGCCCACTCTGGGGAGACCTCCCTTTACTCTGCGGCCACACACACTCTGCTACTATTCTGCTACTTTCCCCTCGCAAAGCCTTTCCCTGCACCATCGAAAACCTGGAATGTGTGTAGAACATTGGACAGATGGCCCGTTTGCCTGTATTCCTTCTGCTCTCAAGCTACCCTTACCGCACATACCAGTCAGAGGAGCAGGAAGTTCAAGAGGAGGCCTGGTCCGGTCCTGGAATTGGGCTAAGGATATTTGGGCAAAGGCTCTCAGGGTCCCAGGTACCTGGAGGGTGGACATGGACATTTCACTTGGCTGGGTGAACTCTCCTTGCAGGCAAGAAATGTAGCAAGGCCTAGTCCTTTCAGGGACAGACCTTAACAAGATGCTCTGCTTTTCTTACACTCTTGATAGTAAGGAAAGAACAGATGAAGGAGGCAACCAAGAGCAGCAGAAATGGCTCAGGTTTTTGGGTGGAATCCTGGGACTCAACTCAGGAAGCCGATTTGGGGCTGTAAGGCAAGCAAACTCACACCTAAGTAGAAAATGAGGAGTGTCTGGAGGTATACACGGCGCACATACTTACACAAAGGCAAAACACCCACACACGTAAAAGAAAAATCTGTTTATTTTTTTCTTTTTGAATGCTGGCATGAAACTTGCTATGTACAGCAGGGATGGCCTCAAACTCACAGAGATCTGCTTGCCTCTGCCCATTGAGCACTGGGATTAAGGGCATGGGCCACCACGTCTAGCTAGGCCTCATGCCCTGTATTGGATGGGGTCTCTAAGGAAGCTGCACCAGTAGGATGAGTACACATCACAAAGGAGGTTATTAGAGGCGCACACAGCAGTGGCCATCTGTACCCTGACTGCCTCAGGGGCTCTACTGGGCCAGTGAAGGGCTGGAGGATTCCTGGATAGCCACAGTCCAGGTCTCTACAGTGACCTCCAAGTTGGCCTGAGCTTCACACGTAGACCCTGTCCTAAGACAAGCGCAAAAACATTTAAAAAAAATTATATGTGAAGAATCTGCTGAGCAAATTAAAGAACGGATGGAGGCACTTGGGTAGTAAAAAAAAAAAAAAGGCTTTGCAGTCAGACCAGCGTGACAATGAATCCTTTTGTCCATCAAACTTCATAAGCCCCTCTGTAAGAAGGGTGATGCTCCGCCCTTAAGAACATATAGTGCTCTGGCAGAGGACCAGAGTTCAGTTCCCGGGACCCATGTCAGGTGGCTTACAATTGCCTATCACTGCAGCACCGGAAGATCGACGCCTTCTTCTGGCTTCCACCGGCAACCGCACATAAGTACACAGAGACAGAGACTAAAAATAACCCTTTACAGAGAAAAAAATAAAAGAGTTACTAGCTGACAGCAATGCACGCCTGTGTCCGGCGCTCGGGAGGCTGAGGAGGAGGAGGGAAAGCGGTGACTTCGGGCCAGCCTAGACCACCTAGCTAGACGCAAGGAATGCAAGCCTCTGCGATGACGACAGGGATGACGCCCTTCAAAAGAAAACCTAGGCGGAAGGGGCGGAGCCGGAAGCAGAAGTAGGACACGGAGACTGCGGCGTCTCTGTTGCCATGGAACCGGGCAGCGCGGAGAAGCTGCGAACCACAGTTTCTCCGGCCGCTATGTTCCCGGAGACCGTGTGGGAGTCTACCTCGCACACGGCCGGGTCCAGCAGCCCCAGCTGGCTCAACAGGAAGTCCCCCTTGCCATCGTCGTTCGCCTTCACCGATGGCTGCCAGTACGGCTTCCCCACGCGGTTCCTCCGCACCAGGTTCCAAGAGCTCCCGGCCCTGCCGGAGCCGCAGATGCTGCGTCTGCGCCCCGCCTCGCTGCGCACGCAGGACATCTCACACCTGCTTGCCCGGGTCTTCCGAAACTTGTACACCAGCCAGGTGATCGGCGAGGACTTGAGTGACAGCTTGATCAAGGCCCGCGGCAGTGATGATGCGCGCCAAGAGGAGTTCTTGGACCAGCTGCAGCAGGTACAGCCGGTGGGGACGCTCTCGCGATGCTCCGGTTGCAGCCGCGCCGAGTGAAGAATCCTATCCAAACTTTACACATACGCATATAAATGGCACCTCCAGCGCCTTTCTCTGCGCAGTGCACAGTATTCGTTGCAAATATAAATGAAACGACCCGAGCAGAGGCTCTGTAGTTCGTTTCTTGGAGGTGATGAGGTCCAAGTCACCTCCTCCCTGGGTGACTCTGTCACTAACCACAGTCATGGCTGAGGTGTTCTTGCCCACATCTCTGGTTTTCTTCTCTGCACTGGTTGGGGACTCCCTTCTCAACTCTCCTCTGGGATGGTTCTTCTTCACTCTTTCTGTCCTTCACATGCCCCTCACACGGCATGGTCACAGCTTCCTTCATTCCTCATCTAACACATACCGTGTGTGCTATGCCCAGGCCTGAGCAGTGGGAACTTAGTAGCCTCGAATGCATCACAAGACAGACACACCTCAATGGTAGAATGTTTGCCTGGCAAGTGTAGGGCCCACGACCCTCAGCAATGCAAAACGTAAAACAGCCAAACAAACAAACAAACAAACAAAAAACCAGTAACAGCAACAACAATAAAAACTTTAAAAAGAAAATATTGGGGCTGGTAAGATGACCCAGCAGATAAACCTGCTTACTGATACGCTGTGACCCCACCCCCCACCCTCGTTCCCAGTGGCAGGATATTGATTGACAGACCCTGTCTTGGGCAGGTAATCTCGACAGAGTGAAATCAAGAGTTCAATAGCCAAACTGTTCCCAGAAAACAGTTTCTACTTCACCCTACCCTGCCTCTGGCTTTGGCCTCAAGATTCAGCAGCCCCTCATTTTCAGTGTTTTCATGGTTATTGATCTCTGCAGTTACCATGGAAAGGAGCTTAGGGCTGTCTTGATCCGGGGTCCACATGGTCTCACTGGTCTGATGACTTAGCACACAAGGTCAAAATACCCCTGCCTCCGCTACAGACAACTTGTATGGCTTTGAGGATTGAGTCAGCTCAGCAAAGCATTGTTAACTGATGGCTTTGGGTAGGATCCTGATACTTACATTCAGGAATTAGGATCAGGGCTTTCTGGAAGGTCCAAGAAATGGGACCCTTGAGTTAAACACAGTAATTTATGTTCAAGGCTGCCCTGGCCACTGCTTCCTCAGGAGGTTTCCGGTCCACAAGAAGAGTACCTCCTAGCCTTCACCGGATACCTACTCAGCTCCTCTCAAAGAATGGCTAGAGCTGGAGAGGCGGACAGAACTATCAAAAGCCCGCTGGTCCAGCCTACCAGATGTAAAACCTGAGGTCAGGAGACTGGAAATGACGGTTTGCTGCCGAGCCTGGTGACCTGAGTTTTCTCTCCCCCATGACCCACATAGCAGAAGGAGAGAACTGACTTTCATAAGTTCTCCTCTGGCCTCCATAAGTTCACCATAGCATGCCATAGCTCACCGCAGCCCCCGCCAACAGATTAAAAAAATGGACATCAATTATGAATGACTAAATGGGCGTCTTTGAGTTCTAGGAAGGCGATGAGGAGAGGACTGTCCTCCCATCCACTACTTTTTAAGTAACCCCGCTGCCGCCCAGCCCTGGAAATACTTTGCTTCCAGTCCCAAGAATATGGGTCAGAAGCTTGGCTGACTGGTTTGTCAACCAGTTGAAGCCCATGCTGGGACAGCCAGGCTGGACCTCTCAATGTCCACGCTGTGGCAGAGTTTAGGGTTGAAGGTTTGCAAGAGTTACAGAAGCAGGGCGGAGCCACAGAAGGTGAATTGAGACTGTAACGTGGAAATTTTAGTAGGTTTGGGCTGGAGAGAGGGTCAGCGGGCGGGAGAGCTTGCAACCTAAGTTCAGGTCCCAGCATTCACAGAAAAAACCTGGGCATGGCTGATTGCCTGTACCCCAACACTGTCTGTGGTGGTTAGAGGGTTGTTGGGGATGGCTGGCCACCATGACTACTCTCCAATTCAGTGAGAGACCATGTCTCAAGAGAGTAAGGTGAAGGATGGTAAAGCAGAGCACCTACTATCTTCCTCCAGCCTCTGCTCGTGCATGCATGCACACACACACACACACACACACACACACACACACTACACTAATTTAAAATATTTGCTTTTTATGTGTGTGTGTGTGTGTGTGTGTGTGTGTCTGCATGTGCTTTAACTCATGTGTTTGGAGGCCAGGAGACAATGTCAGATGTCCTGGGGGCTGCACATACAAGCAGTTGGGAGCTGACTGGTGTGGGTGCTAGGAACTGAACTCAGGTCCTCCGGAAGAGCAGCAAATAGTGTTAGCAGCAGGGATATCCATGCAGCCTTCCACGCCTCCAAAACAATGCAGCAAATGCCTCTGGGTAGCAAGTCGCCTGACCACACTTCTCTTTGAATCAAAAACGCCACGGCTTTATGCACACCAGATGTGGGTGCAGGAAAAAGATGCCAGCCAATGGCTTAAACAGACAACAGAGTCTGTCAGTGAGGCTGTCCAGCAGTTGTTGATGAACTAGAGAGCAGGGCCTTTCCCGAGGCAAGGTTTGGGTAGCCTCACTTTGGTGTACCAAAATGGGTCTGCATTTCAGTGTGGGTCGTGGCTCTCTCTACTGGGAAACCGACCGTTATGGACCACATCAGGAAACCGTCATTTCCAGTCTCCTGACCTCAGGTTTTACATCTGGTAGGCTGGACCAGCGGGCTTTTGATAGTTCTGTAGCTGCCCCGGGCTGGGCTGAAAGCCCTGATGTGGAAGGGCAGAGGGCAGGCCGAAATGTAGGATGTCATCAGGTGTCTGTGTATCTGGACACCCGCCCGCAGGTCCGAGAGGTCTATAAGCAGCGTCTGGAAGAGGTGTCCATGCTGGAGAGACACATCATCCAAGCCCGCGCTCGGGACCTCGCAGAAACAGAGCACGCCACCAGACAGGCCAGACAGCACGTCTTGGAGACCCCTGTCAAGCTGCCCCCGGGTAGGTGGAGGGTGTCCCCCTGCTCCCCTAGTTAGTCAGGATCGCACGGGATCCTGAGTGGGCGCTCTACTGCCCACTCTCTTCTGGACGTAAGGAGAGCAAGTTGCACACAACAGTGAAGCAGCACAAAACACTCCAGTGCGCGTGCCCCTCCCCCCACCACCAAGAAGAGCAGTGTACCACATGGCCAACATTTGACGCTCCGAGCCAGGGTCTCAGCATTGGTGTGACATTGGTCCCTGAACCACAGGTTCTGTTTAGGTTCCCCCAGACACCCTGCCATGCCTTCTCCTCTGACCTCTCCTGTCAAGGTCACCAGCTAGGCTGGGCTGGCTGGCCAGTGAGCTCCAGGAACTGGCCTGTCTCCACCTCGAAAGTTGGAATTGCAATTGTGCACGACTACGGGAGCCCAACTTCGACCAGACCTCATTCGCTCTGGTTTCCCGTCCTTCCGCTTGTAATGTGTCTTTCTTTTGTTTCAAAGTGTAGAGAAAAGCTCTAGACCATCTTTACAGACGTCCATCTGGTCCCTGCACCTCAGGGCAGGGCAGGCAACCCCACGACATCCTCCAGCTGCTTTTGCAATTTCAGGCACAAAGCACCCTTTGTTAACACAACCACTAACACAGTTGTCAGAAGGCGAAGAACCTTTCACTTCTCCATGTGAGTGGAGAAAGGTCAGGACTGTTCAGGACAGCCTGTGTGCTCATTTCCGTCCTCGCTGGGTGGTGTACACAAGCTCCTAGAGACGTGCAGAGCCATGCTCAGCAGCCACAGGATCCGTTAAGGGACCCTTCCTAGAAGGAAGAAGAGCATCACGAGGGTTGGCACCGGGTTTCTACAGGTCCAGGTCTGAGATGGAAAGAGACTCTTCGGAGCTTGGCGAGGGCTGGAGAGGGCTCGGGTGGGAGCACATTCCACTCGTGCAGAGCACCTGGGTTCAGTTCCAAGGACAGGCAGCTCACAGCCACCGTAACTCTGGCTCCAGAGAATGGGGTGCCTCTGGCCCTCTCCAGCACTGCTCTTTCCACCCACCCCCTCTCAAGGCACACACACACACAACCTACACACACACACACCTACACACACACACACACACACGCACACATGTATGCACATACACACTTAAGAATCTTTTTTAAAACTGTTGAAGAGGATGTTCAGTGATACGTGCGTAAAAATATAGTTAAGAAAAAGCTTGTTTTTTTATTATTTCATATGCCAACTTAAACAAACAAATAAAGCAACAACAAAAACCACTTTGACCCCTACACCCTGGGAGGACTGAGGAGAAGGTTTGAAAAGAGACAAGATCTTTTGTCCTGTCACATGGCCGTCACCAAAGTCCTCGGACCTAGGCTGGATTGTGTCCAGTTGGACTGCTATTGTCCCCACCAAAGTCTTTGAGTGATAGTAAAAGGTCAATGTAGGCTCATCATTTGGAGCAAGTGTGCTATTCTATGGAGGATGCCAGTAATGGGGAGAGCTACACGTGGCACAGGGCACAGGGACATGGAAACTCCCAGGCCTTCTCGGTGGGGGTGCCAGTTTCTAACTACTGCAGGGTCCAAAGCTGGCAGATGGCTTGGTGGGCAAAGGCACTTGCTGCCAAGCCTCGCAGCCAGAGTTCAGTCCTCAGGACCTGTGTGATGGAAGATTGACTCCTGCAAGTTGTCCTCTGACCTCCACGCATGCAGGGTGGCACCTACATGGCCCCCACGGGCACACAATAAACAAACAAACATCTATTTTAACAAAACCCTCGCACACCTGCCAGAGGCGATCACATCTCCCTCATGCCGCTTGCCAGAGGCATCCATTTCCTGCTAATGTTCCTAGATACTAGTGTTGTAAATTATATATGGGTGTTTGTGTACTGTCAGTTCTCGGCTCATCAACCGCAAACGCCAACTTTTGCTCTATTAAGTGACTTCCTCTAGTGTGCCACCAGGTCAGTGAAGTTGGCTGAAGCCATAGTTGTTGCTTGTGGTAGACTGGGCTCAGCTGTTCGCCAAGAGGCTTTCATGCTGGAGTCTGGGATGAAGGGCCGAGAGGCTCTTCTCTGTTGATGGCCAGCGCTCACCAAGCACTTCCCAAACCCTTGCCACCATCAGCTGGCCAAAGCCAAAAGCAAAGAGGATCATTCTGTTGTGACAAGAAGCATGGGAATGCCTAGAAGCTCAGAACTATTGCCTGGCCTGAGCCACAAGCACGTGCTGCCTTCCAACAGTGAAGAGCCTGGGACACACTCCCCACCTGCATCAGCTACATGTACACCCCACTTCAGACATGCAATAAATTGCACCCAACAATCATTCCCTGTGGCCGTGCATGTTTTGAACCATATCCAGATGCACAGCAAGGCAAACTGCCCTCTGGGTAAACTTTTAGGGAATTTCCCTATGGTCATCTTATGCATATGCATAACTAGGCAAGCATATGCTTAAAATCAGATGCATCCTGGGAAAGGACATGCACAATGAAAAAAGGCTTGCATAATCCAAGTCTATCGATGGAGACAAAGACCCACTCACAGGCCACCCCCTAGCCACCAACTCCTCCCCCTAAACTTTACCAGAAGAAGCCCCAAACCACAACTAAGGCTTGTGGGCACGCTAGCTCAAATAGCCCTTGAAGTGCGTGTCCGGTGTCTCTTTAAATAGAACTTGTTGAGGCTTTGCTATTTGTCTGTGCTTTTCCAGCTCTTCTAATAAGATGCCGCTAACCTGGAACACCTGTTGTAGGCTGCGGCTATTGGTGACACTGTATCTTAGCAACATTGCCAAGGACAGAGGCAGAAGGGTGAAGAATGGGCTTCCGTGGCATCTACTGTCCTTCGCCCTATGCCATCGCCCACTCCATGTCCTGTGGAAGTTTACCCTCTCTCACCGCGTGCGCAGCTTCACCCAGTTGTTGGCTGAGAAATCTTTGGTCATTCATTTCTTAGGTCTCAGCTTCCCCACAGGACTCTGAGAGCCTGTTTGGGACACATAGGCTTGGAGAATGGAGGCGTGGGTTCAGCTACCTCTCCCTGGCTCTGGCCTAACTGCCGTTGCCCCTCCCCCCTCCACAGTGAGGACAATCTTCCGCTGGTGTATAGACAACAACCTGCTGCAGAAGCACCACTTAATCTGCTCGGAGGATTATTACAACGATCCTGTGCCGTTTTGCTCAGCACCCAAAGGTAGGGTGTAGGGACAGGTGGCACTGCGGCCCCGCCTCAGCCACTCTTGCTGCTAGTTCCTTGCGCACTGGCTTCCCTTCCTTTTCTTAAGTTGCTACCGTGTTTTGGAATAGTGTTATCTGAGCTGCCTCCTCTTCATTAGTTCAGTCCTTTCAAGGCAAACGTCCTCTCTCCCCGACGTGGGATTTGGTGCCCTGGTTGGCTGCTCAGAGATGCAAAAAAAACATGTTTAGCTATAGTTGAATGAACCAGCAAAGGGAGGGGCTGAAGACATCAAGATAAGCAGGTCAAGTTCCTGATGCGATCAGGAGGCGAGAGCCAGGAGTGAAGAGGATAGGAAGCTGTGCGCAGGCTGGCACCGGAGGTGGATTCTGTAGGAGCCACTGTATAGACACGCCGTGCCGCTGTGAAGGCTGGGTGCGGGCGTCGACACTCTGTAGCTGTGCCGGGCTGGGACAAGTGCTTTGCAGCTGTCCCTGTCTGGGGTGGGACCCGAGTGAGGGTGGGTGACGAGGAAAGGAGACACCACGTAGAGAAACGCAGAAGGAGGCGGCGGAATCGGCTGCGCGTCAGCGCTTGGACACCCGCCCCTCCTCCAGGGCTCCCTGGGCATTGTATTAAGATGGGGGCGGGGGTGGTGGTGGTTGCACTTTGGCTAGCAGCAGAAGTGCCCGTCTGGCCTTGGCGGCATGGTCTTAAAGATACAAAAAAAGACGAACACAAATGCCGTTTCCTCACATGAGGCTTAAAAAAAAGGTCACACTAGAGGGTAGAGAGAAGGCTCTGCTGTTAGAGGCAGCTGTCACCAAACCTGGTGACCTGAGTTCGATGCCCAGGCTTGACTTCTGAGAGCTGTCCTCTGACTTCCATACAAGTGCTGAGAATGTCCCCAACAAAGAAGACATAATAAAAATAAGACCTTAATAATATCATTTTAAAAGAGGGTTAGGGCTGGAGAGATGGTGCTTTCCCAGGAGGACCTGGCTTCAATTCCCAGAACGTACATGGCATCTCACAACTGTCTGTAACTTCAGTTCCGGGGGCTCCGACACCCTCACACCAACGCACATGAAAGAGAAATTAAACTATTTTTTAAAATTGTTTACACGTAGGGTATGTGTCTAGCAATGATTCATTTGCTTTTTGTTATCTAATCATACTGGAAAATGGGAAGCTGTTTTAACCATTAGCGCCATGTCTCAAATACATGGAATAAACCTCGGGGATAATTCACACACTGACTAAAGGTGTCTGGTGTTGTAAATGTGAGGGTGTTGAGGGGAATGTGACTGTGGCTCACCTTAGGGTCCTTGTCGTTGTCCTTGCTGCCACACGGCTAACGCATGTTCCCTTGGCACCCTAGGCACCTCCACCCCTAGGTATTTAAAACTGACGGTTAAACATGAGAAGTGTTTTACGCGCAAGGCTTACCTGAATGAGAAGGCTGACGAGGGCTGCCAGAAGTCTGTCCCGCTTGACGAGTTTGAGCACACCGAAGACACCTTGACCTCAGTTTTTCCTAGAGCCAGACAAAAAACCAAAGGCGCTGTCAAGGTTAGAGCTGGATCCCGTGGGGACCTGGGGTGCGGGGAGGGAGTGGGAGGAAGGAGTCTGCCCTGTCCGTCTGTGGCCCTCCAAGCCGATGTCCACTTGCCTGTTACTGACTGTACCTTCATGTTGTGTGAAGGCAAGTACACCGAAGAACAAGAAGTGGATGAAACACCTCCGGGTGCCCCAGCGGGCCGAGGAGAGACTGCTGCTTGCCAAGATGGAGGAGCGGAATCATTTCCTGAAGAACCCTCGCTTCTTCCCACCTAACACGACACATGGAGGCAGGTCTCTAATCATCCCTTCAAGGAAGCCCGAAAGAAGAGGAGAAACCGTGGGTGCGGAGCCAGAGTGGAGGTGCATCTTTCCTTAGAACCCCAGAAAACCCGACCCTTTAGCCCGACACTGGAAGGTTCTGGATCTGGTCTCAGGAGGTCCCTAGACTTGGGCAGGAGAGCATGGCTGCAGTCATGTGACCCTTCCACAGTGTACTGGCCACTCTCTTCATGCCGTGACGGCACACCTCATAAAAAACAAGGTGGGGGAGGGAAGGGTGAGCCAGCTCCCGGCTCGGAAGGTTTAATCCCTCATGGCAGGATGTGGCAGGCCAGAGCAGTTGAGTTCGTGGGGAAAGGGATGGTTTGGCTGGCTCCTGCCTGTCTCCCGGTCTGTGGGATGCTGCTGCTCAGACGGGGCCTTCCTCTCCAGTCAGCTCCCTGGACACACTCACACACACCTACAGGTGTGTCTCACCAGACCTCTAGGTGATTCTAAATCCAGTCACCTTCTCAGTGAAAATGGACTGTCACACAAGGCGTTCACAGGTCTTAGGTAACAGCAATACTCAGCATTAGTTACAAGTAATTAAGGTAAATGGTGATTTTTTTCTTTCTTTCTTTAAGAGACTGTCTTTGGCCACATTTCAGTAATTATCTTAAAGGAATGAACTGCTTTAGCATATTTAAAACTACTAATGTATCTTTTTATAAAGAAAAAATTTAAGCATTTAATAGTAGTTAATTACATGGGCATTATAGATCAATCATAACACCACAGGCACGGCCTAGTGTAATGGGACCCCATGCCCACATGAATTCAACTCAACAAAAATCTCTCTTCCTCTGCCTACTTTTCCACCCCTGGGAATTTGAGGCAGACCACAGGAGAACTCTTTCTTCTGTAAGTTCAGTTTGTCTCCAAGTATGAGACAGAGTCACGCTAATAAAGAAAAGTTCAAGAGACTGATAGCTGGGCCTGGGGAGGTGGCTCAGGATGTACGAATGATTGCTGTGCAAGTATGGGGACCTGAGTTCAAATCCCCAGCACGCACATCAAAATCTGGGTCTGAGCCTGTAACTCCAGTGTCAGGGAGTGGGTGGAGACAGGGGGATCTCACTGACCACCCAGCCTAGCCAAAACAGCAAGCTTCAGGTTTAGTGCGAGACCCTGTCTCAAAAGAACAAGGCAGACAGCAAAGGAACACCCCTGAGGTCCTCCTCTGGCTGTGAGTAAGCAACCCACTGTATGCCTCACCCCTCACCCCTCCCACACAGATGCACACATACAGATTAAAAGAAATACAGAAAACCGTATTAAAAACCCAGTTAACATGTTGGTATTCAAGCTCCTAGAATTTCCTTATTCCTATTGAAAATTCTAAATGTTTGTCTTCCCCAAAATTGCATCATGCTTTAAAATTGTTATTATTTTGAGATTAACTTAAGCATTTTAAAATTAAGTGTATGTGTGTGTCTGGGGGTGGGGGGACACAGGTGCCCAAGGGCTTCATCTGATCTTCCCCTGGCGCTGGGGATTTAGGTGGTTGTAAGCTGCCTGGTGCTGTGGGTTCAAAAAAGCAGGCTTGGGCCCTCTGCGAGAGCAGTGCGTGCTCTTAGCCACGAGCCATCTCTTCAGCCCTAAAGTACCTTATAACCTAGTCAACATCCACCCGAAAACCCAACAAACAGCCAATTATGAACACCTTTGATAGCATACATGAGTTTATTTCCTTCTGGCGTTTTAAGAGAGGGATTGGAGTAGCTGAGGCTGGCCTTGAACTTGATACATAGCTGACACTGGCCTTGAACTTCTGATGGTCCTGGGAGTGTAGAAGTGTGCCACCACATCATGCTGGGTGAATGAATGAATCACCGCGTTCTTCTGTGTCAGGCAGGAAACTCACAGCCTTTCTTCCCCTTTCACTCCCACAGCTGTGCAGATGCCCCGGTGTTCCTGGCAAAGCCCTCAATTGCATTTTTCACAGATTACCAGATTGGACCAGTTTACGAGGTAGAAATCTTGGTTCTTTACGTCGTGGCATTTCTGAACCACACCCCAAAGTGGGGGAAGCCCAGTGCATGTCCATGTGCCTGCCAGCCCACTGCAGCAGCTGGTCTGTGTCTTTTTATACCCTACAGCCTCTCCTCTCTTGAAGGATGCATCCCCAGCAGGTCATTACCTATCTTGAGCTCACAGGACTTAGAAAAAGAAAGAACCATAGCTGGGTGAGGCGGAGCTTGGGAGCTGGAGGGAGGAGACTGGGGAATGCCAGGCTGTCCTCAGCTAGAGGGTGTCAGCAGCCAGACCAGGCTAACCGAGAGACGGCTATTTTAGAGGACCTAAAATAGAACCCCAGACTTCACTTCACGAGGCTCACAAGTCCCAGGGATCCCAGTGGCTCTGACCGCCACAGACACCCACACTCACACGCACACACCCACACAGACACATAATGAAAACAAAAATCTTAAACTGAGCGCAGTGGTGCACACCTTTAATCCCAGCACTCAGGAGGCAGAGGCAGGCGGATCTCTGTGAATTCAAGGCCAGCCTAGTCTACAGAGTGAGTTCTAGGACATCCAGGGCTACACAGAGAAACCTTGCCTCATGAAAAAAAGAGTCTTAAAGACAATATATGTATTTATATGTATATATGAGTGAAGGCAACATGCTTTATAGTTGCAGGCATTCATAAATAAAGAAAGAGGGAAGGTAGAATGAATTTAATGGTGCTGGATTGTAGTTGAGGTTCAAACATGAATTTATGACATGAAAACCGTGTGTAGTCGGGGAAATGACCCAGTGGGTAAAGTACTTACAAGGCAAACATGAGGACCTGAGTTCGGATCCCCAACCCCAGTGTGAAAAGCCAGGCATGGTGGTGTCGCCTGTAACCCCAGTGCTGGGAGGTGACCACTCAGGAGGATCCTGGGAGTTCACTGACCAGCCAGCCAAGCCAGTCAGTGAGCACCAGGTTTAACAAGAGACCTTGACTCAAAGGTAGATGGAGAATGATACAGAAGAACGCCTGACGTCGAGTCCTGGCCTCCAAACATGCAAAAACCATGTGTGCACACACAACCAACCCACACACAGGACACATGGCTCCCCAGGAGTGGTGCTTGAGTTTAAGCTCTGGCCTCCACAGGCAAGCACGGTCATGTGACACTCTCGCCTGAAGCGCACAATGCTCCTGTGTGTACTCGGACAAAGCACCCACACATGCACACAATAAGAAATGCACACACACATACCAATGGGGAGACACAGGAGCAAATCCAGATGGACAGGAAAGCGCTCCTACTTTACTTCCCAGCAATCCCCGGGGCAGAAAAGCAGCATCGTTCTGTAAGCCGTTAGCTCATGAGTTAAGCCCTGAAATCCTGCTTTCCAGTAGAAGGATCGAGCAGGGCCGGGGTGAATCTCAGTGGGCAGTGCTTGCCCAGCAGGTGTGAAGCCTGCCTTTCACCCTCTCCCTCCCGCACAGCGCTTTATAAAACTAGCCATGGTGGTACTGCCAGCACTGGGAGGTGGAGGCAGCCAGCATGGGGAATGGGGGTGGAGGGATGGGGAGAGGGGGGGAGGGACCGGGAGTCTTTGAAGCACTAGTTGACTCTGAAGATGACACAGGGAAGACAGTCAATGGGCCTAAAGTATCAGAGGTGCTGGGAAGTGAAGCACTTGGAGGAGGGCACTCTGGGGAGAGCGGGGTGCTGGTCAGCGGGAGACCTGGCGATGTGTGAATGTGTCTTGAAACTGCTGCCCGGGCAGCCCATAGTCAGTACCCAGCCCAGACTCGGGGGGGGGGGGGCTCCAGAAGAGGTCAGCTTTAGGAGTCAGCCTTGATGAGTGTCCCTGATGCCCCTGGGTATCGAGGAAGAGATTTTCAGAGTAGACTGGCTGAGCCACGGACACTGCTAACGAACACTGCATGAGAGAGGGGAAGGAACTAGCATTTACTCCTCACTCAGTGCTCTTTCTGTGTGTGTGTGTGTGTGTGTGTGTGTGTGTGTGTGTGTGTGTGTGTGTGTGAAGTGTGTGTGTGTGTGTAAATTCTAGACTAGTCCACAAAGTAAAACTTGGACTTCCTCTGTGCTGAGCACTGTGCTGAACCCTCGTGGATGAACTGGTGTGTAACACACCCTGCCACCCTGTCCCACCACTTCACCTTGAGTGAGTCTTGTTCGTGTCTCCTGTACTTATTCCCACCATGCTCTCCTCTACGCTGGCCACCTGGGGGCTGTTTCCTGTTCCCTAAGCAGCACAGGCTAAGAACAACCAATATGGTACTACCTTCATGATGGGAAAGATGCAGATGATGGGAAATGTATAGATGCCTTAAGGTGTACGGAGTCTGTATGTAGGTGTTCTAGCATCCTTTCTGTCACTGTGGTAAAACACTCTGGCCCAAAGCAACTTAGGGAAGAGAAGCTTTGCTTGGCTTAAAATTCCAGGTTGCAGCATCTCCACTGGGAAGTCAGAGTGGGAACCAGAGAAACCAGTCACATCACAGCCAGAGTCATGAGTAGAGAAATGAACACACTTGGGCTGCCTGCTTGCTTTCCCCTGTCCTGTATAATTCAGGATCCCTGCCTAGGGAATGGTGCCCCCAATAGGCTGGGGCTTTCTTCATTAATTAAATCAAGACAACCCCCCAAAGACACAGGCCAACCTGATCTAAATAATCCCTCACTAAGACGCTTCCCAGGGATTCTAGCCAGGTTGACTAACCTCCACAGTGGGTTGGATGTAAATACTGTACTTAAAAATCTACAGATTTGGGTCCCTGCTGGGTTCCTGAGCCAACTCCAGTCCCCTTGAGCATCGATGGTCAGGACAACTGTAGCTATCATTTTAAACATTAGGAAAGAAGCACTGAATCAACTCAAATTTTCATTTTACTTAGTAGTTTATCTGGGGGAGGAGGGCTTCAAGAAACTCCCGCAGTCAGGGCCTTACTCTGTAACCCACGCTGATCTACAACTCCCTACATAGCCCAGGCTGGCCTGAAACTCACACCTATCTGTTGTAGGTGATGATTAATATTTACTATTAATATTTACTATTAATCTGGCTCCTCCCATTGCTTAACATTGTGGCTAGTTGCTTTATTTTGGCCTGTTTACACAAAGTTGAGACAGGATGCTTAAAATAAATATCACAGTGCAATATCTGGATTGAAATCAGAGATTGGGGGGTAGAAATCAGCATCTGAATGAACAAGGGTAAGGTGTATACATTTCAAAAGAACATTATACCAACACCTATCCTTTGGGCCTTGGCTTCCCAGTGCTGGCAAAACAAGTGTGTTCTACTATGCCTGGTTTTGTATTTTAATTTTACTATGGAATTGTCCCTAACTAAAAGTAGATAGAATAGCAAAAAGAATCCCAACATACCCATCACCCAGCTTCAGTGATTGCCAGCATGACCAAGCCCATTTCGTTCAGAACCCTCTTCCTTCCTGTCTCATTTAAACTTGGGCTGGTCAGACGGCTCAGTGGGTAAAGCACTTGCCACCAAGCCTGACAGCCTGAGTTCTACCACAGAGGCCTCGTGGTAGAAAGGGGA
Organism: Psammomys obesus; assembly: GCF_907164565.1. Taxonomy (NCBI): domain Eukaryota; kingdom Metazoa; phylum Chordata; class Mammalia; order Rodentia; family Muridae; genus Psammomys; species Psammomys obesus. Next base: position 8,310,395 of record NW_026586383.1, read on the forward strand.
GAACTGACTCTTACAAGTTGTCCTCTGACCTACACACACACGCACGCACACGCACGCACGCACACACGCACGGGCCGTGGGGGAGGGACCCTGACGCCATGCCGAGCACCACGGGCAGCTGAAAGTGCCCCCTCCCTTTGCACAGATGGTCATTGCTCTACAGAACACCACTGCGACCAGCCGGTACGTGCGCGTCCTCCCTCCGTCCTCTCCATACTTCGCTCTTGGGCTTGGTGAGTTCACGGTCGTAGTGTCTACACTGCCTCAGACCATTTGCAGGACAGGCTGCCAACTTGTGACGAGCTGGCTCTCGGGCCCTGTCCTGAGCTCTGCCCACGGCTCGCTCCCTCAGCAGTCCCTGGGGTCCCTCGGGCTCAGCACCCAGCCTGCCACTCTCTCCCATCGAGGTCCCTGAGTCCTGTCAGCTTCTCTGCCCTCTCACCTTCCTCAGGGCACAGGTTCTGCCAGCTCCCTGTCCCCCATGCTCTGGCTGCCCTCGAGCAGGTACTCTTCATTGTTCATCACCATGGCAATCTTCCAACCAGCCTTCCAGCTGTCTGCCGTGCCTCATATTGGTCAGGCGTGGTGGCTCCCGAGTGTAATCCCAGCACTTGGAAGGCCAAGGGAGGATTGACACGATTCTGAGGCCAGCCTGAGTGCAGAGTGAGAAACTGTCGGCTCTGCAAGGCGGCCCAGGAGATAATCCCCGTGCCACAGGGCCAGATAGCCCCTGATGATCCACTTCACATAGGCCATCCCGCTCCTGCCTGGGCCTTGGTATTGCTACCTTAGTGCTACCCCTGCCCGCCCTAGGCATCTCTGCTGTCATCCTGGCCTTGATCCAGCTGTGGTTGGTGTTTACTGCCTTGCTTTTCCCGGGGAGATGTGAGCCAGTGTCTCTTCACCCCTGAAAGGCCCCAATGACAGGGTCAAGTAACCGTTCCAGCCAAGCCTAACCTGGCGAGGCAGCGAGTTTAGGGGGGTTGCTTACAGGATCACAAATGAAGGGAGATGGGGGCTCATGGGTGACCGAAAGGCAGCTGTGTCTCCCATGTGACCACTCATAAGAGCTCTGTCCCCAGAGCTCACTGCCCAACTTCAGGCAAGTTCACGGGAGAGTGTCCGTGCCCTCGGCAATCGCTCCTTGTCTAACCTAGGCTCCCAAGCCTTGTGGTGCTCTCTCCTCCCTCCTGAGCAAATATTCAATCCGACAGAATTAGAAACACGGTAACTTCAAGCCCCGGCAGGCAGCTTCACCCTCACTGGTCGCGTTTGTGGCACACAGGGATGTTCCCGGGAAAAGGCGGGATGGTGGCCCCTGGGATGACGTGCCAGTACATCGTCCAGTTCATCCCGGACTGCCTTGGGGACTTCGATGACTTCCTTCTGGTTGAGACGCAGTCTGCCCACATGCTGGTGATCCCGCTGCAGGCCCGGAGGCCGCCGCCAGTGCTGAGCCGTGAGTGTGTGATCCAGTTAGGGCTGGGGAGCCCCCGTGAGGACCCCCGGAAGCGGCACAGATCTCGGCTCTCTCAGGCAGAGGCTTCTGGGTCCTGAAAGGAGCCTTGTAGCAGCTTCCACGGCGGCAGCCGTCATTCTGTCTGCAGGGGTCTCTGTCTGCGGGGGAGGTGTTTCTGTGCCTCCAGCCAAGAGCTCTGTAGTGTTGGCCCTGGGCCGGGGAGGGAGGCTTCTAGAAACGCCAGCTTCCCCAGTCCCTCCTGCAGCTGAACTCAGCCCCTCCCCTATTTGTCCTACAATACCCAAGACCATGTTGGGTCTCCCTAGCCCAGGCAGGGAGTCTGCAGTAGATTCTGATTCCAACAGGACTACAGTCATGTGACCTGGCAGCACCCTGGACAGAGCCCAAGGGACTCAAGGGTGAGGGTGTGGCTCACTGGTCCTGCTGCTGTGGTGGGCTGCTCTGAGCTCTGTCCTCAGAGAAACAATGGCAGCAGAGTCCATTCAGAGTGATGTGTTGTCCTTTTTTTAAAAAATTAAACTTTTATCACATTTGTTCATTATACACGTGCGTATGTGTGTGTGTTTGTATGTGGGGTGGGGGAACGCGTGTGTGCCATGGCACTCATGTGGTTGTCAGAGGACAACTTGTAGGAGCTGGTTCCCACCTTCCGCTGTGTCCACCCGGGGGATTGAACTCAGATCATCAGGCTTGGCAGCAAGCACCTTTGTCTGCTGAGCCATCTCAGCAGCCCTCCCTGAGCAATCCCTTCTGTGGCTGCAGTGTCACCTCTATTGGACTGTGGCCACTGCCTCATTGGAGGAGTGAAGATCAGCAGATTCTTCTGCAAAAACGTGGGCTTCAGTGTCGGCAAATTCTGCATCATGCCCCAAAAGAGCTGGCCGCCCCCAAGTTTCCGGGTGAGTGGCTGTGGATTGCTGCCAAGCAAATGAGCTCCCGGAGGAGGCCGCTACATCACACGGGGACCAGAAACTTAGAAAAGCGGGGTGCTGTAATCTCCAGATCCACCTGCCATGACCGGAAAAGCATGAGTAGAGGTTAGGGGTGTGCTTTCCGGTCACGAGCGCTGGGGCGACCCTGGGTGAGGTGTGTGCTCGCTCTCACTTATTTTCGTTTTATTTTATTTTGGCTTCTGAGGCAGGGCTTCTCCGTGTAGCCCTGGCTGTGCTGGAGCCCTCTGTAGACCAGGCTGACCTCGGACCCACAGAGCTCTGCCTGCCTCTGCCTCCCTGCTGAGTGCTGGGATTAAAGGCTTGCCCTACCACCACCCGGCCATCTCTCTTATTTTGTTAATGCCGTCTTCAAGGTGTGTGTGCTCACTTAGCACAGCACTATTAAAGCGGCTCTGCGTGTCACCTGAGGCCGCAGATGGGCAGCTCCGGCTGAATTCTGTGCTTATTTGGCACAGTACTTAAAGATATTTTGGGGGTGGGGAGATGGCTTAGTCGGTAAAGTGGGAAAACCCGTCAAATCCTCAGAATTCACATTTTTAAAAAGCCACCCTGGCATAATCCCAGTCTGAGGATGTGGAGACCGTTCAAGGCCCGGCCGGTCAGCCTAGCCTGTGTGGTGAGTTCCAGGCCAGTGAGAGACCCTGTCCCAGACAAGACAGACAGCACAGGTGAAAAACAGTGTTTGAGGCTGTGCCCTCACCCCCACACACACATGTGCACGCTTACACACATGAACACAGACACACGTGTAGACACATATGTAGACATGCAGTACGTTAGAGCGGGAGATTGAATGTACCTGTCTGTCCCCCTCTGTGCTGTGACCCTGTGGGCTGGGACTAGGTTGTGTCCTGTTGTCTCAGCTCCCCACTGCCCAGGCAGCCCCGGCCTGACATCCTGGGTACATTTCCCCATGCCTCCTGGCCGAGGAACAGGAGACCCCCCTTCCCGGACATGGGGGTTGCCTGGTAGGGTCTTGTGAGGGCCAGTTTGTGCCAACAAGAAACCACAATTCTGTTTACCAAGATGGCAGGTGTCCGCCTGCCTCAGAAGCTGCTAAGCACATGGGGCGGGGACAAGTCAGATGCAGTGACGACCACAGGCAAGACCAGGAGTTCTGGGACGCCCTCCTGATACCTCTGGTCCCCCTGGCACCTGCTCCCCAGCCATCAGCTGACCGCCATGGCTTTCTCACCCCTAACCTTCAGAGGTTTTAACCTTCAGAGCCTCACCTGGTGCCTGGCAAAGGTGGAGTAAACACAGCCTCGGGAGACAGGGTCCTTGGAGGACCCTGAAAACCCTCAGACAGCAAAATGACGATTTGGAGAAGCCTAGAGCGTGAGTGTTGGATTTTTGCAATTTTCTCCCATTGTTGTGTAACCCGCTGCTTTTTTTTGTTTTAGGCTGTGGCGAGCACCGGCTTTGTGGAGCAGCCTCCCTTTGGCATCACGCCTTCGGTGTTTGAGCTGGCCCCGGGGTTCGCCATTCTGTTGGAGGTCAGTAATCAGACCTGCTCCTCATGCCCGCCCTGGGTGGTTGCCTCAGAGATGCCATGATTGCATCCACCCCTGTGTTTTAATGACTCACTTCCTCACCATGCAGACCCGGGTTCTCGGCCTCTAGACAGGAGCTTGCGCTCTCGTGGCGTGGGGCGATGCATTGGCGGTCTCCTGACCTCCGCAGGCATAGGCTGCACGCCCTGCCACGTGCCCACACCCTAAACCGATTCATTAACTTAAAAAGTCAACCTAGGATGTGCGGGTTTCATCTGAATTGTCTCCCGTAAGTTCATATTCTGTAGTCCCGTTCCTCAGCGGGCGGAACCATTGTCAGAGTCTGTAGAGTCTTTCTGAAGGCCTTGCTGTTGGCCCAGGTCAGCAGGGGCAGACGGCTGGAGGTGACGGCCAGCCCCCTGCCCTCGCTGCTAATCTCTGCCTCTTTGTCGGCCTCTGCTACGCACACTCTTCCTCTCCCCAGGTCTTGTTCCTCCCCACTGGCCTAGGAAAGGCAGAAGAGACCTTCGTCATCGTGTGTGACAACTGTCAAATAAAGGAGCTGGTCATCGTAGGTGGGCACGTGGCTCCCGGAGCTGCCTGACCTGCTGTGGCTGACCCGCCCAGGAGGGGGGGGGGAGCTGAGAGGACACTGCCTTGGACCCCTGAGCCAGGGCCCTGCTTACTAATGGAATCTCTCACTCTCGGAGTCCATGTTGACCTCTGACTCTCACCTGTGGCCCACACACAGGTCCTCCTACCCCTCTAGGCTTTGGCACGGTTGGTACCAGAAGGGTTCCAGGTGTACACGGCTCGCCCTTTCCTCCCTTCCTTCCATTTGTCTGTCTGGTCCCACTTGGTGGTCAATAGCTGAGTGTCCGACGCATGCAAGGCTCCCAGACTCACCTCCTCTTGGTCCAGAAAGACCCGGAGATGCTCTGTGGGACCTTTGGCTGCAGGGTGCCGGCCTCGGCCCGGCGACACCCGACGAGCCTCCTCCCCTCCACCAGGGACTGGACAGCTGGTGGCTTTGGACGTGATCTATATTTCTGGTGGGAAGAGCGAGCAGGACCCGGGAGAGCTGAAGGACTTGACGGCCCAATACTTCATCCGCTTTGAGCCTGAAAACATCCGGTCCACAGCAAAGAAACAGCTCGTTATCAGAAACGCCACGTGAGTGCCCCGACATGTGCTTGACACGCACCTGGCCCTGCTCCAGCCAGATCCCCATGAGCCAAGAGCTGCTTTCTGAGAGTCAGGGAGCCGTGAGCCCAGAACGGGTCCAGGTGGAGAGAAGGCTCCTGACTCTTACTATTTATTTGGTGCGTGTGAAGTGTGCCTGTGAGATGTGTATGTTTGAGGTATATGTGTGAGAGGTGTGTGTGAGGTGTATGAGGTATGTATGTGAGGAAGAGGCCGTGTGTGTGTGTGTGTGTGTGTGTGTTTGGTTGAGCTGTACGTATATCTTGTGTGTATTCCTGTGCACACAGTTGTGGGGTTTGCGGTGGGTGTGAGCCGGCTAGAAGGCCAGCCTGGCTCTGGGTTCTCGGGCGGCACCCCGAGTGTTCTGTGAGTCACTGTCCAGGAGCTCACCGGCTGGCCTGGGCTTGGCTGCTCGTGCCCAGCAATGGCTCCCACCTTCCCAGCACCTCGATTAGAAACAGGGCCAGCACACCGGGCTATTGTTCTGCTTTGTACAGGGTCTCACTATGTAGCCTCAATCGACCTTGAACTCACCATGTAGACCAGGCTGGCCTCCAATTCACAGAGCTCGGTTTCCTCAACCTCCTGAGTGCTGGGATCAAAGGTCACTGTGACCGGCTCGTGCCCTTTTTTCAATGTGGGCCCTGAGACCTCATGCCCCAGGCCTTCCAGTGTACTGTCTCCCCACTGGCTCCCTCTGTTTAAACCGTCAGAATGAATTCAAATGACGAGCACCTCCTCAGCTCTTCCACTGCATTTCAAGTTCTTGGTGGCCACTGTAGTGGACAGTGTGGCCATAGGGTCTTCATCACCATGGGAAGCCAGGTTGCAGTGCGCTCAATATCCCACCCCTCCAAACCAAAATCGAATAAGAGGTTTTGTTTGTTTCTTTTGTTGTTTTTAATCAAAACAGAATTATATCCCATTCCCCCTTTCCTCCATTCAGCCCCTCCCAGCTACCTGTCTCAAACCCTACCCATATCCAGTCCCACTCTCAAGTTGATAACCTCTTTTTCTGTGATAAGGCATGTTTTTATATATATGTATATATATATACATATATATATGTAAACACACACACACACACATATCCTGCTGAGTCCATTTTTTACCACTCTGACTGAACAACCAGTGAGGGCGCTCATCCATGGGAGAGGCCAGTTCTCCTCCCAGCAGCCATTAGTTGCCTGTAGTTGTTTGCCTGGGGTCGGGACCCTGCTGGGTTTCTCCTTAGACATTAATGGGTCTTTGTGTTGCCGCTGTCCTGGTCTGGTTTGTGCAGCCATTTCTTGAAGAGGCTGTTTCTCGAAGACCTCCTGCTACCCTGGCTCTCACTGTCTTTCTGCCTTTATTCTGTCATGTCCCCTGAGCTACAGATCCCTGTGCAGTGTCTTCAGCAATAGGGGCTGACCTCAACCCCTGAGAGGCGACCAAGGGCTACAGTCTGTACTGTTTGGGGACTCGTTTAAACTGCCTTGACCAGACGTTTGGAAGGAGTTGGGGTTTTTTCTTTTTTCTTTTTTCTTTTTCTTTTTCTTTTTTTATTTGGCACTGGGGTTTTTGTTAGTCTATGGTTCTTTAAGATATAAACATGGTCGTGTTTTCTCTCTCTCTCTCTCTCTCTCTCTCTCTCTCTCTCTCTCTTTCTCTATGTATTATATATACTTTTGGGTAAATATGAAGGGATCCTCTGAGGCGTTATTAAACAGCATGGCTGTATTTGCCCTGTGTCCCACCTTCTCCTTCTGCATTGACCTCCCACCAGCCAGCTGGAGCCCCTCCCCCATTCTTCCACATCCCACTGCATACCACCTGCATCTTCCTATTCCCCATTCTGTGGTGCCGAGTGGGGATCGAGGGACAGTTCTCCAGGGAAGTCATTCTGTGTTCCAAGTCATGGAAGCCTTCCAGACCCCAGGCTGGGTGTCCGGGCTCAGCTCCGGGCCAGGTACTTCTGTGGCCAGCCTTTGAACGTCCCATTCATCAGCCTTGACTCCAGTGAGCCCTGGGACACACTTGACATGATAGGAGGGACCAATCTGACATCCCCACTTCATCCCACCACCCCAGCAGCACACCCTCAGGCCTGTCCCTTCTGCTGCTACAGAGCGGGCGCCTTCCCTGCCCATAGCCAGTGGGCACACGCCTCTCTGAGCACAGCTATGATCCCCGGAGGCCATGGCTAGAGGCAGACAGTGAGAGTGGGGTGGGTGTTGAGGCTCTCGTGTGGTAGGGAACACTTCAGAGACATTCCCTGGTATTCGGCCATGCCTGGACTCATCCAGCATAATGGTTGGAGTGTGACAGTCTTGCACTGCCCATGTGCCCCGGCTCTGTGGCGTCAGCCTCCAGCTGCTGTGGTGGCAGTGAGGGAACCTTCACGTGGTCTCCACTCTGGACTCTCCATGGCCCTTACCCAAGCTGCCCTCAGCTCCTCTTTGGGAAAAGCTTGAAGCCCAATGCAGTCACTTTCTGTTTAGGATAGAGCAGGCCAACCAGGGTGGGAGGGCCTCAGGGGTTAAGGCATGGCCCCGGCCACCCCAGCCACTGAGCCATCACCTCCACAGGCATGTGGAGCTGCCCTTCCACTGGCAGATCATGGAGCCCAACCTGCAGCCCCTGATGCCCGGAGAGCCCAGCCCAGACAGCATCAAGTGCTACCCGGACAGGGAGACGGCCTTCTCCATCATTCCTGAGAAGGGCGTGCTCGCAGCCCACTCCGACCAGGAGTTCATCCTGAGCTTTTCTCCCTATGAGGTCATTCCATCGGCTGGGGACTGGGACCATGAGCCTTTCCTGTGTCTGTGTGTGTCTGAGTGCCGTAGGTAGTTCAGGGCAGAGCTGGAACACAGGACTCAGCAACTTGCTTCCTGGTTCTGACCCCCATGTCCCCCACCCCAAGAAAAAGCCTGTGCTTGTGCCCTGTTCCTGGCAATGTTCACAGCTCAGCTACAGGAAAGCACACAAGCACCTCCCCCTTCCCCCGACCCCACAGTCCCTATAGAGGAAGGCAGGGCTCCCGAGCGAGTGCCAGCACGTGGCACAGGTCTCGGCCAGGGCTCTGGTTTTAGAGGGTGTGAGACTGAGTTGTCCGTGGCTGCCTCCGGAGCCATTGTGTGGCTTCTTGCTGTACATGGGAAGGTGTGGTACCATAAACACGCCAAGGGTGCGAACAGAGCTGGTGTCTGACTCCGGGGCTGAGAATTTCTTTGCTGACCAGAAGGTTCTCCCTAAGGTGGAGAGGGGATGCTGGGAAGCAGGGCCCCTGGAACCCTGGCTCAGGAAAGAGGAATCCCTGTCTCCTAGCTCCCCTCTCCCCTCCCCATTAGGCAACCAGGCTGGAGGGCGAGGCTGGTCATCACACTGTGTTTCTCTTTCAGCTCAAGTGTTTCCACAGCGTGCTGCAAATGGTTCTGGAAGCTGTCCCTGAGCCCTTGAGGTGAGCAGGGCCTGAGCCTAGGTGGGGCAGCCTCGCTGGGGGCCCCTGGGTGCTGCTGTGGGAAGGTTTGCATGGGGCCCTGCTCCCTGGGTCTCTAGGGACACACAGTGTCCCAGTCTGGGGGCTGCACTCTGATCCTGCAAGCAGCAGCTCCGTGCGCCAGGCTCCGCCGTCACTCTGCCCTGTCACAGTTGTAGGCATGGCTGCATGGCTGTGGGGTTGGGGGATGGGAGCAGTGGAGCGCTTTTTGTTCACAAGACCAAACAAGCGGGATAGAGGCAGGGCAGTGCTCCTGGGGACGCATCGGCCCCTAGCTCACCGTGGGTTTGTGTTTAGCTCAGGGGTGAAGAACCTGGCGGACTACTCCTACTCGGTGGATGATGTGATCGTCCTGGAAATAGAGGTGAAAGGCAGGGCAGAGCCCTTCCAGGTCCTCCTGGAGCCCTACGCCCTCATCATCCCTGGCGAGAGCTACATTGGCATCACCGTGAAGAAGGAATTTAAGGTAAGGCATCCTCTCAACAGCTCTGGCTGGCAGGCGATGCTGCACGTAGGCAGAAGTTCAGACAGAGCTCAGCATACCTCAACACAGAGCCCCATCCTGTTCGTGAGACCCCGAGCCTACCGGGGTTCACACTCCTGGGCCAGGCCTGTCTGACTGATTAGACCAGCGTTCCAGAACCGTCTGCAGTCAGGGCTGTGGAGCTCATTCCTGGGTGCCTGTACCCCTACAACGTGAAGGCGGGGCACCTCTTGGGAGGGAGGCTTGGGACTTCAGGTGGACAGCAGCTAGCCGAGCTCAGAGGGACCCGTTGGGAGCCAGTGACGCCACCGTCCTTCGGCGGGTCCTGACCTGGCATGGGAGGGCGGCACCCAGGCAGCCTGGAGCGGCACGTGTCTTTCAGATGTGGAACAACAGCAAGTCGCCCATCAGATACATGTGGGGGAAGATCAGCCACTGCCACATCATCGAAGTGGAGCCCTGCACAGGCGTCATAGGTACTGCACCCGTCTGAGGGAGTGGCCTGCCTGGGGAAGGATGCAGGGGGCACCCTGGTGGTCCTGTGGTCAGAGCCAGCCTTGGCCTGGAAGGAGACCGTCCCCACCTCACATCTCTGCCTCCATGTCCTCCTCTCCCCCAGAGCCCAACGAGGTGGGGGACTTTGAGTTAAACCTAACTGGCGGGGTACCTGGGCCAACCAGTCAGGACCTGCAGTGTGAAATCCAAGACTCCATCTGCCCGGTGGTGCTCCACATTGAGGCCGCCTTTAAGGTGCGGGGGTGGGGGGACCGGGCAGCTGGGAATGCCTGGAGAGGTTGGGGGAAGGGAGAGAAGCAGGTCCTGGCCTCTTCAAGGCATGCAGGCCGTGACAAGCCCCTCCGGTGTGTCAGGGCCCCGTCCTGGTCATTGACGTCGCAGCCCTGCAGTTTGGTCTGCTCCTCCTGGGGAAGAAGGCTTCAAGCTCCATCCAGATCCGAAATGTCAGCCAGCTGGTCGCTGTGTGGCATTTGGAGGAGAGCCCAGTCTGCCTGACAGAGAGGCAGGAGGACGTGAGTGGGACCCTGAGGCCTCCCCACGGGACACACTGACCTTCCTTTGGCTCTTGTCTGAACTGGGACTCTTGCTCTGAGGCAGCAGGCTCCAGGGTGGAACTCGTCCTCTGGCCCCAATTTCACAGGCGTTTCCTGTTCCCCCTTTTTGACCACTGGATGCAGAAGAGGGTGGTGTTGGGTTTCTCCAGAAGGAAACAGGCAAAGCAGCCAGGCTGGCCAAAACCATATTTCCTCCGCCTTCGGCTCTCCTGGATGCAGTTTGAATGCTGGCCAGTAGGTGATGGCTGGTGGCTCAACCCTAGGCTCGACCAAGAAAGCTCAATTTCTGGGGATGTGACCTGTTAGTTGCCCTGATTTCCGCCCCCGGCACTGTATACAGCAGGGCCTGGAGGCACAGGCCTGCATTCCCAGCACTCCAAGCCGGAAGGGTCGGAAATTCAACTCTGTCCTCTGATGAGGCTGGGTGGGGTCAATCCAGCCGATGCGGCGCCTCCAGGCACAGGGATACCAGCATAGGTCTGAGGAGGAAATGCTACCTCTCTGCAGCTTCTGCCTCCCCCAATGGAGTGTCCCGACATCCCTGGTGGCTGGCCTCAGCTGGAGCTGTCTGAGGTTGACCTGGGCCTGCCCGGAGCACCCCTCCAGGGCACCCAAGCTCCCCTTCTGTTCTTCTTTGGCCTTCTCAGTCGCCTACACCCACCCCCGGCAGCTTCTTCTGCCTCACGCTTCTTAGATCTGTGCCAGGGACTGGGACACTGTCTCGCACATCCCTTTACCTGAGCACTGAGTTTCCATTCTCTTCTTCCTGATGTTTCCATCCAGCCGCGTTCTCACGCCTGCTTGTCTGCCCCCTCGCTGGCTCCGTGCCTGTGAGATCCAGGGGCAGTTTGGGGTGACCGTGGTCCGGTACAGGCCACCTCCAGCACCTCGCTTCCCCCTGCCTCGCTTCTCACCATGTTTTCTGGATTGGCCGCAGGTGTCCCCCTTCAACATTGAACCTTCCAGCGGCCAGCTTCAGCCTCTGGGGGAGTGCAAGGTGACCATCACCTTGGAGACCTTGCGTTGTCAGAGTCTGCAGACGGTGCTAGAACTGCAGGTGGACAACGGGACCTGCAGGTGTGGAAGGGCTCGGAGCAGGAGGGGGACAGTGAGTGGGCTGTCCCCAGCTCACGTTTGTAGCATGTACAACCATGTGTTTATCTAGAGACAGTTCTGAGTTTAAAAGTACAGAACGGGGGCAGGGGGCAGAGGGATGGCTCAGCATTAAGAGTGCTGCTCCCCCAGGTAAGAAGGGTTTGATCGTTAGCCCCCAGATCAGGTTCTCACAACCGCCTGTAACTCCAGCTCCAGGGTGGCCCACACTGTCTTCTGGCTGCCTTGTGCTGATCCCTAGTAAGAGGAAGCATAAGAATGGGAAACTGGAAACACCCAGGCAATTGAATGGGCACAAAATATCACTGACGTGTAAAAATGTGCAAACTGAGGGACACACTGGAAGCCTGGAAGGAAGAGTCACAATCCCCTTTCTCCCTCTTCTCTTTCCTCCCCTCCCTCTCACTTTTGTGGTGGAAGTTTTCTCATGTATGTAAAGAAAAGCTTTACAAGCCCCGCCCCAAACTCATTGCCTATCTTCACTAATCACCAACTCACTGCAAACCTAACTAATCCATATTTTCTAGCCCTCCTTCCCTCTCCCCAATTCCTCCAAAGCAAACTATTTTGATCCTGCCGTCTCTATCCCTCCCTCCCTCTTTTCTGACTGGTTGTTTGAGCCTGGGAAAAGATTCCTAACAGAGTCCAAAGTCAGGTGGGGAGAAAGGTGGGGGAAGGCGCAGGAGTGGCCCCACATACCAGCTTGACCTGGGCCACTGGGCTCAGCCCTGGAGAACCGGTGCAGAAATTAACATTTGAACAATCCGAAGACAACCTTCACACAGTGCATGAACAGAACACCCCAACAGTTTTTTATGAGTATTTATTTATTGTTTCTTGCTTATTTTGTTTTGTATTTTTATTTTTTGGTTGTGTGTGTGTGAAGCATGCACATCCGTGTCTGTGTGTGCAGAGGTGTGTAGAGGGTGTCTTCCTCCATCACTCTTCGCCTACCGTTTTGAGTCTGTAATCTCACCAGTACAGCAGGCTTTCTCTGAGGACTGGACTGGCTTTGTCCTCACAGCAAATGACATTTAACATCTTTCTGTGCTCATTGGTCATTTGTGAATTTTTTTTACAGAAATGTCTATTCAGATGACCTGTCTGTTTTCAGAAATAGGATTCGCTCCTGAGACTCTTCTCTCCCTAAAGATTTCTCTAGTTCCTTCAGTTGCATAAGCAGTGGTAAGGTGTCTGTGCTCCTGTGAGCTGCCATTGCCTTGCTCCTGTCAGCAACCCTAGCGAAACTGCGTCACTGTCCATTAGGGTCACTACTGCTGTGCGAAACACTGACAAGGAGCAGCTTGGGGAGGGGATTGTTTATTTCACTCACACTTCCACATAACAGTTCCTCATTGAAAGCACTGAAGGTAGGCACTCAAGTGGGACAGAAACCTGGAGGCAGGAGCTGATACAGAGGCCATGGAGGGTGCTGCTTACTGGCCTGCACACATGGCTGGCTCAGCTTGTTTTCTAATAGAACCCAGGACACCAGCCCAGGGATGGCACCATCCACCATGGGTCGGGCCCTACCCATCAATCCCTAAGTAAGAAAATGCCCTACAGGTTTGCCTACAGCCTGATTTTATAGAGACATTTTCTCAATTGAGTTTCCCTCCTCTCAGATGATTCCAGCTTTTGTCAAGTTGACATAGAACTACCCAGCACAGTCACCAACCCTCTCCCCTCCAAAAACCCCAGAAAAAACAAGTAGAAAGGAGAATAGATGGAAAGAGGAAGGTGATTAGTGAGAGGGGGGATAGAAAGTAAACAAGTGAATACATTAAAAATCCTTAAGTATATATCTATGAAAAATGCCATAATAAACCCATTGTTATGAATAATTAATGTATGCTAAAGGACATGAAGAAATAGGATTCTCAGAAGGGCAGTACTGGAGCACATCTTTAATCCTAGTACTTGGGAAGCAGAGGCAGGTAGATCGCTGAGTTTAAGGCCAGCCTGGTCTACAGAGTAAGTTACAGGACAGCCGGGGCTACACAAAGAAACCCTGTCTCAGAAAGGGAGAGAGAGAGAGAAGAAATGGTATTCTTTTGTATTGCTGAGTTGTAAGCAGTCTTTATATCTCCAAGACGCAAGTCTCTAATTAGATACACAACTTACAACTATTTTGTGGCTTTTATTAAAGCACAAAAATAAAGTATTATTAAGGTACAAAAATGTTTGTTAGATCCGACTTACAAATTTCTCCTGTCTGGTGGGCACTCTGAGTTACCCAGGGAGATGCTGCGGGATGTGTCAGGGCCTTTGCTAGCAGCAGGGGCCAGACTGAGGACCTGAACTCCAAACCCCTTTGCAGAAGCCTCTTCATTGTTCCACAAAAGGCACTTCTAGCAAGACAGTTTCCAAATACTGAAATCTCTTCTCTGATCTAGGGGTTGTCTGAAGGGACCACCACCTAAGCAACTCTCAACCATCCAAGACAGGAAAAGCCACGCCATAAACCTCAGATAGCAGTCGCTGACTATCAGCAAAAGGTTACTTCAAAGCCTAGGTGCCATCACTCCAATTCATGCCAGAGACAATGGCTCTTCTAAATTTCCCAATACACCTCAGTGGGGTGACGTGCTGGATGTGTGTGTTAGTCTGGCTGGTGTGTAACGGTGTTCAAGCCTTCCATTTCAACATACATCTTAGTTCTGTTCCCTCCTTCCTCCCCTCCCCTTCCTCCTCTCAGTTACATCCTGACCACAGTTTCCTCTCCCTCCAGTCCTAGCTCCCTCCTTCAACAACTTCCTTCTCCCCGAAATCCCTTCCTCCAAATCCCAGACTTCTTCCATCTCCCTTCAGAAAAGAGCAGGCCTCCTAGAACAGCCACTGAACATGGCAAACAAGTTACAATAAGACCAGGTACAAACCCTCACATCAGGGCTTCGTGAGACAACCCAGCAGAAGGAAAAGGGCCCCAAGGTCAGATGAGAGAGTCAAAGACACCCACTCCACTGTTAGAAGCCCCAAAACAACACCAGCTAAGCAACATGTATGGGTCTGAGCTAAGTCCTTGTTAATACACGCAAGGATTTAGTTCAGGTCCATACAGGCTCCATGGCTGTTGCTTCAGTCTCTGTGAACCCCTATGAGCCCTGCTTAGCTGAGTATGTGGGTGTTGTGGTATAATAAAAAATGAGTGTTGGAGTATATAATGTTTATTATCAGTTCTAAGATTATCACGGTGGGATTATTTAACCTGCTATCACAAATAATAAGACACAGACATCTGTTAGATTTTATAATTGCCTTATTTACCTTGGGCCAGGCAGATATTTCACCTACCCTGGCTCAATATCCTCACTATCCATCTCCTGGCCCCCATCCAATGCCATCAACCTTAATCCTCCCCATCTGTTCTACCTTCCATCCATAGTCCCATGGAACTTGCTTGTATTCTTCATTTGGGCCTTTTCTCACCATTATTGGAGTCCTTCCCTCTAGGCCCATGTGGTTTTTTTTTTGTTTTGTTTTGTTTTTTCTCCACAGTAACCCATTGTGGCATTCTCCTTCTCTCTTCCCTCTGTCTGTCTGCTATTGATCCTCTCATCCCCACAAGCCCAAAAACCTTTCTGCCCTGCCCAGGTATAGGCTGTTTTATCAACCAATCAGGTATGTCTTAGGCAGATTTACAAAACAAGGATAGGTATAACCAGATCTTGAGGACCAGTCATATGCATCAGACCAACCTCCAACATGTGGGCTGTTTTCCTGGTGTCCTTTTGACCTTTCTGGTCCCTTTAATTCTTCTTCTAGAGACCCAGAGCCAAACATTAGGCAGAGTTCTGTTTTGTTTTGTTTTGTTTTGTTTTTTTGTTTTGCTTCTTTGTTTTTGAGACAAACTTTCTATGTGTAGCCTTGGCTGTCCTGGACTCACTTGTAGACCAGGCTGGCCTTGAACTCATAGAGATCCACCTACTTCTGCCTCCCTGAATTAAAGTCTGGCTGAGTTCTGATCTTTTTGGCTTTGGGTTTTGGAGACAAGGTTTCTCTGTGTAACCTTGGCTGTTCTGGACTCACTTTGTAGACCAAACTCACAGAGATTTGCCTGCCTCTGTCTTCCTGAGTGCTGGGATTAAAAGTAAGGGATTGAGATGTCCAACTTTTCTAGTTGAATTGTCCATTTTGTTAAATTCTGCAAACTTCTGTGATATGTAAATGAGGCCCATCAACAAAGATTTAATTATGTTTATGTAAGTCAGATAAAAGAAATGAGTTACAGAGAAAAATAAATCTATTCCATCTTTTATATTTATTTATGGGTTTTCTTTGATAGTATCATGTCAGAGAAACAGAACAATAATATATTTACTAAAATAAAATTTTAGGGTCTGAGTTGATGCTTGCGGTGGAAGCATGGACACCCGAGTCTGGATCCCAGCACCCACATTAGAGGAATATGTTTGTAATCTCATCACTGGGGAGGGAGGGACAGGCAGAGCTCCAGGTCTCACTGGCTCACCAGCTTAGCTGGACCCTGTCCCAACAAATAAGGTAGACAGCAACTCAGAAGGACACCCAACACGGACATTGACCTGTAGCCTACTTGCTCACACACATGCACACTCCTGTGCACACGCACACGAGACTTCATCACAGCCAAACACGGTGCAGGCCTGTAATGCCAGCACTCAGGCAGCTGAAATAGGAATATTATGAATTTAAGCACTGCCCAAGATACATAGCAAGACTCTGTATTATACTGTATGTACTACATAGTGTATGTATAATATATAGTCCACAAACTCTCTGCATTACATGTACATGCATATCTAATTTCTTGGAAGGACTCAATCAGCTCACCTGACTTCAGCTGGTCAGGCAACCCCAGGCTCCTGTTTTTAAGCCTCTCGGATGATGGGCAGACTTGTCTGCACCCTCTAGGATGATCTCCTTTGCTTGCTACACAGCTCACCAAAAATGTTAATCACACACAAAGTGCCTCCAGCCATGTAGACATGCAGAGCACTTGTCCGTCAAGCTCCTGCCTCACGGAGGACAAGGAGTACCACCCAAAACCCACAGACAGGCCAGTTTTCCCGAAGCAGAAGCAGTTGGAGCCAGTCGTGGAGGAAACGCTTAATAGCCCCAACAAATTCTGGAGGCTGAATGAGACTGGGATAAGACTCAGAACTTTAGGGGAGCTGTTACAGTTTACTTTTCTGTTGTTGTGGAAAGAAAAAGCACTGACTAAAAAGCAACTTAGAGAAAGAAAAGATTTATCTGGCTTGCACTTCCAGGTCATAGGGCATCACTGGTGGAAGTCAGGCAGGAACTAGAAGCATGGAGGAACTCGGCTAGCTCCCTCTCAGGTCAGGCTCAGCTCACCTTCTTATACAGTCCAGGACTGCCTGAGTGGGGAGTGGCTGTCCACAGCGGGCTGAGCCCTCCTGCTTCTGTCACAGTCCAGACAACCCCCCACAGACACACCCACAGGTCAATCTGATCTGAACAGTTCTTCCACTGAGACTCCCTTCTCAAGCTGTGTCAAATGGACAGTTTAAGATACCTAGGACAGGAGAGCCTAGCCTCTTGTGGTGAAGACAGAAGAAAAAGTTTTTCCATTTGGTTAGGGACAGGAGGGGGTAAATAGCCATTCTGAAATAAGCGCAGAGTGTTCTCCTTAAAATTTCTCAGACATTTCAACATTGAGTGATTTAAAATTTAAGTATTTTGTTTCTGCATGCTCATCATTAAGCTATAAGAATACGGTTCTTCTGCACGACGGTCTTGTGTTTGCTGCGGCTGTGGCAAACCTGCTTTGGGAAGTTTTGTTTGTTTGTTGTTGCCTTTGGATTTCCTGAAGCAGGGCTTACTGTGTGGCCCCAGCTGGCCTACATGTGTACCAGGCTGGCTGTGAACTCACAGTGATCCACCTGTCTCTGCCTCCTGGGTTCTGGAAATATAAATGTGCAACACTACCCCTAGCTGTTTTGGTGGTTTGGTTTGGTTTGGCTTGGTTTGGCTTTTGTTTATTTATTTATTTGTTTATTTTGTTTTATTATATTAAGATTCCTCAGGGATTTGTGCAAAGGCCTCCTCATGCCATTTTATAAATCAGGATAGTTTTCTTTTTTCTGACCTGGTGCCGTATGGTTTCCTGTGTTCCAGCTATCTCCCTGTGTATGCTGAGGTGCAGCAGCCTTATGTGTACCTACAAAACAGCCACATGGAGTTTAGCAACCTCTACCTGGGCGTGCCCTCAAAGTCAAGCATCGTTCTCATCAACGGCACACTCCTCCCAACCCGGTTCCGCTGGGGCAAGGTGACTGGGCTGAGGGAGCAGAAACTGCAGCTCCTAGCAAAGGAGATGGTGTGGTGCTGCTCCCTGAGTGGCCGCCCCCCAGAAGAGATGTTCAGCCTCCCTCCCAAAGCCTGTTGCTCCACCCACAGTTCACAGCAGAGCTTGGCTCCTTGAGCTCTTCATCTTGCCTGACCTTTCATGACCCCGTCTTTAGGAAATTTTAGTTCTCTGGCGAACACAGCTGGGACCTCCCAGCCAGCATAGCCCACAACTGGTCCACACAGCTGTTCAGAGCCTAGCCATGGCAACATCCCTGCCATTGACAGTGGGGCTTGCTCTGAACACCATGAGAGGAGCCTCAGGCAGCTGCCTTCTGCTCTCCATCACAGTGGGTCGTCCACTTTGTCCAGGCAACTAGTGGTGGGTGGGACAGAAGGCTCTGTGGTTTACCCCTGGAGCTCCCGACCCCACCCATCTGGGTTAGCGCTCTGTGTAGATCCTGGCCCACCTGTAGTCTCACAGGACAATAAACCCACCCTGTGTCTTTCAGCTTCTGGGGGCTCAAGCAGCCTTGTGTGCAGTGACAGTCTTCCCCAGATGCGGCCTCCTGGGCCCCAGTGAAGAACGCCAGCTCAGCTTGGAGTTTACAGCCCACACACCGGTGAGGAAGGCCCTTGAGGAGTTCTGGGTGGATGGGAAAGCACCCTTTGTAGTTGCTGGTACCTCTGCTTCCCAGGGGCCTGCCACACTGCCCATTCCTGCTCTTCACGAGTGGGCACGAGACTCAATGTATTTGCGTTTTGCTCTGGCCCTACTCTCTGAGGCCACAGGCCGGAGACCCACCTCAGAGACCCACTGACTACATAGCTCCACCCTTCTCTAGGCAACTGTGTGGCCTCAGGCAACAGAGCTGTCCAGTTTTCCCAGGACAAAGCCGCTTGCTCAAGGCACTGTTCCAGGTGCTACAGTAGGATCCTAACAGGTGGCTTGCATCTTCCTAGGAGAGGCTCAGCATCTCCCAGAGGGATGCCATCACTGTGGGACCTGGTTGTAGCTGACCGTCTCTTTGTGGATCTTCTGGGAAGAGAAACATCCCTCTTTAAGATGAAGGGTTTCTTGTTTCTTGTTTGTTTTGTTTTTTCTTTTTTCCTTCTTTTTTTTTTTTTTTTTTTTTTGAGACAGGGTTTTTCTGTGTAACTAACAAGTCCTAGCTGTCCTGGAACTCATTCTGTAGACCAGGCTCAACTCACAGAGATCCACCTGCCTCTGCCTTTTGAGTGCTAGGATTAAAGGCGTGTCCCGCCGCCACCTGGCCTTTTTTATATTTTATGTGTGCATGTATCTATGTATGTATGTATTCATTGCCAGTGTACACGCAAGCGTTACACGCCCAGCTCCTCACTCCTTGATGGCATATATGGGCCAATGAGTGTTCTTACACAGCTGAGCCTGGTGCCAGGTGAAGGGCAGATAAGACAAGGCCTGGAGTGGCACAGCTTCCTGCTGCCCATTAGAGAAATGCACTGCTCTCGGGAAGTGATGTTGACGAGTCTCCTGTATCAGTTACTGTATCCATTTGCTTTAACAAGAGTAACCTAATGGAAGAGAGCTCTATTTCCTTGGCTCACAGTTTGAGGGTGCAGAGCATCATGGCGGGGAAGCCAGGGCTGCAAGAGTATGGGGCAAATGGTCATGTCTGCAAACAGGAAGTGGAGAGGGACAAACTCGAGTGCTCAGCTCGCTTCTATATTCAGTCTAGGATGTTCATGCCTGCCAAGGTATGCCCACATTCAGGATGGGCCTTCCCACCTCAGTTTACCCGGTCTCCTTCACAGGCTTGCCAAAACATGTTTCCATGGTGATTTTAAATCCCACTGAGTTGACAATGATGATGAACCATTGTATCTCCCTGTGGATATACACAGATCTGTAGGGTGGACACGAATATCTATGAGCCTCTAAAGGCCTTGTCTGGGCCGGCAGGATGGCTCACTCAGGCCACTGAGGCCCTTCCTTGGAGAAGCTGAGGCCTTCATGCTGAGTTACCTCTGAAGCTGACCTGTGGATCAACTTCTTGTAGGAGAAGCTGACCGATTTGGTTCTCCCTTGCCACGTGTCTGACATGGAGAAGCCGCTGGCCCTGGGCATCTCTGGGAAGCCCCAGGGAATTCAAGTGACCATCACCGTCTCCACAGAGGAGTCTGAGAGGTGAGCCCAGGCTAGGGAAGCCACATGGCAGGCTGGCATTGCTCAGAGGTACTGGTCCCCCTTACTCCCAAGCAAATGTGGAAAGAGGGATGGCAAGTTGTCACAGGCCCTCCTTTCCCTGTGCCCACCCTGTGCAGTGTGTGTCTACACACTGTGGGGTAGGTAGGGGCGGCAGCGGGTTCTCTGCAGGTTTCCCTGTAAGAGGCCCCGAAACTGGAAAGCCTGCTCTTCTGACCCCACCGGGGCAGTTTTCGAGTCTGAGCACTCATCTGGCATCACAGGTTGGTAGGAAGGTTGGATCTTGGGTCTAGCACTCAGTGAGGAGAGAACCAAGAATTAAGTTGGGTTTCAGGGCTCCCCCCACCCCACCCAGAGTGGGCCTATGAGCGGGAAGAAGAGCGGCAGGTAACACAGTGCCCATGGCATGGCCCAGTGTCGCCAGCACCATGCAGTGGCCAGGCACCCCGGAGGAGCTCCGCCTGGACTTTGGCTCGAAGGCCCCACTGAGGACCCGAGTGACTCGCCAGCTTATCCTGACAAACTGCTCCCCAATACAGACCCCTTTCACCCTCAAATTTGTGTACTTTGGAAGCTCTCCAAACAGCCTGGACAAAAAGATCAGTCTGTAAGTTGCAGTCACTCCCTGGGGGCATTCCCTGGGCACAGGTGTCAGCTCACTGGACGTTGTGTTTCTTGGAGGGCTGGAGGCTGAATGTTGTGGGAGGGAGGCTGCACTTCACAGAGAGATGCATGGAGGAGATGGCTCTTACGGCTCACCTTGAAGATCCCAGGCTGGCCTGTGGGAGAGCCCAGGCTTTTGACTCCTCCTCAGCTTGGCCTTGGATGTGGATGTGTGAGACCAGGCAGGGAAGATGGGTAGATGAGCAAGATGCTACTATAGTCAGGGGAAGGGTGAGGGCGTGGCAATATGGATTGCGATGGATGCTGTATCACTGGTGTGGGCTATAGGATGGATCATGGGTCCTGGCTGATAGGAACAGTGAGATGGGGAAGAGTGGTGTGAACCATTAGTTTCCTGCTCTATCTCGTCAGTGCATCCTGATGCTGGACAGGGAGCAGCCTGGGAGAATGGAGCCTGTGGCAAAGGGCACCCAAGATATGGGGGTCCAGAGCTAGGGTTTGCCTCTGGGATAACAGGATCTCTGGCCCAGAGCTCATTCTGTGTATTTCTTAGGAGCAATTCTTGTTACTTTAGGGAGTAGCCTACACCTATGGTTGCTTTAGATGGTAGAGGTCCAGTGGGAACAGAAACATAAACACAGGTAAAGAGGTAGAGAGGGGTCCTGATCAGCTTCCCTTGGGCAGAGCAGGCAGGGTTACCTTCCCATGCTGGACACCTGTACAGCCATGCCAAGCACCTCTCCAGCTGTGCTGAGCATCAGTCTGGCTGTTTTTGCCTTGGGCTTTGGCTCAGGGTGTAGGAAGGACTGAGTGCTTCAATACTTACTATCTTCTATCTCTGTGAAGCCCTGACATGCCCCCTGCCCTGCTAAAGACAGCGCACATCCAAGAGCACTTGGCCAAGAAAGAACAGCTCGGTAAGAGCCACCAACACGCAAAGTATTGGGCCCAAGCCAGGGCCAGAGTTGGGTTTGGCATGACCTTCTGTGAGAATTCGGGCCAGCACCTGCCAGGGAGGGAAGTCCCTCTCAGTGTGTCCCTCAGTGAAATCCCCAAGCGTTCCTCCTGCTACGTCCTGAGTTGTATATAGGACATGATTTTGGCTTGGACTGGTGGCAGCTTGACCTCGTAGGAGGTACAAGATGGCCAAGCAGGGCCAGCCAGAGCAGGCTGCTTGACTGGGCAGAGGCTGTGCAGGGGCTCTGCCAGGGCCACACTTTGCCTAACTCCTGAAGCTTTAGCCCTCACACTCGGCCCAGGGCCCTGACCCTCCACGTTCTGTTTGCCCAGACTTTGTGGAGAACATGTTATCTCACAAGAAAGGAGCTGCTTTCTTCGCCCACATCTCCCAGGGCAGGCTGGGAGCCTACCAGCAGCTGAGAATTGACATCACGGCCTGTGCCAACATGTGGGGCGAGTACTGGGATGAACTCCTTTGCACGGTAAGGATGTGCAGGCAGGCACACAGTTGCTAGCCTCCCTTCTGCCAGCTGCGGCCCCCAGCCTCTCCAAATACAGCTGCTGCCAGGTACTGCTCGCTCACATTCGCCACGGCTTCTGCGGCCAAGGCAGAGACGCTTCAGACAGGAGAGTCCCTCTGTGTAGCAGAACCTTCTGCATCTCCACAATGCAGTCTGGGAAGAACAGTACAGGGCAGGCTGGAAAGAACAGCTCCCTGGCAGCACCCCCTTACCTGGCCCTCTGCACTGTGTCATTTGCTAGGCAGTCTGTTCACACACGCATGCACTTTCTCATGCATATGCTCACATGACCTTCTTTAAATTTTTTTAAGATTTATTTACTTATTATTTATACAGTATTCTGCCTGCACCCCTGAGGAGGGCACCAGATCTCACTGTAGATGGTTGTGAGCCACCATGTGGTTGCTGGGA
The DNA here is from genome assembly GCF_907164565.1 of Psammomys obesus. Taxonomy (NCBI): domain Eukaryota; kingdom Metazoa; phylum Chordata; class Mammalia; order Rodentia; family Muridae; genus Psammomys; species Psammomys obesus. Next base: position 8,332,664 of record NW_026586383.1, read on the forward strand.
ATTGAACTCAGGACCTCTGGAAGAACAGCCAGTGCTCTTAGCCACCGAGCCATCTCCCCAGCCACTGCCACACAACCTTAACAAAGTGAAAGATACAAAAATCTGAACGAAGGGGCCATAAGAGACCAGAGGTCCTGACGCTAGTGGATCAGTAGCAGGCTATGAGGGGAAGGAAGGGTGGGCAGGAGCTAGGAGTGAAGTAGCCCAGGTTAAGGATGTCTAGCTTGGGGACTGGGTAGTGGGTGAGGCTGCGTTCAGCAGGACCCGAGTTCTGGGGACTGCGGTCTGGCTGGACATTGGAAAGCTTTGCCCCAAAGAAATGCGGTGGCTCTTGCTGACAGAGAGCTCGTGTGTTGGCAGGTGGGAGACCAGCCAGTAACTGTCATCCCCGTGTATATGGCTGTGGTGGGCTGCCCCATCAGCTCCCTGAGGAATACGTGCTACAGTGTGGCCCCATTCCGGGAGGAGCCCATCATCAGGTAGCTGGCCTCAGCCCTGGTCTCTGAACCCTCTTGCTGCCAGGCTGGGTTGTCTGTGCTGGCACCTGGTTCTCTAGCTGGCCTACGACCACCTGAGCCAACAGGAGGTGGTAGGGCAGGGCCATCTTGGAGAGGAGAAGCCTCAGGGACACGGCTGACATCTGTGGGTCTCTGTGCTTTGTGGCGGGTGGGTGGGCAGAGAGCAATCGGAGGCAGTACCGGAACCTAGGGCTGACACAGATAAGCTAGGACCCAACCGAAGACCTTAACACTCTGTAGCCCCGGGTCTGGGCGATGCAGGGACAAGGACAGATAGCTGACGCCTCTCTGGCCTGAGATCCACCCAGGGCTCCTGCCCCCTCCCTGCCCCCACGGATGCACACTGTTAGGAGTGTGCTGGCTCAGGCTGCCCTCTCCCTCCAGGTTCGGGACCCAGCTCTCCGGAGGAGACACGGTCACCAGAACTCTTCGTCTGTTCAACTCCAGTCACTGTGGTGAGTTGCTCAGGTGTCTGTCAGGGAAAGAAGATGGCCTCGAGGGAACAGAACCCAGGAAGTCAAGGTGGCCTGTGGCTCCTGAGACACACCAGAGGTCCAAAGCAGAGAGAGGGGTGACTGCCCCAGGGTGAAGGCAGGCACGTCCCTCCCCAAGGATGGCTCATCCTTATTTAACTTTGTGTCACCGGGATCCCTGTACCCGGGGACAGACATGCCCAGGGCAGTTTTCTCATCCCTTCAGCCAGCAGTATTTGTGCTACACATCAGGTAACTCCTGGGTGGGCTGGCAATACTGAGAGAACCGGGCAAAGGGCTTCCTGCCCCCGGGGCCTCCGTCCCGATGGCAGTGTGGCCGGGTGCTGGGGCCTTTGAGGAGTGCCTCTACTTCCTCGTGGGGGCACTTGGGCTGCATCTGGGGAAAGCCAGACAGGTGGCGGACGTATGGTGACTTAAGGAGGGTTTATAGACAACTCAGGAGCTGGAGACTGAAACTCGCCGGGCCGTTCTAAGGGAGGCATGGCCGCAGGCAAGAAGCTGGGCTCCGGGGATCTGCTCCTTGTGGGGTCCACACAGTTCTGAGACTGTATCCCTGTCTTCACTGTTGCCGAGTCCTGAAGTCAGGCCCTCCTCGAATTTACGACAGTTTTGCATTGTTATTTCCAGCTGCTCCGTTAGATGCACTTGAGCGTGTCTTCTCTCATAGCCCTCCTTGGCTCTTCCTCGCTGGCTCCTTTAGTTCAGCGCTGTCATTCTTAGGACTCCAGTGTGAGCATTGCAGCTGCCTCGCCAACACTTCAATGGGATTTTCGTTTGTTTCTAAGTTTTAAAGTTACATTTATTTATTGAGGAAGGGTCACATGTGACAGGAGGAGCATGGAGGGCAGAGGGTGAGTGCTTTTGGTAAACAGTGGGAGGCTAAGCCTTTGAAAATCCCAAGATGACCTTGTCTGTGGGATCTTGCGGTTGGCTCTGCAGTTGTACGGAGTCGGCTGAGGGTGTTACTCATGCCAGGCCAGCACTCTGCCCATGCCACCTCTGCAGCCATTCTCTCGCTCTTCACTAGAGATATGGCCTCACCTAGTTGCCAAAGCCACTATCACTCAGGGCAGACTTGAACTTGAGGTCCTCCTGTCTCATCTTCCCAAGTAGCCGGGATCCCAGGCCCCGCTCATGAGCCTAGCTATTCTCTGAGTTTTCTCCTTGGCTTCCGTTTTCCCTAGCGGTTTTCTTCTTCACCACTCAGAATCCTGCTCATTGCTCCAGGGTATGGAGGTCATTGATGACCCTGGTAAGAAGCAGACATCAGATAATAGATAGGAGAGACAGATCAAGAGACTTGGGTGTGTCCCAAGGCATTGCCCAGTGCCAGAACCAGTGCCAGGGCCGGTGCTAGGGCCAGCACCTGACATTGTAGATCCAGAAACTCCATGCTAATTGAGACATTCGGAGGGGACTGGATGGTTGGTCGCGCATCCTGTTGTGGCATAGTTGAGGAGGTGGTACGGCTGAGGGAAGCTTTTGCATGGTGGGGGAAGTCTGAACTAGCTGCCCTGCTGTGCCTCATGAGTAGAAGAAGAGGGGCACAAAGGGAGGGAGGGTGTTGCTCTGAAGATGCCCACGAAGGTCAGCCTGGCTGGGGAGGAAATGAAAGCAGACGGGGCTGATGGATGGTGTGGAGAAAGTGGAAACTGTGGGGCTTGGAGGACCAATCTGTCAGAGACAAACCAAGACAGGAAGCCCTGGGGAGCAAGGAGGTCCTAGGTTCTGGGATTTGAAGAATCCCAGAGCTTCAAATGACTGTGCTGGGCCTGTGAAGAACTACTCGTGTTCTTGTATGTGCATGTTTGTGTGTATGAGTGCATGTGTGTTCAGGCATGCTCACATGAGTGTGGCCATATGTGTAGAAGCCAGAAGATGGCGTTAGGTGTTGCTCCTCGGATACCCTCCACTTTGCTTGTTGAAATGGAGCCTGTCGGTGACCCAGGACTCACCAGGTAGCCTAGCGTGGCTGGTCAGCAACCCCCAGGGCTCAGCCTGTCTCTGCCTCCTCAGAACTTAGTACACAAGCGTGTCCTGCCACACCCATCTCTTCGTGTGGTGCTATGGTTCAAACTCAGGTCCTCATGTGCACACGTCCTAGCTGGCTTTCTGTTGCTGTGACAAAGTACCGTGGAAAGAAGAATTAATTTGGGGAAGAAAGGGTTATAATGGGAAGGCAGGACAGGAACTTGAGGCAGGAACCTGGAGGCAGGAACCGAAGCAGAGACTGTGGAGGGATGCTGCTCTCCTGCTTGCTCCTCTTGGCTTATTCAGCATGCGCTCTTACACAACCCAAGACCACCTGCCCAGGGGTGACCTTGCCTGTAGTGGGGTAAGAGCTTCCACATCAATCATCAATCAAGAAAACGCCCCGTAGACACGCCCACAGGCCAGACTGATGGAGGTGATTTCTCAGCTGAGGTCCATTCCTCCCAAGCAACCCTAGTTTGGAACAGATTGGCAAAAAGTAACCAGCTGTGTAGCAAGCCCTTGAGCAACTGAGGCATCTTCCCTTCCCTAAGACCTTCTCTCCAAAACCGTGGCACCATAAAAAACAGCGAGGTCCCCTCCACCATGAATGTGGAAGAATAAGGAGGTGGAGGCCAGAAGGAGACCACCCACTCCCCCCAACACGTGACTGTTGCAGACATCCGCATAGACTGGAAGACCTTTGTCCCAGAAGATAAGGAGGACCGGCTGCTGGAGCTGCTTGTGTTCTACGGGCCGCCCTTCCCGCTGCGGGATCAGGCCGGGAATGAGCTCCTTTACCCCGATATCCCGGAGGCCAGCTCACCAGGGTCCCCAAGCCTCTCCAACGTGTCAGTGTCTAGCCTTGCTGTCGCCTCATCGGTGAGCCAGGGGTACAGGGCGTGGTGAGACGTGGCCCAGGTCGGCTGAGCCCATGGGAGCTGCAGGGTCTTCTTGGCAACAGGGCAGCTGCAGTGGTGGTACCAGGGCTGAAGAGCACATCATCTCAGTGGTGCTGCAGGACCATGACGGAGTATCTGCCGAACACATGTACCATGTCAGCCCCAGGCAGGTGGTGAGTGTGTGTGTGGGGGGGAGGGTGGTAAGCGCTCTCCTGGGGAGCTGCCCTGGGCTGCCGGTGCTTGGGGCAGAGCTGAGTCCGCTGTCTCCACCAGGTCATCCCGGCTGGAGGCAACAGCACCTTCTGCATCTCATTCACGCCCGTGGTGCTCGGCCTCGGGGTCTTGCACAAGGTGGCATGTACCGGCTATGCCTTGGGCTACATGAGCTTGGACAAGGAGGTGAGCTTTACCACCTTGGGTGAGGGCGCCATGGCCGTCCTCCTGTCCCCCAGGGCTCCCCACTGCCTGCTCAGCTCAGGGACCACAGTGACCTCTGATGGACTGGGCTCTGCAGACAGACAGAGAGATTCCAGGCCGGATGCGCCGCCTTCAGGACTACGACGTTGGTCCCCTGAGGCTGGAGTTGAACAGCTACGTGAGACATGCACAGTGAGTCAGCTGCGCCTCTCACCCCTGCTCCCCAACCCGGTCCCCTTGGTGGAGCTCTCTGAGAAGGGAGAAGGAGTCAGCCAGGGGCAGGGACAGGGCTCCAGGGGCCTGAGACCCTGGTGGCCTGCCGGAGCAGTGCCTGTCCCTGGGCAGGCTGGACGTCGAGCTGGGCAGCAGTGGCTACTTGGAATTCCAGTGCCAGGCCAGTGACCTCATCCCGAAGGATCCCTGCTATGGGGTGAGTATGCTGTCACCCTGACCAGTCAAAGGACTCGGACCTCCCACGAGCCCATGGGCCCTTCCGGGGCACAGCAGGAAGAGACGTGCCAAGCAAGCCAGCCTCTGCCCGCCCCCACTGTGGCCCCAGGTGCTGAGTGACCGGCTAACCACCCGCCATCTGAAACTGATCAACAGCAGGGAGATCCTGCACGACTTCCGAATCCTGGTCCCCAGGCCCTTCTTTGTTTCTCCCGTCGGGGCCCAGCAGCAGCAGCAGCAGCAGCAGCAGCAGCAGGAGGAGGAGGATGAGATCGCCGCCAGCGGCCAGCACCTGATGCTCCGCCCACAGGAGAACACGCTGGTCAGTGAGGTGGTGGGCCATCTCCCTGCCCGCCTCAACGGGCAACACCGCCCCACACCTGCAGCCACAGGCTGCACGTCCCCAGAGATGTCCCTTTCTACACACATAGTCCTGCTGCCCTGGGCATGGATGGGCCTGCTGCAATAGTCACGTGCCTCCCACAAACACATCCAGGCTCTCCAGCGTGTGTCCCATCATCTCCACCACTGACGGCCTGGTGGAGGCCGGTGCATGCCGGTGAGCACCTCTGATTCACACCACGTCCCCTCCCTTCTCATGTGACCTTTGGCTCAAGGTGTAATGCCCTGGCTTGGGCCCACCCACAGCTGGCTGACCATGAACATCATGCAGAGCACAGAGTCTGCAGGAGCCTGGATTTTTAGAGGCGGGTTGACCTGGGGAGGCCAGGGCCATGACTGTCTGCCTCCTTTGGTTTGAGGTACCTGAAATGGGGGTGGGACCCAGGCTCCGTAGAAACAGGGTACATGCACAGCCCTCTGAATGGTGGCTCTGTGGGTGAGCACAGTCTTGTCCAGGATGGACGGCAAAACTGAAGCCCTCCCTCTCCTGCCTCCGCTCCTGCCTTGCAAGACCCTCCCTCTCCCCTCCTTGCAGTCCTTCACCCCTCCTGTCGACGGTCTGGAGTCGCAGCTGGGTGCCCGCCTTATGCTGCACTTCTTGGGCAACCTCATCCACCTTCTCCACCATCTCACTGAGCAGCCGCACGCTGGCAGATGTCTTTCACTGTGCAGTGAGGGCCAGCCCTGTGTTGTCTGGGGCGACCTCCCAGGCCTTGCTTGTGGTGGCCGGGTAGCCAGAGCTGTGGAAGATGACAGAGCGCTCTCTTGACCACCCTGCTTAGGTTCCCCACTAAGAGAGCTAAGGGGAAGGGAGGGTCCTTCCTCTAGAGCTCCCCAGGAGAGGCCCAGATGCTCCCAGAGTGTGTGTGTGGGGAAATGAACATCACACAATGGCCTTGTGCCTTCCTCTGTGGTCACAGACAGATGGTACCTGGGCGTCCTGACCTGAACTCTTAGTTCTGGAGCCAAACGCACCCTGTAAACCTGAATTCACCACCGCCACGTCCTGTCCCACGTGGTCCCTTCTCTACGGAGTAGCGTTTTTATCACTGCAACCACTCCAACCAGCCAGAGCTCTGAACTCCTGATAACTGAGCAGGCCCCAAGGGTGACCTCTGACCTGTCAGCTCTGGCCCTGTTCCTCATCTTGGCCCTAGACAATGGCTTCCAACCCGGGAACACCAGCCATTAGAATGTTTCCAGCGAGTAAAGCTCCCAGACACCCCCTTCAGGCCTCCTAGCCACGTGAAAGTCGGGACTCAGGTGTAGCAAACACCTCAGTGACTTTGATGAACTGCCACAGAGCTGTCTTGAGGGCCAGGAGCCCAAGCCCCACTCTGTTTAGGTCTCCTGCCCGCTGTTCTCAGCTCACTCGTGCTTCCACAGCCCAAGTGCCCATGGTGGCTAGAGGCACTGTGGGAGGAAAAGCTGCCTTGGATGGATGTCCCATTTCAGACCCTAACAAGCCCCTCGCGTCCCCAGGATAAAAACAGTTTTTCCTTGGCCCATACACACAGCCTCAGCTCAGCTCAGCTCAGCTCCAGGGCACTTTCCTTACTTTGTGTGCCCCCCCCCCCAGAAGACTCCTGGGGACAAGGAAGGCTGACTTCTGCATGCTGGCCAGGGGCTCTGCACACTGCAGGCAAACGCTCCACACAGAGGCACCTGAGCTGTGTGCTGGGCAGCTGGGCCACTCTGAGCTCCACAAGCTGCTTGAGCTATGGGCTGACTGGCCTGGCTGTGGGGATGGAGGAGGGGCAGTAGAGGACTCCAGATGAAACAGGTCCCCTGCCTTCAGCAACCTAGAGTGACGACATGTCCGCATGCGCTCAGGTGGCCGTGTCCTTCTCGCTGTCCCTGGAACTGCTGTCCTACCAGAAGCTCCCGGACGACCAGATGCTGCCCGGAGTGGACATCGAGCAGAATGATATCGGAGAGAAAACGATGGTGTTCACGCAGAACCTGCTCCTGGGCTTCAGCAACCAGACCATTCAGGCATGCTCTAGGATGCCCCCTGCCACTTCCAACCCCAGGGAGGAAGGCAGCACCCTGCCCCAAGGGTGAGGGGCTGGAGGGGGAAACCCTGGCAGCTCCCTGGAAGAGGTGGCAGGTGAGGCCTGCCTCCTGCCTAATCAAAGGAAAATGGAAATGACACGGAGAGACCTAGGGTGTGACCTCACTGGTGGGGACAGTGAGCACCTGAGGAAGCTGTGAGGGCCACGACTTGGCTCCTATGGGGCTTTGAGAGCTAGACTGAGGGCCACTGAGCAGGCCACACACAGGTCAGGGTGGAGCTGAGGGAGTCAGAGGGCCTAGCTGTGGGTGCAGGTGAGGGGCTGAAGGATAAACCCTGTGAGATGCCAGAGACCAGAATCTGAGCAGAGTGGAGGAGCCCTGCATGGGGTGGCAGCTAGGGCCAAAGGGAAGGTGACCGTGCGGTGACTGGGTGATCCATGGACTTCTGAGGAACTGCTTGGCTCAGAATCTAATAACTTGAAGGGTCGCCTCAGAGCCCCTGGGAGGAAGGAGGCAAGGACAGTGAGGGAGGTCAGATGGCAGACTGGCCCACTGACCGGGAGCAGGGCACAGAGCTCCAGGGGAGGGAGGCAGACAGAGGAGCTGAGGGTGTCCTGGCCCTGAGGAGTCCACCTGGCCTATTGGCTTTAGAGGCCATGCCAACCCAGAGCTGCAACTGTCCTCTTCCCCAGCTCTGCTCAGAAGTGTCAGTGCTTGGGGGAGATGGGGTACCCTGTGTCCCAGGACCACAGGACCCCAGTGGGCGAGGTTGCTTCATGCCTCACTAAGTCACAGGCTCGAACTCCCAGGAGGTGCCCCTGCGGGCTACCGTGGCTGTGCCAGAGCTGCAGCTCTCCACCAGCTGGGTGGACTTCGGGACCTGCTTTGTGAACCAACAGCACACACGGGAGGTCTACCTGATGAACCTCAGTGGCTGCCTGAGCTACTGGACAGTGTTGATGGGTATGCTGACCCCTCCCAATGCTGCTGTCCCTTGGTGGGACTGAGCAAGACCCCTAGGGAAGACCACTGGGTCCCGTCCATGTAGACTGGCTTCCTAGGGCTGGTGGCACTTGACACCCCCAGAGTTCACCTGTCTTCCAGTGCTTGGTTGTCCTGCCCTGGGTTGCACCCGAGAGGCTGGTCCAGGGGAGCCACACAGCAATGGCCTGTGCCCGTGTGTGGCCTTTCTTCTTGGCATAGGACAGGAGGAACCAGGCAGGGAGGATAATGCCTTTGAGGTCACCCCAAGCAGTGGGCTGCTGGAGGCCAGACCCACCAACGCACCCCCAACCTCCATTCCCCTTCAGGTGTTCTTCACCCCTCGGTAAGAGCTGCTTCCTGCCTCAGGAGCACTGCCCACGGGGCCTGGGCAATGCTGGCACCCCCTGACCTCACCTACCCCTTCCCTAGGAGCAACCTGCTGTACGAGTCCACGATGGTGGTGGAAGGCGTGCTGAGTGAGAAGCCCTGCACCCTGAGGCTGCGGGGCCAAGGCTCTTACGATGAGAGATACGTGGTGCCTCACCAGTTCTGAGGCTCTGGAGTCCGCAGCCCCAGCCCCGGACATCAGTCTGGCTCAGGGCCGAGGGGCAGGGCTGCTGAGCAGGGACACAGGCTGTGGGGCTGCCGCAACTCCTAGGATGAGGCGGCTCCTCCTGGGGATGCTGTCAGCCAAGCCCTTGTATGGCAGGCCCCCGGGGCTAAGGAGCGCAGGCCGCCGCCACAGTGACTGTGACGACCACTACACCGATGGCCCCCAGAGTCCAACGAAGCAGGAGCTGGACCCAAATCAGACAGCACACATTTACTCTGTCCACTGTGCCCATCATCCACGCGGCCACCGTCCCACAGAAATACACACTGCCCTGTGCTCAGCAGTGCCTGGCCTTGACACTGGTTCAGCCAGGAGGACTGGATGGCCGAGTGCTCATTTGTCCCTGTATCGTGATTACATTTTCTAAATTAAAGTGCTGTGATACAGTGGTGTCCCATGCCAATGGCCTCCGTGGAGTCCCCCTCTGGCCACCACTGTAGGGCGCTCTGGTGGCGCCCGTAGCCAGGGCTTCAGTTTCCAGGGTATTCAAAGACGGCAGCGGCTCCCATCCCGGTCCCGATGCACATGGACACCACGCCGTACGCCCTGGGGAAAAGACTCCGAGTTTGCTGGACAGAGCCACACCCAACCCGTGCCCCCACCAGGCCGAGCCGCAGCAGCATGGGAAGCCGCAGAGCAGATCTGTGGGGACTGAGCCCTGGACAGACACACGCCCAGGCGGCAGACACCTTCCTTAGGTTATGCTGCCTTTACACAAGCCTCAGGTGTGTGTGCTCGTCTCCCCAAGCCCCAGCTCTCACACCCCCCACAGCACCCCAGGGGAGCAGCCTTACCGTTTCCCACGGCGCTTCAGTTCATTGAGCAGCGTGACTACCTGCCTCGCTCCGGTGCAGCCCAGGGGGTGGCCCAGGGCTATCGCACCCCCCAGGGGGTTCACCTTCTCAGCAGGGATCCCCAGCTTCTCCACACAGTAGAGGGCCTGAGAGGGGTCAGAGCGATAGCTGAGGCCCCCATCTGCTCCGCCCAACCGATCCCACCACAGCACCCAGGCTCACCTGGCTGGCAAAGGCCTCATTGATCTCAAAGATGTCTATGTCATCCACAGTCAGCCCTGTGGGTGAAGTACAGGCCAGAGCTGACAGGGACCACTGGGCTTGACCTGGGTCTCCCCGGCCCAGCCAGACCCCAGGAGTCTAATGTTCATACTTTAGGGACAAGGGAGCAAGTCCCAGCTGTGGGGTCAGGAGGGCCTGTCCCACCCACAGCACCCACAGGCCAAACCCAGCACACCTGAGCCCCAGGGACAGGTAAGGAGGGATCCAAGCACAGGCTGAGAAGCCGCCTCACCTGCTTTCTGCAAGGCCACGGGGATGGCATAGGCAGGCCCGATGCCCATGATATCGGGAGGGACGCCAACCACTGCGTAGGACCTCAGGACCCCGAGGATGGGGAGGCCCAGTTCTTCAGCCTTGGACCTCCGGGCCAGCAGGACGGCAGCCGCTCCGTCACTCACCTGACTGGAGTTTCCTAGGGGAGGGAAGGGATGAGCAGGCATCAGGCCCAGCTGAGGAGAGCCAGCCCTCCACCATCACCTTCCCAGGGGTCCCGGTCAGCTCCAGGTCTCAGACTGGAACAGGTCACCTCAATCAGCCCTATTCCCGGCCTGCGCTCACCAGCCGTGGTAGATCCCCCATCCTTGAAGGCAGGCTTCAGCTTGGCCAGGCCCTCCATGGTGGTGCTGGGACGGACACCCTCATCCTGGGTCACAGTGATGGTTTTCTTGTTGCCCTTGTCATCGAGGACAGTGGTTGTCACAGGCACGATCTCGGCTCGGAAACGTCCTCCGCTCTGGGCTCTCGCTGCCCTGCCAGCACCATGGACAGTGAGTCTCAGGCATGGTTGTGGTCTCTTCCTGCCTGTCCCTGGCCATGGCTAACACAGGCTGTGTCACCCAGTGACAGCACTAGCCCTGATGGAGCTGTGACTGACCGCTGAGGGTTCCTCACGACACTGCCTCATTTTGGAGGGAAAGGGTGCCCAAAGCCTCCCTGGACTCTTCGTCATCAGCTCTGGGTTTTCACATCTTGGTGCTCATCCCAGTCAAGAGAAGAACGCTGAGAGGTGCTGTCAGGGTTAGCCCTCCTCACTCACTGGCCGCTAAGCCTGCTCAGTGGTGTCTTCCACACTGAGGCTGGATCCTTGGGAATATTTGTGCTGGATTCTTCAAGTCTCATGTTTGACTGTTAAAGACACAATTTCACCTGGGCCCCAACTTAAATTTAAAAGTGCAGTGCACCTCCAAGATGTACTTTCTCATTCACACAGTTGATACACGAGGCATGCACAGGATGATTCTTTGTAGCCATGTGCAAAAAAGAAGTGGGGCGATTCCCCTGGGCAGGAATGCACGGCTCCAGTGAACGTACACACTGCTAAAAGGGGAGGCCACCCAGCTCATGTTCACCCCTTCCTTTGCTGTTCTCAACATGTGGCCTGAGTGGCCAACCTGGCACTGTGCTTCCCGCAGGCCCAAGTCTCTGGTTTTCTCGAATGGCAGCCTCAGGCCACAGCTCCTGGTCCAGGTCTATCTCTTGTGTTAGGACGACTAGGTGACTAGGTCTTAGCATTACTGGCTCCTTACTCCAAGCTTAAGGATCACCAGTGGGCACCATATCTGGTCAGAACAGGTAACTAGTCCTTATGTCCCAAGGGGCAGAGTGGGAGAGGGGCTGAGGCCCAGCTAGGGAGCGGACACTAAACGGAGTGACCCGTTAAAGAGGACCAGTGGTGTGAATGTCCCCTTCCACCTCCCAGCTCCAGGCCTGGGGCCAGCCAGCACCTTGGTATCATCATTACAGCTAAGGTCGCTCTCCAGCCCTGTCAACAGTCACCCCAACCGTACTCACTTCTGCTGGGAGGCCAGCGCGAAGGCATCCTGTTTCTGCCTTGAAATGCCGAACCGCTCAGCCACGTTCTCCGAGGTTATCCTAGCGCACATACAGAAAAGCAGGAGGCCGTGGGTCTCCAGGGCCTCACTGAAGGCCTGGTCTTGCACCCCTGGGCATCCTCCAGTCCACGCCCCAGGAACTCCTGACTCATCATGGATATTGAGCACCCATGTCTACCAATGCTCAAAAACAGACACCCCTTACAGGGCAGAGCAGCATGAATGTGGGGCCTAAAAAAGGATCTGTCCCCTGACATAACACAGGGCAGGAGGAATGCTGGAGCACTCTCTGGCCGCAGTTTCTCCGATGGCTTCTGGGTTACTCTTGGAAACAGAGGCTGTGGCCCAAGTCAAGTCAGCCTAGAGTTCTGATGTGGCCAGCTTCCCAGGATCCCTTGCCCTTGTGAGCTCAGAGACATGGCTGCAGGGTTAAAGTCCTGGAGAGATGGAGCAGATCGCCCACGCTGCATCTCATAGGCCCAAGTCCTCCCCAACATCTTCAGAACTTCAGTGCTCCCCACACCCTTCTCAATGCTCCAGGTCTCTAGCTGGGGCTTTGGGAACATCTGCCATCCTCCTCCTTGTGACTGGACACCTTAGGGTAGGGACAGCATGGGATATGAAAGTCAAGGGTAATGCAAACCCCATGCCTGTTGAGTGCATGATTCTCAAAGGATGAAGGGTTGGGGAGCGGGTTCAGGGCTTGGCATTGCCAGCCCCATGGGAGGAAATCCCTATCTCTGGTTGAGGACAGACAGGACAGTGAGTGGACACACACAGAGACAGAGACAGAGACAGAGAGTGCGTGCTTCCTGTAGACACTCACCCCATAGGAATCAGGCAGTCTCTGGCTTTCTCGTTCTCCAGCAGGCGAGAGGAAATATTCCCAGGGTTCCCTCTCTCCGACAGAGACATGGACTCCACACTGAAGAAAAGGAGTGAGCTCTAGCTCTAACAGGAAGCCCCAGGGGCAGCCAGCTGTGTGGCAAGTGCTGGGGAATAAAGAGCCAGGGAGCCCTCCAGGTATGCACCACACATCTGGCTGTGAGCAGGGATTGCAAAGTGCCTGAGCTGCCTTTCCCTCCAGCCCAGACACGGCCCCAGCACTGGGGTACTGCTGCATGGTGTATTCCTGAGCCAAGTAAGTGGTTCCCAGGGGTGGCCTTCTAGTTGCCCCTCAATGTAGTACAGAGCAGATCAGCCTGATTCAGCCCACAGTGCACCCGAATCAGGAGAAGAAAGGAGGAACAGTGAGTATTAAGCTTATACTAAAGAAAGACCTGGCCTGTGTATATTGACAAGTGGGTGGGATGGCTGAGAAAAAGGGCGGGGTCCAGAGCAGGGGAGTTGGACATTGCTAGGGAGGCGGCTGTGAGGCCACATGAATACCAGAGGCCTCAGCTACATCCTCCCCTGACGTCAGCATAACGTGAACTCTCTGTTCTTGCGGAAGGATTGAGTATGAGCTTCAGGGCGTCGGATGTGGGGCGTGAGCACTGCGCCACTCAGCTGTATCTCTTGGCTGTAACAGGGACCTATTTCATTGTGAGACAGGATCTCACTAGGCTGCCTCAGCCCCAGAATTGCTCCATAGCTCAGGTAGGCCTTGACCTTGAAATGCTCCTGCTTCAGCCGGGTTACAAACCTGGCCAGGTGTTCGAATTCTGCTTACGTATGAGAACCTGTCAAACTGTGTGACTGAAAGACACAGCCCCACAGAGACAGCCATGATGACTCTGTACAAGCATCCTACCACATCCACAGAGCTGAGGAGGGTTCTCCTTTTTGCAGATGAGGATGTGAAGTCTTAGCAAGGGAGGAAGCTGGTCACTGTCACTAGCATGAACCCCAGATAGACAATCTGGTCCCATAGGTCAATCCTGGGCAAGTTGCAAATCTTAAAGCTAGAAAATAGTCAAGTTGTGATGCAGGCATCTTCCAGCCATAGCTGCTTTGTCTTCAACACCAGGGTCCTCACCCTGCTTGGAACTAGAATCCATCCCCCGAAGACCTCAGAGGACTACAGCCTTTCCCTTTAATCTGCCACACCTGTGGACCTCGTTAAGGCAAACACGAGGAACAGTGATGGGAAGGCTAGCTCTGACCCTTCCCACCACGGATCCCGTTTGTGGACTTTGGCTGTCCTCCTATGGCACACAGGTCAGGACAGCCTAATGCAGGCAGCCAGGGCCTGACGATAGGCCAGCGGCGCTTCCTATCAGGACTATTCTACAGAACTGGGGCTGCTTGCTCCGAAGCCCGCCAAAACCAAGGCTCTCCTAGGCTACCTTCCAACAGCAGGTGGCCCCAATGCTCTGCTCTTTCCTGGAGACACTATCAGGCACAACATCTGTAACCCTCTGGCCCAGAGGCAGAAACAAAGGTGCAGCCTGAGTCGAGGGGACAGTGAGTAGATCACCCCAGATCTGACCATGTCCCTCAGAACACAGCAGCAGTGGGGATTTCTCCCTTGGTACTAGGGTGGCAGACACGCTTACAGCCTAGAAAGATAACATTTACGTAGTAAGGACGTGTCCCTGACTTGAGGGAACCCATGCTGCCACTTCTCTCAGGAGCATGGGAAACCAGCCAGTCCACGTGCCACGGATTTCCAACGTGACCATCAGATTTGCAAGAATGAAAGAGGCCGCTCCACTCAGAGCGTCAACCATTCCTAGGCTGCATCTGTGGGAGCAGCCAGCTGCCATGGTGGTCAGCGGAAATCACAGAGCAAAGTTAGTCTGATTGCTGCATTGGTTAATAAGGTCCGGCAGAAAGGCAATCTTACCCACAGGCCATGCCAATGTCATAAGACCCATTTCTGATGCCACCTGCAACAAAAGCACTTCATCACCACCTTGGCCAGAGGGGGCCTGCCCTGGACCAGCACAGCCCGGTCCCTCCCTGCTCTCGGGTTGCATTCAAGAAAGCCTCACAGAAGACCCAGGAGCACCCAAAAAGGCTGGGGGAGTGACAATGGGTGTTCCTCCACTCCTGCTTAGGGTGGCGAGGGTCACGGACCAAGGTCAGGGTACGCTCATGGGCACCCGGCAGTCACAACTTACCAGCAATATTGGCCACTGCCTGCAGTCCCGACGAACACTGTCTGTTGACTGTAGACAAAGGAACAGTCTCTGGAATGCCGCTGAGACAGAAGGGGAGACGGCAGTCAGCCCTGGACGCGCAGCCAGCCCTAAGCCTGCCACAGTCTCACAGAAAGCAAGGCCCACGGGACTTCTGGGCCATACGAGAACCCCATCAGTGTGTGCGTAGGTCAGGACAAGGGCAGGCCTGCCCCCACTGGAGCGGAGCCGTGAGAGTGGGAGTAGCTACCCTGCAGCCCTGTCTCCACAGTTACTCACTACCCGAGGTCCCTAAGCACATTCTTGTCTGTCCTACAGGTCTCAGAGCGGACCACAGACAACCTTCCACTGTCCCAAAGACTCAGCAATGAGAACCAGTCGCTTCTGTGGTCCTCTGAGGACAAGCGGCGTGCTGCTGGGCTCAGGCACAACTGCAGTACTCCAGCCCTGGGCTGCCAGCATCCCTCCCCTGACCTGCCTAGGAACTACAGAGCTGGCCCCGTGTGTCCAGGTTGCTCCTCTGTGGGGTGTTTTCCAATCGGCATTCATTCTTCCATCCTTTGCGCTGGGGCTCCCTAGGTTCAGCCACTCAAGTGTTTGGAGCTGCCTTCCAAGGCGGCATACGGGCCTTGGCCAACATGGTGAAGCCCCAGGACCATCCCAGGCCCTTGACTGACACACTGAGAAGCCCAGACAAGGAACACGTGGGAAATAGGGTGGTTCTGGTGTGCAGGAAGACCAGAGAATCCCTGAGCTGGCGTTCTAAGTCAGGTTCTGAAGGGGCCCCTAGAATGGCGGCTCCCAAGGCAGCAGAACTTCTCCAGGTGCCCTGATTTCTGGTGGCCACTCCCTACCAGATTCACCAAGCTTCCCCTCAACAGCCTCAGGTTCCGCCTGAGAGAAGCTGTGGAGCTGACAGTGCAGAGCCTCATGGGATGCCCAACCACAAAACAGAGAAAGACAACGTGGGAAAGCCACAGGAAGAACACGACGGAGAAGCCACTGAAGCTAAGGGCGAGAGCATCCTTGGGCAGGGTGTAGCCACGACAGGCGAAGCAGACGGCGACAGCCCTCCACAGGGATGAAGGAGCAGGGGAAGGGTGGAAGCAGGCAGGCAGCCCTGATACAGCCAACTCGAGAAAGCAGGCTGGAGATGAGCACAGATAGCTGGGGAGGGATGGGGACTTTGAACCTCAGGCTAAGTCTACCCCTTGCCAGTTCACAGAGGTCCTGCTTGCTTGTTTGTTTGCTGACTGTTTTTCCTGTCTGTCACTGGCCAGTGTTGCTATTACTTCTGACCCATGCAGCAGGGAAGACTGAGGGAAGGGTGTGTCCTCAGTCTCCACACAGGAGTGAATCGAACCATTCCTTCCCCAGTAAGCAATGCCGAGAGTACTAGGCCTCCTCCCGGGCTCCTGTGCCCCCATGAGGTGGCACCCCAGGCTGCTGACTGGGAGAGCCTGGCCTTCCCAGATGCTAAGAGTGCAAGCAGACACTGCTCGGTGTGGTTATGCCACCATTTACACTCTAAAGGGTGTGTGGTAAGTAGGCTTCAGCTAAAAGGTAGGCCACAGAGAGGCTCTGACCCAATCCCCTGGGTCAGAGGCCCAGGCCCAGTGACCACCCCCCCCCCAAGTAGGGGAAAGGTTATATTCACAGAGCTGAGTTCAGCACACTGTAGTTGCCTCAACATCTTTCAACCTGACCTTCCACCAGGAGTCATGGTGGACAATCAAAGCTGGAGCCAGAGAGATTACCTCAGGAACTGGGCAATGCGCGCCATGACGGCTCCGGCCCCGGGCTGAAGCACATTGCCTGTGGACGGAAGAGCCCTTTCTCAGCTCCTGGTGGGGCCTAAGGTAAAACACACCCCAGAAAGGAGGCATTCCAGGTCTCTCCTGGAATCACAGCCTCTGGAGATTGGTTCACATGAGGCTGTGGAGGCTCAGAGTCTGGGGAACGGGGAGCCAGCTACCAACAGCCCAGTGCTGGAGCCTACCAGCATGCTTACCAAGGCTTGCTCCTCTAAGTTGGCACAGGCCGGGCCGGGCCTGCTGGCCTGTAACAGGACAGACTCTGGGGTGGAGGCACACAGTGCAAAGCCCCAACGCTGAGGGAAGTGACAGCCTGCAACTCTGCCCGCAGGCCTCACTGCAGGGAGGAGGGTCAGGCCGGCACCTCCAGACAAAACCGTGCCCTGCACTGTGTTGTTGTATTCGGGGAAGAAGCAGGGGTCAGGGCAGGGCTGGTGAGCCCGCCTGCACCTGTAACCCGGGCTGGACCACATGGTCTCTGACAGGCAGGGTGCCTGTGTAGGTGGAGAGCCGTGCTCTCCCGGTTCCTAGAGTCCCCAGAACATCTGGGCTTTGGAGCAGCTACCTGGGGCACCCCGGCTTTCCACCTCCGCTCAGTTGGCCCACGCGCCTCTAGGGGGCGCCCAAGGTTCTAGGCTAGAGACAGGCTGTTAGGACCTCAAGCAGACCTCTGTGGTCCAGAGAAAGTCCTTCCCCTCCGTAAACTCAGGTCGGTGATGGGGAGAAGGATCCCGAGGAGGAGGCGGGCGGGAAGGGCCGCTGCGGGAGCGGCAGGTGCGCTCACCCACGGAGATGTCTTCCAGCTGCTCAGGCCTGAGCTTCACGTCCTGGAGCACCGCGGTCAGCACGGCCGACAGAAGCTCGTCGGGGGTGGTGTCCTGCAGGACACAGCAGCGGTGAGCCCGGCTCCCGCACCGACCCGGGGCCCCTCGTCGGTCACCGGACCGCAGAGGGCGGACCCCACCCGCGCTGGCTGCCGTCTGCACCCCTCGCCCGCCGGAGGGAGGGGCCTCACCTTGAAGCCGCCGCGGCCCGCACGGCCGATCGGGGTGCGCCGTCCGTGCACCACCACCACGTCGGAGGCCGAGGCCCGCGGGAAGCCAGCGGCGCAGGGCGCGGCTTGCAGCGCGGCCGAGCTGGACTCGGGCCGGCCGGCCAGGTGGCCGAGCACTACCTGCAGCCGGTGCATGGCGGAGGCGGCTCCCACCGGCTTGCCTAGGTTCTGAGTGCCGACTTCAGAGGATAAAAACAGTGGCTTGCACAAGGTCAGAGCCAGTTGGAGCCTTGCATTTTCTACATGTCCCGCCTACCTATTCTGCAGCCAATCAGAAGGGGAGTCTTCCTGAGGCCACCCCACCACCCCACCCAGCTTCTGGAAGCCAGGTCAAAGAACTTCAAAACCCCTCCTCAAAGCTCAGCTAAACAAGCCTGTGATGCTGCAAGTGGGCACGTAAAAGTTCAAGGTCAGTTTGGGCAACAGAATAAGAATTTGTGTCAAATAAGTTTGTTTGTTTGTTTGTTTGTTTGTTTGTTTTTAAAGTTTGTGCACATTTTTGAAGCCCCTCCCAGAAGTGTAAACTGGGACTTTCTGGTCTTTCAGAGCGTTTTGCAATCAACACTGCAAGGCAAGACCTCCTAAGTCTTCTGGGTTTCTGGACACAAGCCAGGATAACCATCCTCCAAACACCGCCATTGCACTCTCAGATGAAAGGCAAGTGGTTCGGGGCCAAGGCAACAGCTTTACCCTATGGAGACGGAGACGGAGGAGGTCTCGACTCTAAATTGGCTCTCTTCTCTCCTGGGTCGGCTGGAAACTTAAGTACCTTTGGATTCCCAGCCCTCTTCTTGGGCAGCTTGCTGGTCAAAAGAAGCCGTTTTATCAAGGCACTGACGTGGTCTCAGAAAGTGTCCCACGGGTCTTAACACCTCTTTGCAGCTGCTTGAGACGCTCTTATTAGTGATGAACAGCCCTGCACCTCCCCCCCCCCACACACACACCCCACCCCCCCACCCCACCCCGTTCCCCGATCCCCTTAGCAAGACCTTAAAGGAAGCCACGGGATGACTGGCAAGTTAGCTCATCAATGACTTCCTGCTGAGTGAATGAATCGGGGCTCCCTGGATCTAGAATGTGTTACCACCCTTAAAGAGACCAGGTTCCTCAACCAAGGCGACAGGTCAGCCCAAACCAGACCCCAGGAGAGCCCAAAACACAAAAGGAGAGGAGGCTGGGAGAGGGCTCAGAGGGTAAAAGTGCTAGCCCCACAAGCATGAGGTCAGAGGTCAGGTCCCCAATGTGCACACCAACCCTGGCCCTGTGACCTTAGTGCAGGTGTGGGAGGCAGAGGCTCCTGGGGCAAGGCGGTGCCTAGACCAGTCATATCCTGTGTTCCAGGTTCAGAAAGAGACCCTGCCTCAAAACAACAAAGCGGAGAGGGGTCCAGGACGACACCCAACATCAGCCTCTGGCCTCCACCTGTATGCACACATATACATGAGCGAGCACAAGAGAAAGAAGGCCTTCCCGCCCCCACCTCCAAGCGCACGCACTGCCTGCCCATTTTCCTAAGAGCAGGGCTCCACGCTCTTTAGACACCCCAGAGGGCAGGCAGCATCGTGCCTCCTCACTCGTGTCCCCACCATCTTCCAGGGAGGGACTTTGTGAAGTCTGTGGCCCCATCAGCTCCCTGGATGCATGTACACACCACAGCTCAGGAGTGCACGCCGCTAGGCCTAGGGTGGCCATAACTACCACCCAAGACAAAAACCGCAGCGCATCTAAGGCCTGAGGAGAAGTGAGATCTTGTGTTTCGTTGTTTTTGTTCATTTGTTTCTTGTAACTGGATCACAGGGATGCTGAGCACGAACCTTGTAAATGACAATGCCTTGCCCCAATGTCAAAACATTGAGTTCTTCCGCAGTGAGCAAAGCCGTAGAAGTTTGTACATCAGAAGGACAGGCTCGTCCCCTCCACAGCCAGGGTGGAGGGACCACAAGGAACATTTCTGAGTTCCACATTACTGGTCCCAGAGACCTCAAATGGAAGTGTGGGAGCCCAGGGCTTTGTACATGCTAGGTAAGCATTCAAACAACTGTGCTTCTAGCCCCCGTTTTCATCTTCTGTGTGTGTGTGTGTGTGTGTGTGCCACAGCTTACCTGTGAAGGTTAGAGGACAGTCTGTAGGCATCGTTTCTCCCCTTTTCGTTGTGGGAACCGGGAGTGGAGTTCAGGTTGTCAGGTATGCGCAGCAAGCATCGTTACCCACTGAGCTACCTCGCCACCCTCAGCTGTTGTCTTTCTTAGTGGTATTCTTTGAAGCATAAAAAGGTGTTTAATTTTTTTATTCAGTCCCTTTCATTTCTAAAAGCGGGTTTTTTCTCCCCCCACAAAAGTCATTAAACTTTCCAGGTTTTCCCTCTGTGATCTGTGGTAAGCTATTTCCCCTTTTCTGTCTCAATGGTGAACCACCTCCTTGGTGTTTGTGATCTTCAAGATTTCCTTCATCTGTTTGCTCCTTTCTTCCTCATTTCTCTCTATCCTTGTCTTTCCCATGTTTAGTCTCTTGTATGCTTGAAGCATATTGCTCCTCTTTGTGCGTGTTTGTGTGGGTGCACATGTGTCAGGTGTGTGTGTGTGCATGTGAATGCCTGTGATAGCCACAGATCAACCTTGGATGTTGTTCCTCAGGAGCTTTCTTAGCTTCATGTCTGTGGCTGTGGTAAAATAACCTGATATTTTCTCTAGCTGAGTGGAGAAAGGATTTCTTTCTTTTAGCTCACAATTTTATTATAATCCATTACAGCAGGCAGGTCACAGCAGAAGGAACTTAAAATAGCTGGTAACGTCCCACCCAAGCCAAGAGCAGACGGAAACAAATTTGCCCATGCTCAGCATGCTCTGCCCGGGGAATGGTGCCGCCTACAGTGGCCTACAGGTCTTCCCACACCTACCAACATGTCCCCTGTGGACATGACCAAAGGCCACCTTGATCGAGACAATCTCCCATTGACAATCTCTATTAAGTTTGATGGGAAAGCCAGGCATGAGGGTCTAGAATCCCAGACCCTGGGAGATGAAGGGTAGAGGATCAGGAGTTCAAGGCCATCTTGGCTCCTGTTCAAGTTTAAAGCCAGCAGAGGCTACAGGCCCCATGCACAGGAACAAAGTTTAATGAAAAGCCAGAATCTCAGGTGGAGGGCATTCTAAACACCCAGTGCTGCTAGAACATTCTAGGAGCAGTGTGGGTGGGCAGAGCCAGGTTTTTCAGCACCATAGTGTGACAGGAACTGCAACAGGACAGAAGACCTGTCAGCCACTGGATAGGACTTGTTTAGGCACAAATATCTGTGCTGGAAAGGGAAGAAGCTGCTGTCCCTTTAAATGACTATGAACACAGCTTCAAGGGGCTTGTTGATTCTGGTTCCTAACAAGGAGTTACACACACACAAATACAAGAGTTATGGTGAGTCATTCCCATAGGTGCCCTACAGTCAACTTTGCCCTTACTAGGTGATCTCATACTGTTAGCCTCTCTGGCCCAGGTCCAGGGAGCTTTGCCACCTGGCATTTTTAGAGCCTGTGATTTATGAGGAAGAGTGTCTGCAAACAGGCAGGATCAGGAATGTGCGGCCCTCTGCACACAACCGGCTCCCATGTGAGCATGCGCACAAGGGCTTCGAGTGTTCACGCTTAGTCTTGATTTGGAAGAGAGCCCCGGTGCTGCACAAAGCCTTCCACCCACTCTCTCACCTCTGACGGTGCTTCTTGGCTTTGCACACCTCAAGGGTGAGGCCAGCGTGCTCCCGGCAGGGGTTGTCACCCCTCCCTGCATGTGTGATGTCAGCCTAGAGGGCAGATCGCATACACAAGGCCCAGCTTGCTCTCGCCAGGCGTTAGGCAGTGGGCGCCCAAGAGGCCTAGACACGGGCTTCTCGGTCAAAATAACACGTTTTAAAAGTCCAGACCTTAAATAGCGCCAACCACTGTTTCCAACTAACAAATGAAATCTTCCCGCTTAGTCCAGCTCCTGGCTTATAGAAGGAGAAGCCGGCCAGTGGCTGTCTCTAGACCCTCCTTTTCTAAACCTGGGCTAGACTAAGCGGGAAGGCTTTGGTTGACTGTAAATGACAGAGCTGGACCCTGACTCTCCCTCTTGACTTTCAGTCTGCTCTCCTCCCCATCCTCACCCTCTAACCTTGGGCCACGGCAGCATTGTAAAAGACAGCATGTCACCCAGCAGGAAAAGAGCATGCTGTTGGTGTGTGCGTGCTCATGGTGCATGCGTGCAGGCACATGTGCATTCATGGATGTGTGTATGTGCTCGTGTGGTTCATGCTGGTGCTCGTGTGTATGTGTTCATGCACAGGCCAGACATTCATAGTGAGCGTCTTCCTCAATCTCTCCCAGCTTCTTTGAGACAGAGTCTCACTGAACCCAGAGCTCACCGACTTGGCTAGACTGGATGAGCAGCAAACCCTGGAGAACCTCCTGCCTCTTCATCCCTGGTACTACGGCTTTAGAAACATACTTCCATGTCCCCACGTCTCCATGTCTCTATGTCCCTATGTCCCCACATCTCCATGTCTCCACATCTC